>NW_028186149.1:14992577-15152523 GCF_003343005.1 Rhea americana
GGGCGGCCCCGCGCCGCCCGCTCCCGCCTTTCTCTGAGGCGAAGGGAGCGGAGGGCCGGGCGGCCGGCTCCGGCCCGGCAGCAAGCCGGGTGTTCCCCGCGGCCGTGCCGGGCTGCTGCTCTTTCCAAAACCACTGGACTGCTCCGACAAGTAAATCATATTGAGCTGCCTCCCCAAATTGAAAGCGGCTTATTGTTCAGCTTTGTCTGAAAACGTAGCACGGAACACTGGTTAACGCTGTTTTTTGTGTGTGTATGTATATATATACGTGCGTGCATGTGTATTTATATATGTATATATACACACATATATACACACACATATGTATACATGCATTTTTTAATACGAAGAATTTGCAGCAAGAAGACAGAAAGTATCTGTGCTGCATTACATCTCTACTTTTCTTAAACCTTAAAACTCGTCCTCCGATGCTTTTGGCTTTGCCGAGGACAGTGTGGAAGGGAGGGCTTCTCTGACGGGGAATCCTCTGGAGTGAAGCACTTATGTCTGCCCACAGATGGGGGTGTGTTAGATGTCTTATTTTTTTCCTACTACATTTCCTACTGTTGCTACTACAAGTGAAGTTGAGTTGGTGACTGGTCATGGGAAAGCTTAAGAGAAAAAAGATAGTATCCAGGATGGTTTAATGCCCCCATTTTAAATGCAGTCTGCCCTTCATTTATTTATGAAGACTAAAGATTGTAAAACACACACTCTTGCTCTCTGGAAAAAATAGGGCTAAATATTCAGGCTAAATATTGTAGCTTGAAATCTATTCAAGAACTCTTAGTTTGGCTCTAGCATTGTACCTTTCTGTTTTTTGAGGTGGATTCAGTCCTTTATGGGGGAAAACCTGATCTCTGGTAATGTTATATGGCAGGAGATGGGCTTGTAGCATAGGGCTATGGATAGGAAGAGAGATCAGCTGAAGACCAGGACTTGTGGTTCCCTGTGCCTGGCTGGGGTGGGCTGCAGCTTTGCCACCAGGGTAGGTGTGTGGGGTTCAAGAGTCAGGGATCAGCAATGCTCCTGAAGCTAGCTAAGTAAATTGTGGCTCATTATTCAAAATGGAGATGTTTTAGCTTTGCATCAAATCTATTACATGGGGAAGCCTGCATGAAAGATATTTAGGATTACTTTTGTGTTAATGTTTTCTGCAGTGCCCAGTGCTTAACTGGGAATCATAGGCACTGTGAGAATCCAGCTTAAATCTGCTGGTGAAGTACTGAGAGCACTGCTAAAAAAAAAAAAAAAAAAAAAAAAAAAAAAAGCTATTGTAATTTTAACAGTAGTAAATAAAATACGTGATTTGTATTGGCCGCATAGGTATGTCTTTGTAGATCATGCTTGCGAATATTTCGCATGAGAGATTATAGGTCAGTGCCTTGGAAGAGTAAGGGTTTGTATTTTAGGAGGAGACTGATACATGCTCTTGAACAAGCATGTATTGCTTTAGAAAAGAGAGTTTTAGCTTACTCATCTCTTCACTTTGGCAACCATTTAGTTTTATTTTCTTCAGTTTGTTAAGTTGTATTCTGTGTTGTGTTCAGTTTTGTAAGAAAGTGTTTATTTTCCTTCTGTGTTRAAGGAAATTTATATGAAAAAGGTGGACCTTGACTACACACTTTCTGTGAGTGATAGGCATTTTATTCATGGTGTTGGGCAAATAGCTGAATTTATATTCAGACATACTGGATTTTTTTGCCCAAGTCCCTAATTCTACCTTGTGTTAATTTGAAGAAATCGTGTCAGAATATTTAAGTTAAAAGTTTCACTGTGACACTTTAATTTCTCTGCAAAATTAATGTATTTTGTGCTAGACTCAGTGGAGATACCAACAGCTCTGTTAATGCTGTAATTTTATGTGCAAAATAGTCTGTTTGTAACTATATAACTAGCTTCTGATGATACAAAGTTTTCTGTTTATCTATCCCTTTTAAATAGGTTATTTTTTCTGTTGAACCTGTTTTTTTTTTCTTTAATGTTATCTATTATTGAGTACTATAATGCAGACCATTTCCTTTCTCATAGCAGAAAAAATGTTTGATGCTCCTCTTGATGATTGAAATGCATGTCAGATCTTAAAATTATTTTGATATCTTTTGATGGGAAAATAAAGATGAYCAGGCATAAAACTTACTTATGAAAAAAATGAGCGTCATTCTAGGTTGAAAATGCAAGAAAAATCTGTTATTAGTGGAGCTTCAAAGACAGGGTTGTAAATAATGTGTAGATAAAAGGTTGGATGTGTTTGCATTATGKTTTATGCTCTGCCTTTCCCTTTAATCTTTCACTGTTGCTAACATCATTGCAGCTTTGGTCGCCATACTGGCTATGATAATGGCAGCAGGACACTTGCAGCTCATGGTGTTACAGACTTCAACTGCAGAGAGCTGTTCTGCACAGGTCTACTGGAGACTTTGAGCCTGAAGGTCTCACTTCATTAGCATTTATACCTACAGTAGTACAGTGGGATTTATCAGAATATAGATGACAGTATTTCTGCGTAAACGTTTTGCACATGTACATGAAATTTCTCTGACACACTGAAGCAAATTTGATGATTTTGTATATGGTGCTTTAAAATCTTAATCCAGCCTTCTCTAATTGTATCTATTCATGCTAGTTATTGATACTTTATGCTGACTGGCAGTACTGGATTATTTTGTTACATTTTTTTTTCTGGAGTCTTTTTGTTATTTCTGATAGAGAAAGAAATATGCATGGATAAGTTTATAGAGAAATAAGGATATAGGGAAAATTTAGGGGATTAGAAAATGAGCTCCCATCTGATATTTTTGTAAATGTAGCTCTTCTGATACTAAAATACTGCATATGCTACTTTTATTTAAAATGTCTGTCATAGTTATATAATGGACATGACAGTGGAGAGGGTTTTTTTTGATAAGTCAATATTGTTTAATTATATAGATGCTGTAGCTACTCTTTCTGTTTGGAGTTTCTGGGGGTTTTTGTTTTTCAATCAACCATTTTACAAATACAGCACTACTCTCCAAAGTGAGTGTGTGTTGGCCAATATATATACATCTTGTGTGGGCTGAAGTGGTTAGATGCACTTTGTGCCTTTCAGTATGTATGTTGGCTAAACTGCATGCTCCCTGTTGTGTTACTGCTTCCAGTTGTGAATACATTTCTTTTGACAGTATAGTATAAAACAATGTGAACTAATAATAGTAAAATAAATGTTGTTTAAGCTGTTATATCATTAGAACTGCTTTGTTTTACAACTTCTACACTATGTAAAACATGTTTCCTTTTTAACTTTTTTTGTCACAACCACAGTTTTTTTTTCATCAGTTGTGAGTTTATTCCACAAATGGTTTCATTCTTATTAGTGCATTTATTTCTGTGGTCACTCTGCAGCATATTCTTTATGGTATGTCTGGACAAAAGGGAAACACTTTAGGGAACTGCCTTGCGCGATAATCTTTTCTTAATGGTTAGAACAAAATAGTGAGGACTGAGAAGTCTGGATCCCGATCTTCTGTAATCTAGTTGAAACTGCGTTTTCTGTGAATTGGACTACTCTGTTCTTCATTTTCCCATATGTAATACGTAACTTTTTCCTATGTGGTACTTGTAAAGCCACAGTTATCTGATAAAAAAAGACATGTGATAGCAAAGTACCACTGCTGCACTCCTTTGGTAAATTGCTGCTATTTATTGAAATACATGTTCTGGAGATGTAACTTTTTAACATCCTTTTTTTAAATATGCAATGTGTTTATGTTCACAAGCAGTAAGAGGATTTTCAAACAAACTTGCACAGTTAATAGGATGGCCCAGTCTGATCTCTCTCTCTCAAGCTGTACGGTGACATACAAGACAAGAATAGATACGTGGTAGTAAAATTGGTTTGTAGCAACTTGAAATATTTGGAAATAACAATGTTGGGTTCTAATTTGTTAAAGAATTGTAAATCAGCACGAGCCTCTCTTTAGCATATGTGTCTCTGTACTTCTGGAGTTCTTTTTGCAATTGATATAAAGCATACAAATAGTATTAACTTAGCATTGTTTTGACATTGAAGGCTCGCTGAGCTTTGGAGTCTGGATGATGGTAGTGAAATTCCCGGCTTAATGAATGGAGGCAAGTGAAACTCATCATGATTGGCACTTCTGTTGTTACAGTAGCTTCCTTAAATATTAGAGGTTAATGCTGTCTCTTAAAAAAAATCACTTGAAGCATTATCAGAAGAAAGACATTGTTTGAAGGGATGATTTTTAACTTTTTTGATGCATGTTCTCTTAGAACATCTGTAAACCTCTCAGTGGTACTTGATGGAAAAAGTAGYTGAATGACCATGTCACAGTATTTTCATTCTATAAAACAAGTTTAGCCCACTGTTTCTCACCTCTTGATAAATATTTAAAGCAAAAGTTATGCTGAAGGCTTTTGTGCTAAGATTTTACACTTAAAAAAAAAAAAAAAAGACATAGAAGATTTAATGATGCTATTGTCTTGAGTTCTTTGGGGCCAGAAGCACACCCTTTTTTTATAATTAAGAAACCACTAGCACTGTACAATACTGTCTGTTTTAGAAATAAGTTACAGTTGACCAAAGAAAGATCAAAGTATGCTTTATAATGTACTCTTCTTAATCTTGCCTTAAACAAAATTAATTCCATGCCTCAAACCAACTTCTATTTACAAAAAGACTAAATCATCTTCAACTGTATTAGTGTTTTTTAAAAAGCTCTTGAAATTTTTTCATGGTACTGTTGCCTGTCTGGAGCATTAGGTTTGCTCCTTGTCTTAAAATGGTGTATTCTCTTTGCATAGATGTGGATAAATTGTGTGTAGTGATGTTGTCTATTACTAAAAATCACAAAGTTTAGCTCTATGGAAAATACCCATGGTATACAACTATGTAAAAAAAAAAAGTTGACTCTAAAAGATAACTGTTACGTAGCATGTTTCTGTTGTAATATTACTTCTTATTTTTATGTTCAATAAATTATTTTTTAGATCAAAAAACAATTTTTGAAGGGTTTCAAAACAATTTGATACTGAGAAACCTTTCTGTACAGTTGATGCAAGATGATGGGGTTATGTAGTCATTAAATTACTAACATCTTTTTTGAATGTTTTAAAAAGTATTGAAAATAATTCTGTAGATCATATCACATGCAGAAATTCTGTGGTTTTGAATCTCAATATTTTGTAAACTTGTTTTTTCAGTATGCTAACATACACTATGTTAAATTTGGTTATTTTATTTAATATGTAGATGTTTATGAGATGAAACCTTGATTTCCCTTCCTCNGATTTCTGCTTAGACTTTAGTGGCAACCCCTATTAATTTAAAGAATACAGGCAGTACTCTGTATGGGTTCTTCTTTTCATTTATTGACGCTGTTGTGATCTGCAAGTTTGTGCAAGGAATTTTTCTTGTGGCCAAAGTATGAAATTGCATAGGTTTCCACATACATGAAATGGCCTCTGACATATCCTCTGTCTTGCGTAAGGTGTTGGATGAGATGCTTAACCTCTGTTAGCTTACAATCTATTTCACCCAAGTATTGTGCCGCTTATCTCATTCTTGTGAAGACCTCTGAGATTTCCAAATAGAAAGTTATGTAAGGATCGAGTAGTTGGTTATTATATGTGTAGTTACTTCCGGCTCAGGAATGAAAACAATTATATCAGGTCTTAGTTAGGAATAATATTTATCTGCATTTTTCCAGCAATTGTCTAGTTCATAAACATCTGACCTTTTTACTATTTTTTCCAGGAAGGACTGAGTCATTATCTTGAGACTTTTTTTATCGGTTTGGTTTTAATATTGAACATAATTTAATTTAAGGATGTCTACAGATTTGTTCCCTTGAGTATCTGTTTAGGAAGTATTTTTTCAAGTTTGAAAACAAGGTGGCTATTAATATGGCATTTTTTTTATGACCTCATTTGCACATATATTTGGAAATGTAAAGGCTTTTCAAGGAAGTTTGCATAAACATACATAGGATTTTTCTAATCTTGCTGAACACTGGAAAAGTGGCTCTGTCTTCCTTATTGGTTATTTATTTATTTACCTAGAATATTATTCATAATAAAAAATCTGAGAGTTTGCTGTATTGAAAATCTGCGTGCTACAGTTTGCAGTTTGATTTTTTTTTTTTGAGTAAGACTAGAAGGAGATTGCTTGAGAATACACAATCCGAACCAAGCAGAGAACTTCTTTAAAGTATCTACCTGTCTAAATAATGTCTGGAAACCGATCCTTTGGAATTGCAAATTTTACCATCAGACCTGTGGAATAGAAGAAGCATGGGTAGAGAAAAGTCTATTATCAGTGTATTTATCTTTCAGTTCTTGGTGAAGAGTGTCCACCTATGTAYGAAAAGGGCTTTTGGCAATTTGAAGATAAATGCTTGAAAACAGGAGGTTTGTGTATTACTGCTTATGTAGAGTTGTCATTGATGCTATAGATGTAGTAAACACAGTAGTAGTGCCATGGGAAAATGTCCAAAGCTTCATTTGTGTATTTAAATTAGTTCTTACACTGGATTGATTTAGGTGAGACTCTCTTAATACAATAGTTAAATCCCTCATTCCTTATGTTTGCAGAACAGTGTTTTAGTATGCTTGGTGAAGGCAGCAATTGAGTAAAGCAGCTATTTTTTGTGGAGAGGAAGTTTTTTAACACAGTACTGATTAGATTTTCATTGTTAATAGCACATGCACATACTTTTTTACTAACTTAAATTTTCTGTTGGTAGAAGAAAAATCCCCCAAAGTCCAGATACGTTCAGCTTTTTCCTTGTGTTAGTGAACAGATTGTTCAGTGAAAGCTGAAATTCCAATCAGCTTGCCTCATTTTGCCCCTAGTGAGTTTACGTACCCTAGTCCCAGCGCTCTCTTGGCAGAAAGTTTGTAAATTCAACCTCTGATACATGACAGTGTTTCAGCTGGATGGGAGGAGGAAAAAAAAGTATTATAATAATGAAACCCAGAAGGTTTTCATTAAAATGCTGACACTCTACACTGACTTTATGTTTATGGAATTATCTGCAATAAAATTCTTTTTTTTTCTTCACTACAAATTCTCCTCTAAGAGAAGAATGGTAACAGTATTACACTTCATGCTGAGTAACAAGAACAAGAAAGGGGTTAATTTCAATGTACTTATTTTTCTGTTTATATCTTAATAGTGTTGAAATTTGAAACTTACATGTGAGATTCATTAATTCCTTTTCCTTTTGTGTTTTTCTGTAGTTAGAACTCTACCTTGTGACCTAAAGTAAGATGGGCATTTTACTGCTGAAACTGTCTGGTGGCATGGTAGTTTGTGTACTTATGCATGGTTCTTTTCCTTTTTACGTCTTTCAGAGATGTGTAGTCTTGTATTGGGATAAAAAACTAATATTGTGAGGCCTGAATTTTTCTTGTTTTTGTGAAACCAAGGCAGTATCTGTGCTATGATACAGTTCAGTTTCTCTGCAGTAGAGAAATATTCTTGCAGAGGATGCTTTAACGTTTGGTCCAACATTCATTTTTTGCTATAATATATGGATAAATTGTTCCCGTTTCAGCTATCTGCTATGACTTCTAGTTGGTCTGCAGTTCTTTTCCTCTTTATATGAAGTAGGTCCGATTTTAGGAATATTTAAGATGTTTGATGTCTGCAATTGCTATTTGGAATGCATTTTATTGTTGTTTGCRTTTATTTAGTACCTGAAACCATTAATCACATAGTGAGATCCCACTGTGCCGTTCTTGTACAGAGTAAAATGACCGTCCTTAATTCAGTCAACTTTCAGCTCCAGCGGAAGATGGGTCAGTGATTGGCTACAGAGTTGTGCAAAAGCAAATATCATACAACACCATGTTAGTGATGTCAGTTCATTATTTTAACTGTTTCTCTTGGTAAGCCTTGCAAGCAGAGGATAGCAATGCGCGGGGGGAACCTYCTCTAGGTTTGCAGGGAATTAGTTTGTAAACAGTGTAAGAGAACACAGAAAGTACTTGTTGAAATGTTCAAGGGAGTGTTGGAGTCTCACGAAAAGCAAGTCTTGATGCTTTGGTATAATGAGGTAATAGAGCTGGAATCAGCCAGAAAGGCCCTTGAAAGTGAGATCAAGAAGCTAATGTTTGATGTGATAGAAAAGAATGCAGAGACGAGTAGAGATAACACTCAAGAAGCATATGTGAGTGAAATTGTATTTGTCAATACCAGAGAAAAGAATGTTGCAGTAGTTCAAAAATTGGAAGAGTGGAGAACAGACAAAGATCTGCATATATTGGAATGGATAGAAAGAGCCTTATTTTCAAGGAGCTCTGCAGAAATTGTCAACAAGTCTTAGGATAGAACAGGAATTTGTGAATCAGGGAAGAGATCAAATGTGCAAGAGAAATAAAATCTGAAACACAGTGGCTGAAAGAAAGATGATGCACATTACCTGGATTTGAATGAAGCATTGTTTCCTGTAATTTTTCATTAAAAATTAAATCAAATTAGTGATTATTAAACTATATGAAGGCCCATTAATGAGGACTGATTAAAAAAAATTAGTTATGAAGAGCCAAGGACTTCTGGAGTTCCCTTCTCCCCTTAAATCTATTTTTATTGAGGTCCTAATGATATAAATACTTGACTATATATTTAATTACACCAACTGTGGGCAAAAGTCTTGAAGAATCRTTGGAACTCATTAATGTGCTTAAGTGTTATGCACAAGGAACTTTCTAGAGACAGTTTTCTAAGAGGGGGTAAATGGAAAGTTAGTGAAATCTGAAGATAACTCTGGTGATATTGCAGTAATAATGCATTCTTCTAGGTAATCTTATGAAAAGGTCTAAAACCACTTATATTTCACCCTCTGCCCATCCCCCCAAATGTGCTTCTGTGATAGAATGCTCAGTTATGACTTTACATCTAAGCTTCTTGGCTCTACCTTTCGATTGTAGTTGCTGTATTTTATTATCTTAATCTGTAAAAATTACCAATGAGTTTAGTTAATTATGGGTCAGAAAATTCTATTTCAGGCTTCTGAGCTTTGATTGTTGGTAGCTGAGATTTAGTAGAAGATAGTTATAGATTGGAAATTGGATTTATGAATGGTGAAAATTTTTATTAATAAGGTTAATTCTGAATCCTGTAAAAGTGTAATTTATCTTAATACTTACGTTTTCTTACTATCTGGAGAATTTGTTAAATGGTAGGTGGTAATGCTTCTGAGATCCATGCAGTGTAGTCCAGAAAATGTCACATATTTGCTTCGAGGAGAGGAAGAAAATGGAGAACTTTCTATTAATGTGTTCTTCAGTATGTTAAAATAAAACTGGGAGAAAAGCAGCAGACTGGAATTCCTGCTTAGGTCATGTATCTAAAAAGGAGAGTATATTTGAAAGAGAAAAAAATGATTTTTTTTTTTGAAGAGAAATAATAACTTATCAGGAAAATCTGAATGCCTGGGATTTTTGTACTTCACAAATAATGTGAGGGGAATGTTGAGTATACAATTGTGTCACAATGCGAGGAAAGGTAAGTAATTTTGTCAGGTATTCTAATTCTTTGTGATTGCCTGTTTTTTTTGTAAAACCACCTATGAGGCTTTTTGTTTTCCAAGACCGGTTCTCATTCCTGCTCAAGTATTGCACTCATGTAACCTAGATTTTTTTAAATTTAACTTCCCAGGTTTTGATACTGCTTTAATAATAAAAGTAGTCTGTGCCTGACTGAGCTCTCTCATAGCAAGAATGTCTTCCTTCTAAAATGACTTTTTTAAAGACATTTAAAACACACTAGGAAGTTTAGTGATCATCTCTCTCTTCCAGGAAAGATACTGCAGTTCTTTATGGCATTAGCCTAGAACTTGTTAGATGGATACAGGTATGATTCCCTGAATTACTATCTTCTGCATTCCTGAAAGGGAAGTAGTAAGACATGAGTAGTCCATCATAACTTAGCAGTTTTTACCAGAAATTACATCCAGTCAATCTGTGGGTGGTAATTGGAGTCCAGTGAAAACAGGAATTGTCTCTGTGTGTTAAAACTTTAATAGCTCCAAATGAAAACAATGAAAGCCTGTGTATACTAGTTCTTTTTGTTTTGACAGCCTAACACCCAATAACTACTATGAATTACTTTGGGTTTGGTTTCACTGAAATTTCAGTAGTTGAACTGAAGATATTTTCTCAGAACTTTAATGTAGCTTCTTAGAGATGAGGTGCCAATGATATCTATGTGTAGTGATTCTTAGATAAAACATTTTATATGTTCTGTTTGATTTATACTGCAAGACTGTAATTGTGGGCTGTGTAGTGACTCCATCTTGCTGTTGGATGAAATGTGTTCTGTTACAATTTTTTGAGAAACTCTAATCTTCTAAAGGTCATACTGCTGAATGGCTAGCACATGCTTTTTTTTAATATGATATAATGAATTATCAGTGTTTCAAAAACAAGTTTCAGTCTTTAGTTTTAACTCTGAAAGGAGAGCTGTTCTTTCTCTAAACTATATACAGACCAGTTGGGAGTACTGCTCTTAGTTTATCTTCATTGAATACTGGGAAACTGAGAACAGTGAATTTCTAACAAAGTCCTTCTATAGAAGTGTTTCTTACAGTTCTGATAGACTATTTGTAGTAGTGTGTACTTAACATTTCAAACTTTTATCATGCAAATATAATCAGACTTTAAGTCAAACCTGAAGTCTGTGGCTTTCATGACTGTTTTTCTTCATTAGGTCATAGGAAAAGAGGGTTTGATTTTTGCTGACTTTTGTTCATTTGTGGGAAGAGGATCATGTTCCTGTATCTCCAAGTAAATCTGACAGTTAYTTGGATGTTGTCTGTAATACTTTCRTGACTGGTAGCAGTTATTCCRTTAGGAGAACAGCATAGCTTTTTGTAGTTGTTTCTTCCTAGTCCTTCATTAAGCTGTTGCATCCTCTTATTCAGTACAATACAGATTCAAAGTTGTTATTAATTTTCGGTAGTTTTATATGTGATTTTTCAATAGTTAATTTTACCATCTGTGTCTCACAGAATTTGTTATTTTCAGTTTTGGTTATATATTTATTAAATGTGCATGAATGATGCATATTTTTAAACCTTAGTTCTATAAATTTGTTCATGATAAAAAAAAATGCAAAGGAAGAACAGAACACTTGCAGGATTCATATGTCCTAAAGCAATCATAGTGTCAAATGGTTAATTTCACCTGCTGATAAGAGGGTTTTGGTTAAGTATGCAAGTTCTCCAGTCCTCCAAAAGCACATAGCAGGAAAGGCTTACATCTCTCCAAATATATAGTTTTTTAAACATGCTCTATTTTTAGTTGCTTAGACTTTTATGTTATTTTTATTCATAATTTATTTCTTCAGATTTTCCTATAGTTAGTTCCTTGTTTGTTCTGTAGCCACCAAGCCTTGATATTTTCCTTCTTTTCTACACTTGAATCTAAAGACCCTTCTTAATTTCTATCCATAATTAATAGATTTTTTTTCACATTCCTTGTCAACACCAAAGCTGTCGTCTTGTGCTTATGATTTAGTTATCAAAAATACTGTGTGGCATTTTAGCGTTTGATGCCATTTTAGTTCCTTAGTTCCACTTTTCACAGAAAGAATAATTTCTTATAAAAAGAAGTTTTTCTTAGTTTTAATTTGGTTTAAGGAAGTTGGAGTTACTCACACATTTGTACAGAAAGCAAATAATGGATTTTTTTTAATATACATTTAAGTTATGAGTATGCATCTCTTCCGACTTTTTTGTAGTCAGTCATGAAATTCAATGGAATTTTGACTGCTGTTTAAGAAATTCATTTAATTGCTTTAACAGCATCAGTTTCTATCTCCTGCTTAGTATTAATTTCTACTCGAATGTAGTTTCAGGAATCAGAGATGACTGTGCAAGCATAGTGATAAGTCTGTTGTGTAATCTTTCTAGGTTTGTTTTTTGTTGAATTAGGGAAACTTTTGCAGCTTGGTGGAAAACAGATTTTTGTTTGTACTGTTGAGTTTGGAATCCTTGGTGCAAGAGGTCGTACTCATGAGTAAAAAAACTTTCATATTGATCAAAATGCTTTATGTAAGCTTAGTTAGAAGTATGATTATGTTTGATATTAATATATGGCAACTCATGACTTTAAAATACAAATAGAACAAATAAAGTTACTTACAGTGACACTGGAGAATCACAGCAGTTTAGAGAGCGTTAATTAAATTATTTAAAAATTACCATACATAGTTGGATGGTTTCAGTTTTATAGTTAGCATGTTAAGAAAATTCTAAAAGTTGTATTCAGTGTAAAAGAAATACTTTTGTGATCATTATTTCATGTTTATTCAATATTCGAGGCTATTTCTCAGAACTTACTGTTTCGTGATAGTACCTAGAATATGGATTATTTACTGAGATTTTTTGCTCACTGTTTAATATTTTGCTGTTTTAATTGCCTGAGAATTTACTGATATGAGTAGATATTAAAGACATAACATAGAGTACTTCATGTTGAAGAATGAAATTACTTTTATTCCACAAATAGTTAGGTTTTTCATATAGGACACAGAGAACATGTGAAGTGGGAGTAAAATAAAATATAGGAGATGATTCTGTATCTTTAGGTGAAAAAAAGACTGTACAACTTTACTTATAGATGGGTATGTAGAGTGAGAGTTTTATTTGATTCTTTGGCTAGAACTGAACTAAGTAGAACCTGTATTTTAAAGGGAAATATTAGGATTTGTAGTGAGTTATTGTGGATACTTAAAATTAAACTCTGAACTATAGCTTCAATATATTGTTGAGTGCTTTCTTATTGTTGTGCCCTTTATTTTGCCATCTCTGCCTGATTCAGTAATACTGAAAAATCATAAGAGAGTTACTTGTTTACTTCAGTAGCATTTTTTTCTGTGGTTGTCGGTAATGGAACAAACTGCTTTGCATGGAGTATAGAATTAAAGTAGTGCTTAAAAATGTTGCTATTACTTTGATTTCCTAAAGTATTCCTTGATTAGGGCACAGAGGAGTTTCTCAGTTTCTGCCCACTGAGTAAACAGTTAAATCATGTCAGTACAGTAAATTGTGTGAAAGAGGCTTAAAGGAGGAATTACAAGGGAAGTTAGTAGGTGGATGAAACAGTCAAAAATTAGGTTACAATATGATTGGAAACTGATCCTGAGTAAGACTGGAGGGGAAGGGAAAGAAATGTGAAAGATATTTCTGTCTCAATCACACATAGAGTATTCAGATTTGGTGCTTGATGGATTTGATTTTATACCTTTCTGACTGCCACTGTAGGCTAGTATGAATGTCTTTGTATTTCTGTTAGTTCAGACAGAAGTGAAATAACAGCAGAAAGTACACTGCAGTTGAAGTACATTTTAATCTGTATATTGGCAGTTTGATTGGCTCTTGATCTTAAAAAAAGAAATGGATGCAGTCTTGTGTCCTTATTGCCAGATGTGACCCCATCATTCTTCTTCCCTGAAAATGAGTACTATTTACCGTGTGATTACTTCAGAAATACTTGCACTGAGTATGCCACAGAATTGCATGATTTCAGTATTAAAATCTTACTGTGATGTGGAATATATTTGTAGAGCCTGTTGCCTTTTTTATACTGGTGCAGCCACTRCTCTGGATTATGGAAACGATATGAAACTGAGCTGTTTTGAGTTTAGGCTTTTGGAAAGAAAATGGGTAATGTAGCTATGACAGTTTAGATTTTTGTTTGTTTGCTTGTGCCCAGAAGTTTGTACTCAGCTTTTGTATATGCAAATTCAGGGTCTAAATGGGCTGTTGGGTGTTTTTTTTTTTGTTGTTGTTGTTGTTTTTTCCTCTTTTTTAAAGGTKTAAGTTTTCTAATGGAACTGTATATGCTTATAGTTTAATTACATCGCTGATAATTTCCCTTAATTCTAGATTTCTGKGAAGGAAAAACATCTTGTTAACCTGGAAGGAGAATACTATGAATATTTATTTGAGCTTGCAAAGAAAATATTTTTCTGCTGGATACAATTGTTTTATGAATAATTTTAATATTTTTCTTGTAGTACGGGTTATGATCCCGAAGTCTGTGGTAATGAGGTATAAGAGGATTTTATTGTGTGTTTTCTAGGCTCATATTTTTAAAACTCTTAAGATAAATGCATGCAGCAGAATCATGTTACATTTTAATGTTAATTATCTGAGTCACAAAACTTTGAAAAATTCCACGGTTTTGAACATGCCAATACTGACATCTGTTCTTAATTTAAATTCTTTATTCAGTTACGTTTCGTGTTGCTTTAAATCTTGCTTTAAAACAGTGTAGTTTTGTTTGTTTGTTTTTGCAAGGTGTTATCCGAAATAGAAAAACAGAAGGTTAGAAGGTCCTAGTTTACCTCCACGTTAACTCCTATTAAGGATATGGATTTGGTTTTAAGATCATGTTTAAAAAATGCGCCTGTTTAGAAAAAACTAACTAAGGGGAAAAGATGTGGCTTCTATATAATTTTTTTTGAACAGTAAAATATTCACAGGAGATACTGAAATGGAAATTTCCTCACGTTAGAATATAACTCTTTTCAGGAAAATCCACTAGTCTATTCAGTTGACAAAAACAAAGCATATGGTAAATGAGTTATCAGACTGGCCTTCCAATTCTGTTAGCTGTTTACCTAACCAGTCCCCTGTGATCTCCGATCTTCTGAGGTGTTGAACAGTGTCTGCTTCCGTTTGTTGGGAAGTGAGTGTGCTTGGAACTGAGATTAATTCTATTACTGTTTTCAGCCTGTCTTTCATAAACAATAGAAGATGAATGATTTAGTTCAATAAAATTGAAGAGTTGATATGGGTATCCTGCTTTGTCAGGTTATTTAAAGGTGCAAATATTTGTTGACAGACTTCACAGTATAGTTGTACTGTTTGAACTCCAGGAGCAAAAAGGTAAGGTATGTACCTGCTCATCTTAAATCTATCTGATGAGAGCTAATAATAGGACTAGGAAATACCTTATATTTCAGTCACGTTCAATGTATTACAGTATAAATACATGGTAACTGTGGGAATAGCTGAAAAGACTTGGGAGARCTCTAATCAGTGAGGAGGTTCTATGTGCATCTCTATGCCTGTGTTTAAAGAATTCATATTTATCTTAAGATCCAGCATTTATTATTTTGGTGGAAAATTTTGTAGATTTACTGGCTATTTTAATCGCATCTGAAAGGGGAAGTGCTTTAAAATGCTGTTTTGTACTATGGGTAGTCATATAATATGGTAACGTTAACACCAGGATGTGTTTGTTTTGTTCCTGTGCTATAGATTTTAAGTTCATTATTTACTCCAAATCACTGTTTAGAAGGTGCCTTGAAAGATATTTTGTTTAAGGAGTTACTGACTTGAGTTTAATATTCTTAAGAACCTGTACCTTTAATAAAGATCAGGGAGGAAAGCTTGGATTATAAGAGATACACCTTGCTCTATACCTGTTGAAACTGTGAAGGCAGTTCTGCTGCTGGTTGTAGTAGGGTTCTGTGTAGTTATTTTCATACTAGGTCTGTCCTGTCAGAAAAACAGACAGTATGATACAACCTATACCAAACAATTTCTGTCTACTTATCCACTGAAATACAGCTTAAATATACRCCTTTAAATGAGAAACACAAAAAACTTGACTCTTTTGGGTGGGATTTGTGCACACTACTGGTTAAACACTTTGTGGTTTTTATGTGAGATAAAAATAATAGCCCCAGAATTGTCCTTGGCACTTATGTAGCTGGCAAGTAAATACAAGGAAGTGATATTTGGATGATGGGGAAGTTGATACTATATACCCTGTACCCTCCCTCCTTCTCTCTCTCTCTCTACCCTCCACATTCCCCAGCTAGTTGAAAGAACTTAATTTGTATCATTTGCTAATGCTCTTAGTGATAAACAAGAATGTTAGGAAAATTCAAAAAATGAAAAATTATTACCTAAAAAGCATTGATGTAATGGTTAACGTTCAAAAAATTGCAAAAAAGTCTTAAAAATTTAACCTTAGAATTAGCCTGCATATTAATAATATTGAGAGTTAAAACTGCAAATGTTTTAGATTTATTTTTAAAGAACTTTCTAAATTATTGAGTCTAGAGCTTTGTGTGAAGATAAGCATTTCTACAGTAACATGCAGGCTGTGAAGAAACTAGTCTGGCCTGAGTTGTATTGTTGTTTTATGAAACTAATATAGAGTTAATTTACAAAACTGGCATCCCATAAAAAGAATTTTTAAGTCTCAGTGTTAATTTTGGCTTTAATTAGCAAGTTCTGTGAACTTCTACATCCTCTTTACTTTCTGGAACCAAATGTCCACTTTAAGGCTTATCTACTTAAAAAGAGCATTGGAATAAATCTGACTAATCAGGCTGATTCATTTGTCTGTTTTAGCAAGCTTATATTGCAGAATGTTGGTGCTAGGGCAATGTGCAGATAGATGAAAGGAAATGTTCATCACTATCTTCTAGTTACAGRTGTCAAAATACCTAAATTCAGTTGCAGTGTTTGTTGCTCCGGTAATTTTGAAGGATTTGTTTTAACTCCTGCAAAAAGGCATTAATGACATGAATCAGCTGAGTAGATACTTTCTGCATTGTTTATTTTTATATGATTGAATGAATCGCGATTGTATGTACAATAAAAATTGTGAAAATTAAATTATAAATTCCCCATTTGGCCACGTTTTCTCCTTATTAGTGTTTTCTAAATACAACCCCACTCCCACCAGGTTTCATTTTTTTTTGTCCTGAAGATGATTGAGGTGCCTCAGTAATAAACTTTACTTAATCTTTATGAAAATACTACACAGTATTTCAGTTGATGTTCTCTCTAATTGTTTATCTTTTTTCAACTCAAAAAGCAGTTTTGTTCTATCCTAAGAGGCATATTTCTTTTGGTGATGCATTGCTGGCTCTTATCTTTTTGAAGAGCCTTACTGTGTTTCTTCTCATTGTTATGGAGGAGGAATGGAGGCCAGTAACTTGAAATGTAATGACTGTGTCCTGCAGAGCAGTGGATGCAAGTTCACAGCCATGGAACGAGCAGCAAAGTTGGTGGAGCTTGTTCTCTTCTAAATTTGTTATTCAGAGCACCTGGACATTCCACAGTAATAATACGTTTGCAGAACTTTTACCTTGCCCTTGTTGTTTCTTCTTACTTACCACCTTATCATTTTACTTCCAAGGTAATTACTGTCTCCTCTTAGAAAACCATTTGCCTTTGTATCATCTGTACTACTCCCTCCTTTTCTTGAGGACACTGTTTTAAGTTCATGTCTTTAATTAGTGGAGAGGAAAAAAGTAGTACATACTCTACTGGTTAGATACTATGCTGGACAAGTACAGTAGGAACTTCACAGTTAACCCTTCGCTGAACAAGCTAACAGTAGGTAAGATCTCTTTCCTGTTTCTACATGTTTTTAGAAAATGGATCCTTCAGCTTGCAAAAGTAGATTGCAAAATAAAATATGCAAGAGCTGTAAAGTGTCAGGACTGCTTGCTCATTCAGCCTTCTTCTATGGATGTGTTTTTAGTAACATTCTGGAAATAGTTAAAATTTTTTTAAAGGAGCATTTCAAAATTTTTAGTTTTAAGTTTTGAATAGTTTTACCAATGGATTGCTTAGTTGTATGCAAAAATGTTCACTTCGTAAATTGAAAGTAAACCATGTAGTAATAATATTTTATAGCTGAAGAACAAAATAATGTTTTATATAATTTTTCAAAAACAAAAATGTTGCAGCAATGTTTTTCAAGCCAGATATTTTTCTTACAGATTTTCTGCAGAATAGCTTCTATCAAAGTATTACGTTGTTTTTCTGTAGAACCCCTCCTTCACCTGAGACCTAGCCTGGATGTTGATCATGTAGCAAATTCGATATTCTCCTGCTTCATTGATGTGTAGCCCTAATACTTTATACTTGGTGTTTTTCCAGTCCTGCTTTAAAGACAGGACTTTGTCAGAGACATTCTCTCTTACAATGAGCARCAGCATCTCTAAGCATTGTGCAAACAGTAATGCATTCTTACTGGGATGAATCAAATCACTTAACTGATCTATGGTTAAAGTCCACCTGGCTCCTTTTGCAAGTGATTTAACTAGGATTAAAACTTGCTTCAATTTCTGTTCAGCAGCTCCCAGAAGACTCAAAAAATACTTGCATTTGTGCTTAGTGACAGTACAATTCCTCACTGTTCAGGGAACTAGACCTAGTTATGTCCCTTGTATGTACAAGGCATGTATACTGCTGTCTTTCTACTTCTTAAAATGATAACTATTTTAATCCAGTAATGGTTGAAAGCATATTTATTTGATTTGTGAATTGCTGTTTTCTTGGCCAGCACTATTTGAAAATTATCTGATACTTGTTTATATGAGAATTAAGCTCAAAGTAGAAGTACGTGGTGAACTACTGTTTCAGAATTAAGTTCTTTAGATCAAATGCAAACAAAACTCTAGTATTTTAAAAATCTCCATAAAGAATATATGCAAAAAAAACCCTCAACCCCCATCCACCCTGGTTAATATTTTAATTTATCAGAAGTTAAGTTTTTTTTTTTAAGTAAAAAATTCAGTTTAGTACTAGATAAAAACTTCAAATAGTTTTTGCCTTTTTGTTATCCCTAAAATTTTTTTTGATTAAAAAAAGTCTGTTTTCACAAGAAATTCAAATGAGCAGACCTTATCTGAAATTGAGCTAGTTCTCAGTCAGAAGATTCAGCATTCAAATCTTTACTTAAAACAGCTGTAGTGCCCCATCTTTATACTGCCTCTGAATTGTATATTGAATTAGTTGATCAATCTTCTTTGTAGTAGCTTGTACTGTAATGCTGTTTACCTGAATGTTGGGTCAATCTGCTTATACTGGATGATGGTTTGTTTTTTGCAGCATATAGTTTTACTGGTTATGTGGTAAATGATAGTGGATAAACTCACTTTAATGGTATATAGACAAAAGAGTTTTGTGTATTTATCCTTGACTACATCATTTTTTTTTCCTTCTCATGAAATCTCACTTTTTTTTTTTCCCAATAGTCACAGTGGGAAAGTGAAACCTCTCAATAATTCTGCTTATATAGACATGCCTGTTCTTGCTCCCATGATGTATTGGGTACTTCAGTAGTAAAGACATAAATGAGAATGGAGGTCTTCAGTGTTCAGTAGTGGGGGCTGGAATACAGGTCAAGCTATGCCTCTGAATTTCTAGTAGTAGTGCTTTGGATGTTATGACCTGAAAGCATATCAGTGAGGCAAGCTTAGTGTTGAGATACAAAATATTTTGTTAGATTAGACAGTTTTCAGCAAAACAGGCTTTTGAGCACACAACCCTTTTTTCAGGTCTGAAATAGAAGGTAATGTTCTTCAAGTCTAAACAGAAGTCAGAAACAATTGCTCCAGTTTTTAGCTGCATTATTCATGGAACCATCTGAAATAAAAAGCAACTGATACCCGTAAAGAAGAAATGGTGGCAACAGCAAGAGAAGAAATGCTCAGAAACAATGTTCTGTAGAAAAAAGAGGGATGATTTATTGCACAGAAAACCTGGTACCTCTTCACACAGGGGAGCAATAAAACCAGTGCCTTAATGGGATTCATTTTTACTTTACCTGTTGAAGGGGCTTTCATAGATCTCCTCGAAAGAATAGAATGGAAACATCAGAGATGAGGTTTTTTTCCTATGAAATATGGTGTTATTTTTGAGTAGGTATTTTCTCTTCTTTGTAAGTTGTGTTTTGGTGGATAGTGGCTTGTTAGTTTTACCCCTGCAGTTTTATGTGAGGGTGCTTGATACATTGRATAAGATACGCAGTATTTTGTGAAGTGTGTGTGTGCATGTGTGCAAGAGCCTGGGGTTTTGATAACCTCATCACGGGGATTGTTTGTTGTGGTAATAGCAAGGTCGTTAAATTTTGAATTTATTTTGCAGGCATGCTATGTTTCCATTCAGTACTTATTGATCCACATGAGATATTCTCCAGATTAAAAGATTAATGACATGAGAGGCTATTTGGAAGGTAAATGAGTAGATTCTGGTGCATTTTTCAAAGCAGGATTTCCTGGTACATATTTAGTGTGTACTTTTAAATATTGCATAATCATTTTCTGTACAAGTTTTGTGCTAATGTGATATGATAAGCAGGGATATATGGCTAGTGATACCTGCTTTTCTATATTTATATGTGTGTTTATGTATTTCTCAAGTGATGATGGTAGGGAAGTCCATTCAGTTTACTTAGGATAGAATATCTTACCTCCTTTCTAATTGGTAGGTAAACATGTTACATTCAAGCTGATGTATACCCACTTTGGTTGTTGGTTAACAAAACATGAAGTAAGATAGGAAGAGGCTGTGATGGGTAGCAGTGAAGAAGAGTGTTGGCTTTTTGCTGTTTTCTATCTTCTAGGTGCTGTGTTAGTGGAGGAGGTTGTGCTGTAAGGACTTGAACGATCTCGCTGCAGTGAAGCAGATGTGAGCTGCTGTGACCAGGAGAGTAGGGATCCTGTGAGACAAATGGGACACAGGTCCACAGCTTAATTTTGGGAAGTGACAGAATTGAGTTGCCTTAAGTTTACAGCCTAATAYCTTGAGATAAATAAACAATTTTTGTTCATATTGGCAACTGTCCATTAATTGAAGGATTTTGGAACAGATTTATAAACTGGAGAACCAGGAAATGTAGTGGCCCCTATGTGGCACAGCATATTTCTCTCATCTTTTGACTAACTGGTGTTTAGCTGTCCCTGCTGAGAATTGGTTCAGTTAATTTTGCTATGCTGGCAGAAAATGAATGCTATTAGAATACAGTAATACTTAGTGCAACCAATAAAGTCAGTGGCATTGATGAACTGTGCACAGCTGTAGTCTCTAATGTCAAATGGTGTCCTCAAGGTGGTATATCACCAAGAGGTCTGAGCTAATTCAACAGTTATCTGCTTTTGAAACTGATGTCTTGCTTCCTGCCCTCTGTTGGTTCAAACCTCCAGGGAAGTGCTTTGGTGACTCCTTGGGTCATCCTAACTTATGTACTGTGAAGTAAGTGTTAACTGTTCCTACTTCCCAAATATAAACAGCCTTTTGTAGTTTAGGCATGCAGGAGATTTGGTGCTGTGTTTATTTCCTTGCTTGTTTTTTGGCTTCCCTATTAATCTCCAAATACAGTGCTGAAGTTCTGTTGCAGTTCAGGCTGCTCGTTCCAAAAGCAACTACAATATGATTTTTTCCTACTCCTGTTCTCTCCATGGTATATTCTTCTCCCTTCCTGGAAAGCAAATGTGTCTGTCACACCTGTTAAGTTGCTGGCTGCCAAACAAGGTAGCTCTTCCTGCTAGACCCAATTTTCCATAAAAAGTTTCCAGTGCAGTTCATTTTTTGCTAGTCTCAGCCCATCTTTAAAAGGGAAAGCACAGACATTGTACTTCCCTTCCTAAACTGTGGTATTCCATTTTTAGTGTCTTCAGAATCTTGCTTTGCAATATACCTCGTGTTAGGGGGTAGCTAGGTCTCCAGCAGTTTACTGCTGCTTTTAAGTTATTTGTGGACATCATGCATACTTTTTTATAATTATAAAAAAGTAGAAATTGACCTTTAAAAATGAAGTTAACGTTGATATTGCTTTCTTAGATATATACAATAGTTTAATGGGCAGGTGAATTTTATGTATTTTGTTCACAATGTGAACTATTTCATTTTCTTATGCCATAGAGGAAAGTAGTCTTTCATACAGCTAGAAGTAGATTTTCCATGGCCATTGTTTTCCTTTTGCATATTCAGCACTTCAGGTCTGCATTTATAATAGCCTTTCTCACTTAAGTATTTTGAAGCTGCAAAGAAAGGATTGCTATTAATACACTTGCCTTGGTTTTGCAGGCAAAACAGCTGTGTGTCCTGTAAGTCAACTAACTTTTTTTAGTTCTTTTTAAGAATTATTTTTCCTCTTTAGTATCCAAAAGGCTGTTTTTTTCTTCTCTCCTGTATAGTCTGTATTAAGCTAAATAGTACTTCATGTTTTAATTATATATTAAAATAAAAAGTTTATGCATACACACGTGTAACTTTTTGTTCATCTTGCATCTGAGTGTCTCTTTCTTCTGGTGTAGCTATGACATTCGATATTGCTGTTCTGTTCCTTCTCATTGATGTTAATCTTGTCTATAAAAATGTTTAATTTCTAAATTTGTTCACAGGCACATATCTTCTATTCTTTTAACTCTAATACATAGTTTTCAGAGAGGAATGAGGTATAATTTGCAGGTTAATATATTTGTAAACTGCGATCCAGAACTCTTAGAAAGCAGAAAAGCCAGACAATGTCTCTGGTTTGTCCTCCCTATAGAAACAGCTCTTTGTTAGCTTTTACATTTAAAACTAACAAGATGTTTTAAAAAAATAAACTACTGTTTAGCTGCAGTCGCAAGAAAAAAGAAAGACCAGAAGACCAAATTAGTAATCATAAAAACAAGCAGGCAGGAAGAGAGAAAAGTGATAATCAATTCAGACAGTTGAATAGAAGAACTATTATATGGGGATAGAAAAGGAAGCAGGAATGCATATAGATAGAGACTAAGGAGAAGAAAAAAAAMCAGAATAACACTGTGGAAGAAATTCCAAAGATCAGAAAAACTGGAATGTATTATTAGAAGTAGATTAGTGTAAAATACTGTAATGAAAATACAATCCTGTCTGTTTTGTCCTGAAGACAAGCAGGAAGAGGTACACTCTACTATATTGGTAACTTCTTATTAATATATTAATGTCCAGTGATGATTTCCATTTTAAAATCTGCCTGTTAAAGTAGCAGATTAAGCAGTGCTTTGCACAAATACTACAAGTTATAAAAAATTTGACCTTGAGTCTTCTCATTTTACATAAAATACATTGAATTGTTTGACCTTAAGTGTCTTTCCTGTTAATAAATAATTAAAAGAAGTGCATAAAGTTTCATACAAACACTTCAGATATTTCAGGAGAAGTTTGATAAAATTATAAGCTAATATGTGAAGTGGTGACTTTGTAATGTACTGTAACTTAAAATTTTTATTTAACAATTTGAATATAATTGGGAGTTTGTGTCTTCTGCAGTATACTGCAGATGAAGGGAGGAAGGACATTATATAACTGAACATTTAAATTTGTCCATAGTTCAGATTCATTTGAGAAATCCTCACAGGTTGGATTGAATAAACAAGACCTGTCATAATTGATATTGAGTTAAATCATCAGCCCTATTTTCTCAGTTGGATTTCTGTGGACTTGCGTTTGTGTGGCTAAATAATTTGTTACTTTGCTGAAGATGATGTAAAAGACAGTATTTCTATCAGCAACTGCATTGGGCTTTTTTTTTTTTCTTTTTTTCTTTTTTTTTTTCTTTTGTGCCAAATACTTATTTTCCTGACAACCCCCTGATTGAAGTTGCTCCATGCTCTGAAATGCTCTCTTCCATGGGTGCTATTGGAGCATAGTAGTGAATATTTCCTTATCTGGAACGGTGCAGCGTTAGGAATTTGGAGAGCAAGATGTGAAGTTCAACTTCTAATCTCTCGCTCGTTGAGTTGGAAGTTTAAACTGGCAAGCCAGGCAGCCTGGAAAACAAAGAACTGGGGAATAAACTAACTTCATGCCAGTACTTCAAATGACAAATAAGATCACTTGGGTAGCTACAGAATAATTGGTCACATAAAATTATGGAAATACTGATACACGGTTTAGTCAGAAGAGTAGATTGGTAGTAGCATAATCAGTGCCAGTTGTCATGATTTTGAATGAAATGTTTTATTAGATAATTTAAATGTTGCATGTTTAACTGATATAATAAAGATAGGATGCTTAAACTTTTGCAAGACAGTTCCTGTGATTGATAAATGCTTAAAAACTAGTTAATAGAAACGTAAGTCGGGAATTGCTGTATTAGATTTTCAGTGTAAAATACAACAGGGATGTAGATGTGATTAAATGCTTTTTTTTTGTTGTTGTTGTGTTGGGGTTTTTTTGTTTTTTTTTTCCTAATCAAGGATGTGATAAAGTTACTGGTAGCTTTTGCAGCCAATAATACTTACTGCACAAGTAAATAACAACAGCAGTAGGTGGGTCAGCCTCTGTAAGACTGATTCAGTCAAACAGGTCATGTTCTGGCAATGGGGTGCAAGGTCCTACATCCAAGAGTAAAGAATACAAGTCATTCTTTCAAGGGTAGAAGCAATACTCCAGTTGGAAAAAAAGAGAGTAATTGTGAATAATAATTGAGGAAGACTTCCTGTAGTAATGTTGTGTGTAATAGTGAGGAATTAATAGGAGCACAAAAAGGTTGCTTTTGACTATAGATGTGACATTAGAGACTATTTTTGGTATAGTAAGTCCAAAATCAGAGAAATTACAAGGAGACAAATTACAAGAAGTTACAGGATTAATAGTCCAGAAATTATGGCTTTGTGGCGAGAATTTTGAGGGAGAAGTTAAATCTGTTTGCTTAATGAAGATACAGCTTCCAAGACCACTTCAAGAGGTTACTTGAGTACCTTTTTAAAGAAATATTTGTTTAAAGATAGCAATCTTGTGCAAAAAAAAAGAAAAAAAGTAATCTAGTAGATTRGAAATGAAAGATAAATTAATGTGACTGAAATAGAGAGGGGAAGTGAAATTAATTGATGGTAAACAGTGTGGTGGGATTTTTAGCCCATGGAGCTTTTTAAATAAAGCTTGCAGATAAAATAAGTTGATACAGGCTTGATATACTAAAAAAAGGGAGGAGAAAAGAACATGATGTTTTGGTGTAGGCATCAAGCCAGATGAAAGACCATTAATCTTGGAATTGATGAACTGTATAGCAACAGAGTACTGTGAATGCAAGCTTAAATTCCTCCCATCTCTTCACATCTGGTTAAAAGTAGGCTTTGTACTCGGCTTTGTCTGAAGATCATCAAAGTCGAGGTCAGTGAAGTGGAAAATAATCAGCAATTTGATATTTATGCAGTAAACTAGAGCTTCTTGTAAGAGAAACATTCAGTAAAACAAACAAAAAAAATTACAGAATTTGGTATCACTACATTATAGTCCTAGTTTCTAATACAAGTAGACATGCTTCCCAAAGCTAAAGAAGGCTAGGGAGCAAATAACTGCTTAAATAAAATATGTAAGGCAAGTCAAGATTTTTAAAACTACCACACACAAAAAAATGATTGGACTAGCTGCAAGATAGCTTTAGGAAGAGGAAGAGTTTGCTGTTTATGCTATAAAATTCCTTCCATGCTCATTACTTTGAAGAGACCCTTCAGATTTTCTTCTTTATTGGCTCTTGAGGCTTGTCTGGGGGGGAAAGCAGTTGTCAGTAATGGAGGGAAAGAACGTTTTGAGTTTAACCTGGGAAATGCTGTTTCATCTTTGCAGAATTGATTCAATTCAGCTACTTGTTTTGATGCTTCAGCCCCTATTGTTGTAAGACTTCCTTTTATCCCCAGCAAACTAGAAAGTTTAGAACGGCATGAGTGAAGTATTCAAAATCTTCATCTATGGATCCAGTAAATAATCTTGAAGTACAATTTAGGGAAGTAGTGCTCCTTGTGGAATAGTCTATACTGACTTATTATAAAGATTTTATGAAGTGTCAGAGTTGTTTATGATGCAGAGGCTGTGAACKGCTTTCCTGCTTTTGCGTAGGCAGTTTCCACTAGGGCCACTATCCATTAGCAGACAATCAGTAAGTAGTAATGTAGTAATCAGTAGTAATAGTGGCAGATGTATTTTTAATTAAGCTTCTTACAGAACTTGTCTGCTCAGCTGCCTTTTTAAGTTTGGGAATTACTGGACAAACAGCAGTGCATATTTGCCTTGGAAGGTTGTTGAGAAGATACTTTGCTCTCAAGGTAGTAGGTAGCCAGATGTTGTAAGATTTACTTTTCTTTGTTGCCTTTATTAGTTAATGCAAATTTCACATTTTCTACAAAGGCACTGGTCATATTTATAAATAGATATATATATTTTTTTCATTTGAAAGTTCCAGGCTTAAATGTTATTGTTCAGTTCATATTCTCATCTATACTATATTGCCTTTTTTTGCCCTTTTTTTTCATTCAAGATACTGTTTGGCTTGTATCTCAATGTATAACTTGAGTTTCCTTGGTAGTAGTGTGAAGAATTTTCTGGTAGAGTTCCTTGACGAAAAGAAAGTTTTTTGCTAGGTTGAAGCCCAAAGTTTAAGAGAAGCTGAAAGGATTGTGAGTAAATTTGTGATTTAGTTTTGAAAAGATAATGCCAATAGCCAGATTTTCCCTTTGAAGGGATCCCTATTATGGCTCTTTTCTGTCTACCGCTTTACTTTCCTTTATCTTGCTGAACAGCATAAGGGGATTTGTGTGACCTGACAGTCCCTTCCATAGTTTTTTCCTACCTAGAATTGGAAAAATTGTGAAACAGATATATTCACTTAACATATTTTCTTTACCTGTTAATTGTTTGCGAACTCTGTTCTGCAGTGCATACTTGGTACATAGAGAACTGAACAGACACAGACAGTGTGTTCAATTTAAACCAAGAAATCAGTGTTTATGTGGGAGTTTATTATAACTTTTTTATTTCAAACACATTATTATCTACAAATCATCTGTAGGTCCCCCCTTTTCTTTTCTTTTTTTTTTTTCCTTTTCCCGACAGTTAGCTTTAGTTATTCATAAGCCAACCTTCAAAAGATGCTTTGATAGTTCCTGAAAGTATTATTTTTATATGTTTCATATTGTATGTATCATTTTAGCATATATACACACACACACACATGCACACATATATGCACACAAATGCATATACACACAGATAAACATACACATCATTCTAAGAGATAAACATACATATTCTAAGAGATATACATACATACATTATTCTAAGATACATATATAGATATATATATATATGTAATTGCTGAGCAAGAAAGTCAGTGAAGAGAATAAACTGACTTTGTGAAACTATCTGCATCTTCAGAARAGTGAGAAATGTTACCACTCTTCCTCATGTCCCTTTTTTTTAAATTCCTGTAAGGGTGGACTAGCGGCTCACTAAATTAGGATTTCCAGTTCTAATCTAGCAGATCACTAATGCACATGAGTAATTCCATAGACATCAGTAATGGTGGAGGAGCTGTGCTGAGCCCCAGAAGGCCAGCCTTCTGGTCTTTTCATAGATCGTGTGATGTGAGTACTCTGGCACATTGCTTTCAACTCTTTCTTCTGCATCACCAGCTGTAAAATGGGGAACTAATGGAGAGAGCCTCAGAGTGGTGAGAATAGTTAGATGAGTTTGCTTTAATTTTTGAGCTCTGTCTTGCAGGAGTTTTTCTCTTTTACTCTATTCACATGATTCTGTTTATATTCTATATTCCTCTTTTTCTTTCCTTGAAGGCCTGTGGGATAATCATACAAAGCTGTCTTTACTCTGAGCCTACAGCTTCTAGAAACAGATGAAGGAAAAGTTGAGGAAAGATTTCAGGAGCTAGTTAGTGATGAAGTTCTTCTGATAAAGGGCAGGGGGAGAGTAATATGTCAGTTGTACCCACTTTTTTTTCCTTTCTGGCTTAATATTGGTAGCAGAGAATTAATTTTGACCAGGAACGTTCTTTTTTGTTTGTTTGTTTGCTGATTTGAAAAGGAAGAATATTTGGAAAGCCATCCTCTCTGTTATACATTCTGCAACATCAGTAATTTGGTGTTCCAAAGTGTTAGTGAAACCTTAGCAGCGAATCAGAGCACTGTGAACTAAAGAGCCTAAATAGGACAGCAAAGGCTTTGTTCACTGAAGGAAGTCTTTCTTTTTTAATGGCATTGGCTGTTGGCTCCAAGCCAAAAGCACCTTTTTGAAAGTTCTTTTGGCTATCAGGCTAATGCTGTCAAAGAAATTAGAAAACCAAGAGCAGAATATGAAAAAGCAAAGCTGCTTGAGAACCGTGTATTCTTATACGTGTATGCAGCAGTGGTTAGCGCTAAAAGCAAGATAACCTCCCTCTTCCCACAGACAAACAACACCTACGCAACTCTTCTAAAAACAATGACAGGAATCTGACTTTATCTGACAAAAGGAATTTGGAGTGGAAATCTCCAGTTTGTATAAATTGGGTGTGTCAAAACAGTGTGTAATACAGGCTGTAGTTTCCCAAACATGCTAAAATCTTGTCATCGCTCCCCCTTCTGCGGTGAAACAGATCAGGGAAAGCAGTTCTTTCTTGTTGAAGAGAGTAATAGAGAGGCAAGAGCAAGTTGGCTAGTGGTGGGACAGGACAGATGCTTTTGGTTGGTAGTACTTGGCTGCCACTGGATTCAAGGTACTAATAGCCAGGGTTTGTCCATCATACAGAATACTAAGAGCAGCAGCCTAGACAAGATCTGAGAGAAACTTTAGTTCCGATTTATTCTTTATATATACATATAAAGAATATATATATATATATATATATATATATATATATATATATATAAAATTCATGGATTTTATTTATTTACTTTTATTCTCATAAGTAGTATATATTTTTATTGTCTTTCCAGCATTCTCTTAGTGAATATATTTTTTTTGAGTCTTGACTCCTGCAGCTGTGGTGTTCTTTGATTTATCTTCATGTCAGCCTCTTGTGTGTTGAAATGGGAAGGCTTGAGTTGTTAATACTAAAGGTTTGCTAATATATTAGGTTCAGGTATGTTACTGAATTTGCAAGACACAGCTTTCCAAAACACYCCGCACTCCAAACTATTTTTTATGTAAATTAAATAAGCTTTGACCTTAAACTGGTTCTGTGAGAATTTTTTTTTCTTTCTCCATTGACAGAATTTTTAAATTTTTGGGCTTGTATTTTCTGTGAAGTGTTTTTGGATTCACCGTGCACAGGACATAAACTTTGTATTTGATGTTGCACTTGCTTGTATTTTTGGATTACTGGGTAACTTTTAAKGAAAATTTATGGTAAATGCTGATTGAAACTGAAAATCTTTGATTTTTTTCACTGTGGCAGATTTTTTTTAGGTTAAAAATTTTTGCTAGATTGTGCTGTGCTCACTTACTGTGCTATTATTCATTCCTGCCTAATTCCCTAACTCTTATATTGCCACTCACTTTTGGAATTTTCAACTTATCCTGATTAGAGTATCCTCTGCTTATTGAGCAGTACAGAATACAATGAAAATTCAGTTTCGAAGATGTTATAATTTATTTAAAAATCTTAAAACCTTTTTTTTGAAGACGATTTTATTTTGACTTATCTTTGATTTGTTTTGTGTCTTGGTTTTGCTGTAATGTTCGTAATGATTGAGATAGATTTGCTCTCTTTGAAATCTCTTTCTAGACCTGATCATGAAATGATTGTCTGCATAGATTTATTTTAATAAGGGTTTTTAAATTGCAGACTACACCCAATTTAGTCATGCAGTTATAATTTACATTATTTTTCTTTCAGTACGAAGTCTTARGAGTTGAATTTTGCATCCAGCGAAGTTATGTTTTGTGTTTTAAAACTGCAAAACATCTTCTGTGTTGAACAGTCTTTTAGTTGTCTAGTACTAGTCGCTGATCATATCTTTGTTACCTTGGAAAACATCCATTTGTGAATGAAAGGATTTTTAGGTGAAAAAAGGCATAATATTTTCATTGTGAAGGTGATCAGACAAGGGCTACACACAACTTAAAATGCAAATACTGAAAGCTCTTTTTAGAGAAGGAGCTTGCTCTGTGCCTGCACATACAATTTACTGTTCTGATACGTAATTGGTATGTATACGTAAGACTGACTTAACTTCTATTCCAGCAGCAACCATTCCCTCAAAGTACAACTCATAGGTAAATTTTATGTTATTTCTGATGACGGTGTTACTCTTAGCTAATAATGGATATTTTTATTTCATTTTATTTTTAAGGATCAGTTTGATAACCTAGACAAGCATACGCAGTGGGGCATTGACTTCTTGGAGAAATATGCAAAATTTGTAAAAGAAAGGATAGAGATTGAGCAAAACTATGCAAAACAACTGAGGTAAGTTTTTTCTTTCTTTCTTTGTTTTACAAGAATCTTGACAGTTAATATGATCCAGAATCACTGCATCATATTATGGACAAGTATGCAATTTCATGGTTAAAGACCGTTTTTTATTTACAGAATGAATTGATTCTTTTCCTGACAGATAAGCTTTTCTCTGCTATTCTAAAGCAGAGAAAATTATCTTTGGGTATCGACTTGCTTGCTTGTTCCCCACCACCATCCCCCACCACTACCACACACGCACACACACCTTCCCGTTCCTCTCCTTCAAATCCTGAACAGAAAGATATGTTCAGTGGAATTTTAAGATTTAAAAACTAAACAAAAAAGCCCTACTAATGCTTTTCTGCTGACTATCAGATTGTTTGTATCAAACTTCTCACATTATCCAAATCTGCTTTTGTGTTTGTGTGTGTTCGACCAGTTTCAAGCCTCTGCTACTAATTAATTTCTCATGTTGAACTGGCAAGAGCTACACTACATTGTGTTTGAAAAATGTAATTAAAATCACTGAGTAGAACTTCAGAAAGCAGCGGGTCTCCCTGTCCTTTAAAGTGCACCCTTTGCATAGCTGGTCTTGTCCATTTGGGTGAGACTCTAACCCAGCCATCCTTTGTCTTATCTCTAGTTTACTTTCTGTTGCTGCCAAGTGAAATACCTTTTAGATCCCATAGGAGTTTCTCCTCAGCATCATATAAGGAGAATAGCAGCAATGAACTGGCACAGAAACACATTCTTCAGAATGAAATTGGATTGACTTTTACAAAAAGCCACACAGTGCTTGGAGAACATGATTTAAAATAAGCAAGTCCTAAAAAATTGGCAGTTACGATAATCCTTGCTGTCTTGCATTACTTTGGGGACCCAACTGAAGCTGCTACTGAGCCTGTGTCAGACTTCAGCTGACAGCAGCCTCTCTCCTTTGGTGTCCTCCATCTTCTCATCATTGGCAAACTAGATTGTCATCAGATACGGAGCTGAAGAATCCTTTCTCAAACACAGTAGTGAGGATTACAGCTGGGGGGTGGATTTTCTTTGTCCAGGCTGTTCTTTTACGTTTCGTGCTTGATTTCTTTATCAGCTTATTTTGAACTAGTTGCTAAGGTTATACCACATTCTTTTACTGAAGGAATTTTTTCCTTAAAAGGAAGGAAATAAATACTTGCCACTTTTCCAAAGCTGGCGTAGAAGAACTTCAGGAGGTAAAGGAAAGCTTGAAGCATGCACAACTCCAGTTCACATCCCAGTGTTGCTTTCATTTCAGTTTTCTGTTTAAAAATGGAAACTTGTTTTATTCGCACAGATCTATCCAGATCTTTTCCTTGAATAGTATGAACAAGTGCCATTTTGCTTAATTGTATTTTACTGTTCATTTCCCACAGCTAGCAAGATGAAAGGCCACATTATTACTTTCATATTGGATTAAAAATGGAAAATCTTTTCTGTGCAGCACTTTACATTTGGGTAAAACACTGATTTTTCTCAAAGTATCTATCAAAAGCAAAAGTGTTACGTAGAGTACACCTTTTGTCAGATGACTGGACTTACTATATATGTGCAATAGGTATGCCAGTTTTGGGAAGCACTGATATTGCTGTGCATGTGTTGTACAGTGCATGTGTGCACTTAGTGCTTGCTGCCAACCAGGGTCTGGACAGCACGCAAAAAGAGAATGACTGAGTTTCTGCCAGCAGACCAGTTCATGTAGCCGCTCTTGGATATTGTTTTGTAGGTACTCTTTGGCAGAGAACTAGTAGTAGTGATTTGTCCTATGATAGCACCTTGATTTCAGCTGTCATTTTTTTTTGTGGATGCTCACAACTGTGTAAAAGTGAAGAGTTGTAAGGCCCCAATGGAGACTGAGGTCTAGTGGAGCTTTTACATCCAGAAAAGTTAGCCATCCTGCAACTTGTTCCTCAGAAGCTCTGAGAGAGATGGTCTTGGGATGAGCTGTGGTTCTGGTGAACTTGAATGCTGACAGCATATGGCCTGTGGGCTGGATTTTGATATCTCTGATAGATATTTTTTGTTTGTCTTCTTTTCCCTTTTGTAATCAAATACAACCTGCAAAATACGATGTTGAGAATCTCTTCATAATGAGCTCTAGAACTGAAATTTGTTATATCCTTATTTAGTAGAAATATAAACAATATAGTCTCTTGGTAATCTCAACTCCATATTAGTACTTGGATGGGACACCAAGAAAAAACAATTTAATAGGAAAGATAAAGCTAGTGAGGTACGTGGTGCTATTTCTCTTCTGCCTTGGTTTCAGTGTGGGCCACTAACTTGCTGTTAAGATTGTTGATAGGTCTGAGTTTTGGAGACTTAAACCCTAGGATGACTACTTGATTTAATTTTTTTATAACAATTTCACAAGTTAGAGTCTATGTCCTGGCAGAAATTCATATTCATTTTATGTGTATACTCCTGCATTTTACAAAAATATTTTTTCCATGCTATTTAACTTAGTGATGAGACTTTCCTTGGTGCAACAGCTATTCTGGGAGATGGAAAGCAAGTGATGCACATAAGCTTATAAAGAAAATTTCAGTGCACTTGCTATATTACTATTGTATGAAGTTATTGAAATTGATAGTTTATGGTTGTTGAGTAATTCCAGAAATGCTAATGAGAATCCAGTTTCAATGCTGTTTTTAGGTCACAAGTCATTCCTTGTTATTCTTGTTGATACTGAAAAAAGTATCACCAGTGACACCATTAAGTGACACCATTGAAGAAACGGAGGAAATCTATGGAGAAGAAGAATTATTTAGAAACCTTGTCTTTTCTTTGTCTGCAACATACTTTTTTTTCTCTTACAATGCAACTGTATTCTCACTTTGAGCATATTTAAAGGAAAATCTTAAGTTTTGTGTGGCTTTCAAATAACACATTATGGTATCCCAATGAATATGAAGGTTGTTGGCTGTTACTACATTACAGGGACCTGAATCAGGCAGACATATTGCAATGTACATTGTACACTAATAAGAGTTCAGTTTAATTATATGATTAKTTAATTTGTTCTTGTTTTATATTTGGAAAGGAGTTGAGTTCTGGTTTGTGTCAAAAAAATAGACTCTCACAAAATTTTGTAATTGAATTCTCAGATGTTGTTTTTGACCAGGCAGTCATTTTCACGGGGTGGGAGGAGGTCTGTTTTGTTTACTTCCTGTTCACAGCACGAACAGTAATTGTGGAGGTTGACTCCCTTCTTGTTCTATCCGAAGCCTTATGACACTTTAGAAGAAGGAGTTCCACTTTCTGTTATGTTAGGCAGTAATACAAGTTGCATGTGTAGTTAAACTTCTGTTTCTGAATTTGGCCAGATTCTGTTTATTGCCAGTTAAAGGAAATKATGAGGATTGTTCTTGAACTAGTTGAGTATATCCTTTTAAAAATTGTACATCGTGATCGCTGGAGATGTCTAGTTGATCTGGGAAAACTTAATTTTAGTGTTTTTATGATTTCCTTCTGCACACTATTATGTAGGACTGGATTATTTTCTAAATATATTMATGTATGCATATATCTAATCAAATTGAGACCTAACTACCTGTTATATGCAGAAACTTGGAAAAGTTATTTAATGTCTGTGTAAGCTCAAATGTGAAGTTGGGAACACAAATTATTGCTGTGTGTGTTTCTCAAATCTGTTTTCCTTTGATTGGAGCTGAGAATTTAGGCCATTGATTATTATCCAAATGTGGATGTGGCAGATTTTGTTACAGTGATGTTTCTGCAAGCCAAAACATGTGAATTCTTAACTGTCCCAAGGATATTCAGTTTTGTAAACTCAAATTCCACATTATAATTTTTTAAAGATTAATCTTTTTGGTTAAAAGCCTTTTCGACAATAGAATGTTACTAAATGCAGTTCATTGTCATTATCTGTTTTCATCCAGTCTATGTTGATATGCAGTCAGTGAAGCCATCAAACCCTACTGAAAGTATTGCTTTCCATATAAACTTGAAGAGCCTTACAGCTCTAATTGCATTGTTTTATAAAATTTTGCTTCCAGACTTTTGCAATACAGCGTGGAGCTTGTAGAAGTTTGGTATAAATAGATGCAAAAATACTTGAGGAGTTGCATTTATGCAAATTCTACAGTATTGTTGATGCTACTCCYATTTCTTAATTCTGTATTGGGTGACGGAATAAAAATTAGTTTTGAGTTCATGAACCCAATTTTTGTACACATATCTGTAAATTTTTGTGTTATAGGTACATAGCTGCAGAAGTCATTTTAATTGATTGTGTAGAATGCTTTTTGAAACTTCCTGATACATGACTGAGGTTCTTGTTTTCTTAAAAATTAGTAATATAGTCCAAGCTGCTGTCTCACTAGTGATCACCCGAGACTGACTTCTACTGGGTAGAGAAGCTGGTAAGATTACAGGAGCAGCACAAATTGAATGTGGTTAGTCCTATATGAAATCTGCTTCCAGATAGCTGTAAAACAGCATATGGTAGAAGTCTAGATTGTGTTTCTAGAGAGGATTAAAGTTTTACCAATCTATGCTTTTATTAGGAAGATTTAGTTCAGTTTTGATGGTCTGCAATTACTTCTATGGTTTTCTTCTAAAACCAGAGGCACTGTTGCTTAGATCTGTTGTTTGCATTTTTGTGCTTTTATTTCCTTGGAATAGAAAGAAAATTGGAAGCATAAGGAAGAATCTGTATTTTTAATTTAATTGCATTGTCCTCATGGTGCTGATTTGGCTGAGTATATTTGTGAGTTCATTCATTTGTCCTTGGACAAGGTCATAAAAAGTGACAGTTCAAGATTGCTATACCATCTTCTTAAAAGACTTCTGTTCTGAGCGAGCTCACGGTATTGTTTCAGAGAGCTTTGTCATCTTCACCATGTCTATCAACATCACTAACTRATGTTAAAAATAGTGGGTGATAATTGATCCTACTGATTCATGGTCATTTTGGATCACTGCTAACGTTAGTGGGATTTTTACTGATGACCAGAGAACAAAATATTCAGATTCCATTGCCGGGTTTTTTTTCCTCTCCTTTCAATTATAGTAGAAAGTTAAACTCTCAGTGTAAGTACTAAAGGACTTAGCAGTGTGACATGAGTAACTTGGTGAAGTAAGAACTTAATTATTTCAGATTCTTACTTGCAAGCTTTGATTTAAGTTCTTAAGCATGCACATACACACACACACACACACACACACACACACACACACACACACATTTCTATATATACACACACACGCACATACCTGCGTGTATATATACATGCATAAAATCCCCAGTGTAGGGTGACCTGTGCAGATCTGACCAGGGAGTGGGGTAGAGGAACAGGCTGTTCATGCTCTCTCCTGTTCCAGCTAGGCATTGACTCCTGTTAAATTAACTGCAGTTGAAGCATGGTCAGTCCAGATGTTCTAGTAAGGATGTGTTTACACAAGTGTTTTAGTCTGAGTCAGGAATGCTCTTTACAAATGAATCTGGTGATTTGTTCCTACTTATGCTGTGGCTCACTTGTGGAGGAGTCTGAAAGTACACAAACTGGATTTCTTTCCAATGAGACTGAGTTGCGGGAAGTGCACTTGCTAGTAGGTGGTTAGCCTGTGGAACCAGGCTAGTGCTACTCTGAAGTAAAACCTCCTGAAATTCTCTGCAGTGTGAACACTGAATCCTTAGCATCATTTCTTGGCTTTAAAGATCTAGGTAAAGATCTGAACCTATTGAACCACTTTTAATTGCTGCTGTAGACATACCATAAGTTTGGAGTGTTCTAGACAGACCAGTCCAGTTCTGTATTTGGATCCAGAGAATTAGAGACAGATTTAGATAAAAATGGTGAAGATCTCCCTTGCCCCCTGCACCAGGTGTCAACTGAATCCCCTTTGAAATGCTGCTTCACTCCTCTATCTTCAGATCTACCCTCATCCTAACTTCTAGTCAACCTGCATTTTTTTCAAGGATTTAAATTTAATTTCTCAGTTATGTTTGTTTTTTTTTTTGTGTTGGTGTTCACTATTTTAAAAGGGTATTTATGTTTCATTTATTGTTCATATGCATTCTTGCTTTCTCTTTGATAAAATTTTGCATATTTGTCATTTCATATTTATTAACTTTGAAGATAGTAGCTTCTATTGTTTTTTGAGCCTTACAGCTTGATTACATGGTGCCTTGAAAACGTATGTTACTGTGATCCTAAATGCAGACAAGATTGAGTAATGACTAATTAATATAAATGCAATCATGATTAACATGGCTTGACTTTTATTAGGAGGGAGGATTGTATAATATTTTTTGTCTTCCTGGAAACAATGAACAGTCACATTAAAGAATGCAACTAGGACAGAAGTCAGCACACTAGTAAATGATCTGTACTTGTGACCCTTCTCCCCTGTCACTCTAAACTGTATATTTTATATTAAGTGGCTTTTTCTTTTATTTGTAGCAGTCCAAAAGTCTTCTCTTGAAATGGCTATTGCATGGTTGCTTAGTAACAGCATTGTACACTTATTATGCATTTCACCTTCTSAATAATAATCAGGTGATTTTTGGAGTTTCCCATTTGTTAATAAGCACTGAGGAGCAATGCAGAAATGTAATGGAAAATTAAATGTGGGGAAATCACTTGGCTAAGAAGGTTATTCTTTTTTTGAGATGAGTTTATGCATTTTCCCAATGAAGATATCTACCTTTAATCTCTACCAGATAAAATTTTACAACAGGCAGTGGGTTCTGGTGATATGGAAGAGAAATCCTTGTTTTGATTACAGTGAGGAAGTTCTTTCTTGTTGTAGTCTGTGTGAATGTACTGAGAGACAAAGAGTCTAACCTTGCTACTTCCTCAGTGACTCCCTGCTCATGTTTTGATGACTAAACGTGGTCTCCCTACTTATCTCTTAAAGATAATCTCTACAAATGCATTGATTTGAGAAATTGTACAAGGTTGTGTAGATGAAAGCATGACTAGCACCCCTGTTGAAAATTGTAAGACAAGTCATTCTTTGTAGCAAATAAAATTCCATGCACCAGTGGGAATGTGGTAAAAGGATACATTTAAGATTGTCTCATATAATCTTTTCCTCTTCCTCCTCCCTCCCCCGTCTCCGTAAGGTTGTGACTGCAGACTGCTTTTTCTAGTCCAGTTGTGTGCTGCTTAAGGCAAGGTATTTTGAACTATATTAATAATTACTCCAGGAAATCAAAGGCTGATTGTATCAATTATTACTGGACAAACAGATGGAAGATTTAAATCCTGAGGCCAGTTAAAAGATTACTGTTAAAGCAGCTCTGGTAGGTTTGCTGAAGCGGGTAACTCTTGGGTGTGCAAAACTCCTGAATTGTTCTGTACTTAATTTCTTATTTGGTGGAAGCGTAAAATACTGTTTCTCTGTAAAATACTGTCCCCTCACAAAATACAGAAGGTTGAATAAAGTGTATTCCAGAGCAATTAAAACTCAAACTTGTTCTTTGCATAATCTGGGTCCACCTCTCAAGAACACACTTTTAGAATTATTCTGTGATAAACTAGAGACAAACATGCTCTTTCTTGATGAGAGTGTTTCAGTCATGGTCACTTGTTTTTCATTTTTTCTTAAATGGTAGGTACTGTTATTTAGAGATATGTGGCAAGAATCCTGATTGCCAGCTTTCTGATGCTTTTATTTGTGCTTTGTAAAGCAAATAATTGATATACCTCATCTGCTAGGTATGTTAGTTGACACTAAAAATATTATGTTGATAGTTTAAATGATGCCCATAGTGTGGGATCTGATCGCACAGCGTAAACCTTATTAGTGAGTTTTTGATGAAGTGGTTCTAATATTTGAAAAACAAGGGAATTTTTGTAGGGATAGGGATTTGTTCTTTGAATAACTGGTTTATCTGTTTGAGTAGTAAAGACTTCTTTTTAAATACTGCTTATGGTTTTAAAAAATATGCTGCAGCTGATTTGCGTCACCTTTTTGATCCCAAGGAGCACAAATGTGGAGGGGTAAGCAACGTGAGAAAAATCCTACATCTTACCTGTTTTTCTTTGATACGGAAAAGGAGCCTTTATTTGCTATAAAACAATATATTCCCTGAGGGAGAGGAGAGGAGCACTAGAAGAACTTTTATTTCAATTTTTCTACTTTACGGAGGAAACTTGACTATTTTGAAAATTGCTAGAATAGCCTTCCACCTCCACCCCCCATACAATTAGGATAAAGTCTTGCTATACTAAAAATGGGAGGAGAATTATGGATTTTTTTTTTTTTTGTTTTGAGACTAAGAACATGTATCTTCTTCGTTATCAGCCATTTTAAAAGACTACTTTATTACTGTCACAAAAAATAATATTTATTTTGAGGGTGGACTGTTGTGCAGGAAGAGATATGTGCTCAGAAAACTTCCATAAGCAAAGATTGGCTCACAGGAAGATTTGAATGTGAAAAACTACTATAAATGGTTTTCTTTCTTTCACTTGTCCTGTCCTGTCTGTAAAACTATGTGAATTTATTTCATTTTCATTACAAGTTCTTCATCTTATAATTACCAGTGTAAGATAGAGTAATATTTGGAGCAGTGTGTATATATAGCTGCAAATATTTTGCAATTGTTTTTGTAAGTGATGTATGCCTGTGTTATCTGTACTTTAGGGTAGATTATAATGCTTATGTGTTTCATAAGGTGTTGTTTCTGCATTGTATGATAAATTCCTATCTGTGTTTTCAGAAATAAATTTGAGCTCTGATATGCTGTAAAKTGCTGTAGGTGGACCCAGAGCTCCTCTTGCAGAGATTTGCATAGTTTCTGGAAACCTGATATTTTTAACACTGGTTATAGTACAACATGTAACACTTTCCTTTTAAAGAGATACTGTCTCCTATATTCTGGAAGCCTGCTTATTAAAACTTTGGATGTATTATTGTTAAAACCATTTATGTGAATGTATACTCAGAGCTTAAACCAGGCAGGGAGTTTTATGCTTGTGCATACAGTATGGGTGCTATGTGTACATCACACAAGGTGATCATATGTTTGCATTTTTCTTGACTGCTAGTTTATTTTGCATGCTTGAGAAGGAATTTAAATAAATGAGGTGACTCATTATTTTATGTTTAGTCACTGTGCAATAGAGACTTCAAAATATTTACAAATATATTGTTCAAGTTCCAAATGGCTTAACTGTTGAAATGCCATAGAATTCTGCCTTGTGTTAGCTTAAGGACCCTTGTTAGTTTATAGAGTAAATAGATTTGTTCCTTGAAGTCATTAAAAATAAACTATTTGTTAATGCTGTTTGCTATGTGTATGTCTTCTAAAAGGAGACTCTAAAATAGTATCCTATTTTTTTTTCCTTAATAGAAATCTGGTTAAGAAATATTGTCCTAAACGTTCGACCAAAGATGAGGAGCCCAGGTAAAAATGTGCATTTCAAATTATGTGTATATGAAACAAGGACTACAGTACTACAGTACACTTTTAACTGTGGCTTTCTGGAGTGTTCTTTTGTTAGTTTGTTTTTAGAAAATTTTTAAATGGTAAGACTACAAAAGCATGAAGTAAAGAATTCTGCTTGGCTTTTTATAGTTCTGTCGTAATTCTTAAGCATAAATTGTTTACTTCAATAGAGCTGTTGCAAATTAAGTAGACAAAAKTTTGAACGTTTAGTATGCTGTGTATGTTCTAGTATGATTTTCTTAATAAAAAAGTATTTGTCCTTAGATTCTAATTTTYACTTAACGTATTAGGGTTTTTGCGGCGTATTTATATTGCAATATGAATGTAGCTATGCAGACCTGGAACTTGAGTATATGCAGAACTGTTATGTTTTTGACTAGAAGAACTTAGGCCTCTTAAACTTCTGACTCGCTTTAATTCCAGAAACAAAAGGAGTTTGAATGCCTACCTGTGAAGGAGCGATTTGCATTAAACAACTTCATGATTATTTATCAAAGAGAAGTGCTTATTTTGTTGTCCATGTCCATTGCCATTTTTTATTTATTTAGAAAAATACATTTTTTTTCTTTTGGACATAAATGCTTATGAATAGAAGCATGGGGGCTGGACTTCAGGTTGCAGCCAGAGCATATGCTGTGCACAGAATATCTGGGAATCCACTCTAGGACTTTGGGTAGTTCTTTTGACTCTATTCAAAAATCCTGGACCGCAGGAAACAGGATTTCTAGTTCTAGGATGGCATTTAAATTTCAGAGAGCCAAGCCTATGGAGATGGCAGTATTCCACAGTTAAAGAGAGAAAGATGCATATTTTAATGTGGTGCCTGTGTTTTTTTTTTTTTTTTTTTTTTCTTCCCTTCCACACACACTTTCTACCCTTTGCCCCTCCTCTTCCCCCCTTTTTAGTGCCAGCCATAGTGGCACCTTACTTCCAGCCAAGAGGTGGGCAGGGAAACAGGCAGCTGTCTCCAGAGCTGATAGCAAACTTGTTCTGTAGATCATCCATCGGGATGCATATGAGTGGTATGATTGGCATGTTCCATCCTCAAGACCACCAAGCACATCATCTCTGCAACAAGTTCAGCCTCCGAGCCTAGGGACGTATGTATCCGTTCCCAAGCTCAGGCCTCTCAGTTGGCAGCTTAGGAGATACCACTATACTACAGGGCTCTCCAGGTAGTATTTTTCTTCTTTCTTTTCCATCCACAAAAATCCATATTCTTATAAAATGTATTTGAAGAGACATTGAACATACAGTATATGCTAGGCTCCATGTAGGCTTTCCCAACTTGCATTTCTACTGTAATTCGATCAGCACTGAGATAAGGTTTATTGTAAAATGTGTCTGATTTTACCATCGTATGTGTTCTTGATTCAATTTAAAAAGAAAGTCAATTTAAAAAAACTTTTCCACTTTTTGTATATGTGTGTTTGTGTGTGTGCGCTTTCTGTCAGGTTTACTTCGTGTATAGCCTTTTTTAACATCCTTAATGAGTTGAATGACTACGCAGGACAACGAGAAGTAGTTGCAGAAGAAATGGGACACAGAGTGTATGGAGAATTGATGAGATATTCTCATGATCTTAAAACTGAGAGAAAAATGGTAATTTCTTTATTTTAGTTTGATAACAGGGTATCAGAATCGAAAGATCTTTGAAAGAATTTATATTTTTGTCCAACTTCATGAACGTAGCAATAAGTAGGTTTTGCGCATGTAACAAATGTATATTTAGAGAAAGCCTGGTATTTTTATGTATTGATTTGCTACAGTTATTGAAATACGACAATTAAGATCTTGGTAGATAGTGTTTATGAGTACTTACTTGTTTTCCAGTGTAATTTTGCATGCGTAGTAGTTATCTTTCAAAAAACAGTACTGATAACTTTCTGGAGCTATAGCACATCATATTGTGTGTAGATAGAGCAGAAGCTTGCTAAAGCTAACAATATATGTAATATACTGTAAATTAATCTTATTTGTGATTATTCTAGCATCTTCAGGAAGGGCGAAAAGCGCAACAATACCTGGACATGTGCTGGAAACAGATGGATAATGTGAGTGGTTTTTTTTTTCTACCAAACTTAATAATATGTAATCTGTAAACGGAACTATTGTCAGCTTGGTCACTTGGACAGTAATGTTTGGATATATTATTGAATGACCAAATCAGACTTACTCGTATCCAAAATACAGTCAAATATGTTTGTAGTTTACTGCATTTTTTTAAAAAAAACTTTACTGTAAACACTTAGTCTGTGTGAGTGAAGCCCTGGCTTTTATCTAGTGTAGAGGAAGCAGTTTTTAACATGGGTACAGGCCTTTTTCGGTTGCGTCTCGGTAGGCTATTTTTTGCTTAGAGTAATTAGTAGGCACATTTACGAGATGACGACATACAAATCAAGTCACTGTATTAGACCTCAGTTTGAGGTCTTGTTTCATGAGCTTTATTCAAGAATGTCGCTATAGACTGTTATCCTTCCAGGAGACGGAATTACATTTTTATAGAAAAATGCAGAAAGTAAAGTTCTCTAGAACTGATGATAAGATGCTTTTCTTGGAAGCAGCACTTCTAAAGATGGGGAAAATATAAAACTTCCATGTGTGTTCAAATGCATTCTAATACTCTGTTGTTTCTGTGTCTTTCTAATTTATTGTATCTTTGATCTAGATTATTGTGAAGCAAAATTGGAGAAATGAATTTCTGTTTAGTTCCTTTAGACCCAGATAAGCAATATTCAGCATCATATCAAAGAGTTTAATTCATGGTCAAATGATCACAGGTAGAAGCAGATGTGGTAGTTCAAGATGCTATTCCCCCCTGCCCCCAAAGATAATTGCCAGAGTTCCCCCAAAGATATTTGCCAGAGTTCATCTCAAACAATCAGTCGTGTTGTGTGTACTATATTTATTTAAGTACAAAGTCAATCTTGTAAATTCATAAAGCCTTACAAGGACACTTTAACCAAAATTACCTGACTGCATTAAAGCAGAAGAGCAGTACTGAGTCTCTGTTAACTGTTTGTCTGTGGAGATGCTAACTAACTTATTGAGCCACAACAGTCTTTCCTGCAGCAATTGTCTTGACAACAGCCAGATGTACTGAGCATCAGAATACTGAGTAATGTTCTCATCTATGCTGTTCAGAGCTACTCCAGTTAATATGAATGCTGATGGCAATGCTGAGGATATGCTAAGATCTCAAGATGCAGATGAATCTTTCTGACTATCTTCAAAATAATTAGTTGAATTTATTCAACTAAATTTGAGCATTGAAGAAGTTAACTTTCAGACTTTACTAATATGAGTCCAGATTTTATTTTCTTCCCCTTACCTTTCTTTTAGGTTATTGAAGTCAGGCTAAAAAAGTGTGGACCTGTCTGTTTATACTTAACTGCAGTTGTTTGTAATAGTATATTTTGTATTTTGATTAGTTGATATTTTTTAGCCTAATTACAATTGTTTTCTTGCTACTACTTTGAAGAAATAGATAGGTTTTAAACAAATATGTTGAAAATTTTGGAGACCTAATTGTATGCTCCTGAAAGAGCAGTGTATTTACTTAAATGAAGGTACTTAATGAAGTGAATTTACTTAAATAAAAGTGTACTTAATGAATTTAAAGTCTTTATTTAAATGGAAGCTTTGATCATTAGAATTCAAAGTTACTGTACCAAATCAAAATAGGATATTGGCTGGTGATGCAGWAAGTTTGTGTGTCTTGTAGAGCAAAAAAAAGTTTGAGCGAGAATGCAGAGAGGCAGAGAAGGCACAGCAAAGCTATGAAAGATTGGACAATGACACTAATGCAACCAAGGCTGATGTTGAGAAGGTAAGAGTGGTGCCATCTCTTTCTTTCCTTTCCCTTAGATATAAAAATATTTTATTTGTATGTTTATCATCAGCAGTGCTGAAACAACATTCTCTGAGTGTACTAAGTCATGTATTATATGCATATGCTTACTGCTTATGTGCAAAATCAAAGTTACTATAAAATGTAAGATAGTGCAGAAAGGGAGTACGCTTCTTCATTATTCTCAAGATGATACTGAGTGGGTTATCTTCCTTCAGCAGGCAGGCTTACTAGTACCTTGTATCTTGTGGTATATATTTAGTCTAGTTTAGTCACTTCATTATCTTTTTTTGTATATGTATTTAAGCAGCTTTTCTAGGGGAGCTAAAATGATCATTGCTTTCTCTGTATACAACACAGTAGGTCTAGAGGCTGTCAGTATAAATCAAGGCTCACATTCTTTTTCAATTATAAGAAGTGTATCAGCTTCAATGATTATTGTGATTAGTGTTTTTACATAGTTGGTGGATAGATTGAATAGATTTAATAGATTAAAACAAAGCTATATATCTCTGAAAAGCACAAGACATGTTTGAACTGTTAACACTTTCCTACTAGGCTAAGCAACAGTTAAACCTGCGCACACACATGGCTGATGAAAACAAAAATGAATATGCTGCACAACTACAGAATTTTAATGGAGAACAACACAAACACTACTACATTGTCATTCCTCAAATTTATAAGGTAAAATTAATACTTAATGAAGTATGTCTGATCTTCTGAGGAAGAAATAGGTTTTAAAGCTTCAAACTTTTTTTTTAGAATCTTAGTAGATAATTTTCTTAGGAAATTAGCATGATCCGATGCAGTCTGCCATTTGTCAGACTGCTGTTTTATTGCTGGCTCTAATTATGCTTAGACTTGCAATGAAAACATTCTGTTGCACGTTCTATGAAAATTTTATATTTTGTAGACTGCTTAAATAATACTGAAGAACTATGGTAAAATAAAAATTTGAGAGATCTGAGTGAGCAGATGTTAATTATTCTAACAAATTTTAATCACTAGCTCTTGATTTGTTTTCTTTAAAATGCCTGGACTCTAGTAGAGGTGAAGGAAAACATATAGCTAGTGGAGACTATGTGGTGTAGTGGATCCCATGTACAGGTACATGTTGGGTAGATTTGGAGGCTGAGGGCTCCTCTCCTCCCCCAGTTTATTAGATAAGGCCATTTGTGTCTGTGTTGCTAGACAACCATTGCATCATAACATTATCAGCAGTCCACAGAAATCTCTAAAATAATATAAATGTAAAAATAAGTCAAGATTTTTTCATCTGAAAAGGAAATTTCTCAAGGTGTTTTGCATATTTGCTAAGAAAAAAAAGCTCTCAAAAATGAGATTTTGCAAAAACTAGTTTAAAGCGAAGTAATTGGAGAGCATTAGCAGAGGGAGTCTTYAGAAGTCTAGTGGTATGTATGCTCAGGCGTTTGGGAGAACACTGACTGTAGAACTTGATTCTGAGAATCAGAGTAAGGAAATGTAAGAAAAGTGAGTGTTGACTTTATTAAAAGTGTTTCAAATAGAGAATGCTTGATATTTTGCAGAAACACAGGGGACATCCTGTTTYAAACAATTATTTATTTGATGGTCCACGATTCACAGGAGGAAATTGTCCTGTCTTATTAAAGAGGTTTTTAATATTTTAACTGGTAAGCAGTGCTTCAGTAGATCTGATGTTAGCAGACTAATGGAGGAATTGCAGCCAACTCCTAGGAGAAACAATTCAGTCATCTTTGTAGTTTGGAGTGGAGATTTGCTTTATTGCATTTATTTCTCTAGATTTAAATTTTGTTATCATTGTGAGATAATACTCATGTTTTCTGAAATTTTTAATAAGAGTAGAAAGGACTTGTTCAACCTTTTCTTGGGGCAATTTTTTATTATTTTCTTTCAATTGTTTGGTAATGTTGTATGGGAAAATTGGGGAAGAGAGGGTTAGTATGACTTGACTRTTGCTTTCTCTTAGGCAGATGAAATCAGATGCTCTTTGAGACATCTGCTACTGCTAGAATAGATATAGGAAAGATCTAAAGTCTTATGTCATTTTGATAATAAATTGAAAATATGTATTATTATTGTTATTTTCTTTTGTCACCTTCAGTTAGATGAAAGGTCCAGGGTTATTTTCTTAATGTTACTTCCCTTTGATTTGTTCTCTTTCAGTTGTGTTCCAGTAGACTTTTGTTACAAATCTTATGTAATGGCAACTTTTCTTTATTTTCTTGCACACTTCTAAAGGAAATGGTTTGTATTTCAAATGAGACAGCATGTCTAAGTGGCACATAATTTTAGTATTTGTAACTTCTCATGTTTTTGATAATCATTGGTATTTAGGAAAGCATAAAAATAAAAGCAGAGTTAAAGAAAATGAGACTGCAGACTTATTACCAGAAATAAATTATTTGGAAGTGAAAGGAGACAGTGAGGAGATACAGAAATTAGAAGTATTTTTCTTCACTATAATTTTCATTTTTTCATGGAACAAAYATTTGTAATTAAGTATGTGGCTGAAGAGAGCATACAAATCCTTTAAAAATGAAGAGGGGAAGAAGTCTAGTCTCCAATTCAAAAATGAGAATACTGACTCTTCACGATTACTGTTCTGTACTACTTAAGTCTGTCTGAAGTAACTTGTTTTTTTTAACTTAATTAGGTTCTATTTTGTTAAGTAAATGAAAATACTGGGAAAGCACAGAGATTTTATACTACATTGTGACGACCACCATAACTGCATCCATCAGGATTGGAAGAAAAAATCAGCAAATAAACCTTTATTTTGTTTTACTTTATGCTTGCAGCAACTTCAAGAAATGGATGAAAGAAGGACAATCAAACTTAGTGAATGTTACAAAGGTTTTGCCGACTCTGAGCGTAAGGTTATTCCTATCATCTCTAAATGTTTAGAAGGAATGATTCTTGCTGCAAAATCCGTTGATGAACATAGAGTAAGTAAAGTTTAGCTACTTTTTAAGTGTGTGAACAAGTTAAATGACATTGAAATTGTGGAGAAGGGGACAGACTGATTTGTCCTGTCCATTTATCTTTTTGTAGCTGAGTACTTACTTGCCTTAAAGGTGTTGTGACTTCAGTATTTAGCCTAAATGGCCACTTCCATGTTGGTGTCGGTTCTCTTTACATTTCATTGCAAGTTCAGTGATACTTCCTCACTGTGTATGATTTTGGACACTTTGTTTTGGTTATCCTGAAACAATCTGGATACCAACATTGTTGTTGCTTCTCCAGTGTACAACATTGAATCTTTTAAGGGTTTTAAGGATGTCTCAGTTTCTCTCTTCATATCTGGATATCTTTGCTTGTTTTTAAACTCCTTAATGTCCTGTGTTTAGGACTCTCAACTAGTGATAGACTGCTTCAAATCTGGTTTTGAACCTCCTGGAGATTTCCCATTTGAGGATTATAGTCAGAATATTTACAGAACCATCTCTGATGGAACGATCAGTACTCCAAAGCAGGAAGGAATGAGAATTGATTCAAAAACTACTGTGGGCAAGGCTAAAGGAAAGCTGTGGCTATTTGGAAAGAAGCCGAAGGTAACAATTATGAAATTACTATTCGGAACATTAAAATGCGAAGATCTAGAGTGCATGGAAATGACATTTATTTATTTTAAAATAACTTCCCCCTTGCCTGACATTTTCTTTTTAAAAATGTACAAAGAGATCTGAAGATTTGAATGGGGTTGGGAATCTAGAAAAAATCAAGAATGGCAAATTTTGCTTTTATGGAAGTTCTCACTGGGGAAATTTTGCAATTTTTTTTTCTACTGATTTGTGTCCTGGAATTTTTTAATGCTTATTTGATATTCTGCATAGTTTTAAATAATGTAAATAAAAATAGCTTCCCATTTCTGTTTCTTTTCTGCCCTTCCATAGAAGAAGTATTAATCTGGAATGTATTATAAGCAGAAAAGATTAGGAGATGTATGCTTTAGAATCCAGCAGACTTCAGATCTCTCGTATAATAAGAAAAGGAAACTCTTTAAATGATATCTTTTTTAGATGTTTATATGTAGGAGTATTGTGTAGATTATTATACTTGCACCTTTTGCAAGCTTGTGAAGTTTGTCTGAAAACATTAAGATTTTGAATATCTCATTGGTAAAGTGAACTATTGAGGCTCCATACCTTACCAGAAGGTAAATCTTCTAGATAAAATGTTAATATGAAATAGATTTTAAAAAAAACCCTACACTCAAGAAAAAAATTGAAGCAGAGAAATTGCTTGTTTCTTGTGTAATTATTTTAGTTTGAAGTGACACTTTCTGTGCAAGATGCCTTCATGAGTCAACAAAAAATTTATTAATATAAATATTGACTCTATAAAGGAATAATTTAATATATATATAGTTTTCTGTTAGGCTTTTATTTAGTGTTAAAGCATATCGATGAGTCATTTTAATGATGCCCACAAATTTCAGTGAGGCTTCTGCCTGATGAAATTAAAATCATTTATTATAGCAAACTATTCTTAGGCTTTTTTAGTGGTAGGATTTATTTTTCCGTTAATTTTATTCTAAGCAAGCAGATCTTCTCTACAGAAAGAAAGGGTATATGTGATTCTTTATTCCCTCTTTGGTGTATTATGCAACTGCAGCTGTATGTTAGCAATGAAAACTGATTGTTTACTTTTCATACAGTAAAACTATTAACTACAGAATCACAGAATCGGTAAGGTTGGAAGGGACCTCTGGAGATCATCTAGTCCAACCCCCCTGCTCAAGCAAAGTCACCTAGAGCATGTAAGGCAGGGTTGCATCCAATTACAGTTTATCAGTGCAACATATTAGCATGTTTTATTTTATGTGGCTGCAGAGATAGGTGAGATTCAGCCTATTCTGAAATAAGATCATTACCAGTTTGAAAGTAAGACATCTTTGTGAGAATGGTTTCCCTTCTGTGGACAGTGAAGCTATGAAAATCTATATCAGTTTACAGTCTGGACCTGGCACTTACTATAATTACAGTAAATTCCTTAGTATGATGGCTACTGAAGAAAGCTGGCAGGATTTTTGCCCCCCCCGCTCTGTTTTTTTCCTGCCTTGTTTGTTCGTGTTGTATGTTGGCATTTGGATAGCAGCCTTTACTGTTTCCTATATGGAATCACAGCTATACATATGTATGTGCATACATACATGCATCTCTGCCTTAAGTGCCTAGAGGAAATGGAAAATTATGTCCATTTTCTCACGTTTTCTGGAGAAATGAGGAAAAAAACCCTTTAAAATCAGCAGCCAGGAGCAGAATACTTCTCATGATATGTATCTATTTTTAACTTCAAATATCATTTAAGGAACTTGAWAGATAAGAAAGTAGATATTGTTATACTTGGGTAATATAAAAATATGCTGGCGTATTCATTGTGGCCTTTGGGCCTTGATTTAKCTGAAACTCTTGACTGAGCTTGACTTCAAGATACACTATTTACCTATTTTTAATATAGTAAAAGACAGCAAAGTATTTTGGAAGGGGAATGAGTCATGCAGCAGAAGAATAGTAGAGAAGAAACATTCAAATGGAAAATCAGCAGAGGCATGAGAGAGAAAAAAGAGGGAAGCAATTTAAAACAAGTGAAGGAAGTTCTAGTGGCTAYGATTATGAAAACCATGCAGCCATTATAACAGTCCAGTTTGACTATGGAAACTGAATCTACTTTTTATTTTAGTCATTCTTCATGGATGTACCTAATGTTTCTATTTGTAGAATACCTGTCCAGATGCACTGAAAAAAGATAGATATATAGGAGGAAAAAGCAAGCAAGAGTGCCAAGGCTTCCAGAATGACTGTAACTAAAGTTGGAAAAAGCAGAACTTCTTGCTTTAAGAAAAGAGACAGGCAACTTTGGTATTTTTAGGATTTTGCAGAAGTTGAGTCTAAAGCTTTCTTAGATACTCCAAGTAATTTATTTGCAGTAATTTATCATTGGGAATACAGTCATCACAAAAAAATCTGACAGATCAGATCTCTTTATTTGCTGACTTTTAATTGAAATAATAGTAACTGGTTTATGAGATACCAAACTAAGAAGGGAGAAATTATTTTCTCTTTTGTACATCAAATGCTGTAGTACACGGTGTTTGCAGATCTTAGATACTTAGATACTTCTCTGCACCAACCTGTGACTGTCAAGATTAATTCATGACAGAAACCTGTTAAAACCAATACAGTTGTAGTGTAAATGTATTTGTGGAACATGCTGCAAACTGTTTCTGTGTTGGATGGAAATTTTGTTTTTATAAGACAGAATTTTCATTTTAAAATCACTCTGAACATTTGGCTTATTTATTGCTTTCTTTATTTCCATATTAGCCACAGTCCCCACCCCTAACCCCTACTAGTTTATACACATCCAGTACTCCTAATGGCTCCCAGTATCCCATATTCTCCATTGAACCAGTGCATTATTGCATGAGTGACATAAAAACAGGGAAGCCCAGAATTCCTTCTTTCAGAAGCCTCAAAAGAGGGGTAAGTTTGATAACAAGTTGAAATGCATGATGGGCTATGAGCAGTGTGTTTGTGATGTGGCTTTTCTAATGCTCTTCACCCTCATTATAAGGCTTACTCTGTTAAAACACTCTGCCAGAAGGTCACTTTTAGGATATTTTGTTTCACATACAGATGTTTTGAACAGGTTAAAAAAATAAAAAAATACTCTTCATAACATTCCAAATACTTAAGCCTGAAAGAAAGGTTTTATAAAGAGGGTGCTCAGCATATGTATGATATCTTTTTTCATTGTTGTTCACATTCACAAATGTTTTCCTACCATCATGTAACATACTTCTGCAGTAATTTATCATTGGGAATACAGTCATCACAAAAAAATCTGACAGATCAGATTATCTTATTTGCTAACTTTTTATTGAAATAATAGTAGCTGGTTTATGAGATATCAAACTAAGAAGGGAGAGATTATTTTCTCTTTTGTACATCAAATGCTGTAGTACACGGTGTTTGCAGATTTTGAAATGCTACTTTAATGCATTTTATGATTGATAGTTAAAATTGTTCTTGTTTGTTCAAGGTTCTTTTGGATAAAATTCATTCTTAACAAATGCCATTTTCTAAGATTTATCAATTCATTTGCTAATTTATAGTGGGTATAGTCTGCAAATAGAATTTGTTCAAAAAACAATAAAAATGAGATGTTCAGTGGTTTCCTAGCAACATACATAGTACTACTGATAAATATACTGGCAGTTTCCTGTTATGTCAGTGAAACATAGGCTGTCCTGTTTTTGTAAGTTTTATGATATTTATTGATGCATATAATGAGATGATTAGATGCACTTGATTATGTAAAACTGATGACTTTCTGATACTTGAAAACAAAATTGACTTGCTGTCTCAGTTTTGCATCAGCAATGACAAGCTAGTATTGATGAAATGGGGAGATCAAAGTGCAACAGTTTTGTATTGCAGTAAAGTTAATGTTTTAGAGGTTCCCTCACCATCATTCTGAGTTACAATTAGTTACATTTAAAATCTGTTTATCTTTAACTCACATGGTGGCATGTTATTTCAGGCCCACAGGTATTTTGAGATTTATTCTTTCTACCAGCACCATTTTTAGATGATCTTTGTGGTCCTCTTAATTATTTATGGCAGACAGATTCTGCTTTCTCTGTCTGAATCACTTCTACCATAATTTGTTTTGGTGATGAAGATAATGTTCCTTTGTTAGTACTCAGTGAGGAACTGGATAAGGTAGCGGTTGAAATACAGAGGTCTTGATTATGCCCCCTTTCTGTTGGTCACTAAATTTGTCAGCTTCTGGGTCATACACCAAAGCCCAGTAGCATTACTAGTTCTAGAATTTCTTACTGAAGTAAAAGAATGTCTCCTGATAGCTACAGAATGTCATTGGAAAATGAAAAAACACTTTCCTCTAATTTTTGTATTTTTACCATTTAATTGATCATATTGTTGAAAGTAATTTGAGAGGTATTCTATAATATTAACATGGATCATTACTATGCTACAAATCTGGTTTAACTCAAAAATCCTACAGTATCAAATTCTTAATCTCTGTAAATCTACAGAATGAACATTTAATTTTTTTTTTAATATTTGGAAATACCCTGATAGCATTTTAACATATACTACATTATCTCATACTAAGTGCCTTTTCAACTTCACTGTAAACTGTAATTCTAATAATTTTGTGTGACATTGATTAATTTTATCTTTTTAATGTATTTTGATTCAGTGCTAGCTGCAAGTACATCATCCTGTGATTTTCACAGTTTTGTCCCTGTAAAACTTTGTCCAAGTGGTATTTATATGCAGAACTATCAAGTGGCATTTTAATTTGCTTTGGTTTCTACTGAGATTTATTCATGAGTTGACACGAGATCAGACACACACTGGATATTTTGTTTTACCTGCCCTGTACAGAATTTCACTCAAGACAGTTAAGATCACCAAACCAAATTTCCCTCATCCTGTGCTTCGTGCATCAGATTTTCCCCCTTTGGCTGTACAGGTAAAGCAGCAAACAGCAGTTCTAGTTACCAATGCATGCAAAACAGTAATAGGTTGTATAAAAAAGAAATCTGAAGTATAGCTGTGCCTTGCTTTTATTAGTATTACTCTTACATAATTTTTATTATTCTCTGGATTCTAACATTTCCAGATAATGTTAGTGCTGATGAAAGGTCTTTACTCTTTGCCATTTGATACATAACTGGATATGTCATGAACAAGAAGTAAGATTTGCCAGTGTTTTCTTGGAAGACTCTCTGTAGAGGGGAAAAAATGTTTATAGTCATTTTATGTCCTTGGACTTTATTAAGGTTTCTACCAAGCTATTGTTTGTGAAGGTGTTTCTCTTTCCTCGTGTAGTTGCCTTTCTATGGCTAGAAATTCTGCGTGTGTTCCCCAGTCAACAGTCCTCTAACAGTTGCTGTAGGTCATAAATGGTGTGGTAAATGCAAGTCATTGCTGTGGTAATGGAAGCTTCATTCCTAGTTGCTTGGTGTTTTGCTGGCAGGGCTTATCCAAAGTCGCAGAAAATCTGAAAGACCTCCAGAATGCTGTGACTTGTTAAACTCAAGATACGACACCTGTCATCTCATGTGTTTTATTTACTTTCTCTAAGAAAGTTTTTACTCTTTGAACACATATATTTTTATCTAGACTGAAGTATTTTCAGAATAGCAGCAATGACCAAAATATACTGTTTTTAAAAAATAAAATTATAAACTTTTAAACTTGAAAAGGAAGATTTTTGTGTGTTGTGTTGTTGTTCTACTGAGATAATGAAATAAATATGTTTTAAAAATTATATTTGTAGAAGTGATGGTAGTGAATTGTTAGCTATAATTAACTAACTCTTTGCATATGGCTGACCAGTCTTTCCTTCATTGTCATCAAATTCTGCTCTTTTGTGTAGTGTTGGCTGTGTGTTTGTTTCTTCTCTTACAATAGAAGATACTAAGCATATTACTCAAAAATATTTAAATTCAAAAGTAGTCTAATGAAGTTGTTATAATTTCGTAAGTTAAAATACTTGTTATCATATACTGTAATTTTAAAATCAATAATTCTCAATGCAGAAATGCATTTCAGATTCTTGTATTTTCTGTTCTTATGCTTATAGTAAAATTTTTTTTTTTTTACTAATTACAATGTTGATCTTTTAAATAATATTTTAAAGATACATTCGTAGGCATTAATCATTTTCTTAACTAGTGGTTGCATGTGAATAATTTCCCGTTTCTTTCTGTTTTCAAATGAACTGTGCAGTGGTCGGTGAAGATGGTAAGCCCGTGTGCTGATCTGTCTGCTGTACTTCTGCTAAGATAGCATGAAAGTAATCCTTTGAAAGTGTTTCCATATCATAACTGCTTTAAATCAGGTGCTAAAATACATCTTCAGATTTTCCACCTCATCACAGTTGTCTTTTTAATCGTCTGTGCTTAATGTGAGATAATTGCACTTGTGATCTGGCTTCAACTAATATGTGATTTTGGAGTTTTAGCATTGACCAGTGTTCAGGAGCTGGTCATGATGGAAATAGTGATTTCTCTTTGTCAGGAAAATTGTTAAAGCAGTATAAAGTAAGTGTGTGAAAAGATTAAAAAACTTGTGCAAAGGAGAAATATTGAATGCTGTAAAATTCAGTCCTTTGAATTTAACCAGAAATTTAACCAGATCCTTCATGTTCAGGTATATTACAAAACTGTTATGTTAGATGAAAAATACATCTTGATAAATATTGTTGTTTTGCAAAGTAAATCAGTAAAATTCATGGTAAGAATTCTGTTCTTCTGATTTTTTTTACTGTAGGATATTCTGTTTTTAACTGACCTGTGCAGAGGAATGATGAAACAGGATGTTACCATCTTTTCTTGTTTCTTTGTAGCGTGTAAAAGGCAAGAAATGATTCTCTCCCCTACCTCCCCTCCTCCCAAAGAACTACTGCTGCTTTATGTTGGAAACACCAGATCTTGATTTCCTTTCTTGAATACTGTGACTAAGGAAGGTAGTGAGGTTATGATTTAATGAGTGCAAAAGAACCAAGTAGTTGAGAGGGAAGAAGATTTTTTTTAAGAGGAGCTACTTAAAAACTTGGAAACTGTAAAAATTAAAACCACAGGCATGTGAGCCTGTGGTTGCTTCTGTGAAAATCCTGACAGTCAAGTTTCTGTCAAGTTTCTTATTGACAGAAGAAATGCTGTCCAGTTCGGTTTACCTCTGTGGAGAGTTACTATAATGGCTGGCGGGTGTGTGTGTGTATTCCTATGCTTAAAACAACTTACTTAATAGTTAAGTATAACGTAACTTTCTGTCAGTAAGGTATGTATCTTATTTCCATCTTAAAAAGGAAACTGAGGGTGTCTGCCACCTGAGGGGAAGAATTTTCACAGCAAACTCAAAGATACGTAAAAATCTCTTTGCATGCTTTACACACCCAAGCCCTTCCATCCTGATTGCTACACAGACACAAGTTTGCACTTGTGTCAACAAGATGTCAACCTCTGTGGGTTTGGGGCTCAAAACTGTAGATTGTCTTGAGTTTTTTTTTCTTTCTTTCTTTCTTTCTTTTTTTTTTTTTTCTCTAACAGTGTTTGTAAATTAGTGGCATTTTTTTTTCCTCCCTGAAACATTCTTTGTTACAATTAAAAAAGGTGACTTGGAATTATTAAATAAGTTTTGATTTAAAGTAACAAGTTAGATCAAAATTTTGATGGTATAAAGGTGTTCTCTGTACTCTGTGAACTTTTTTTTTCATTCTAGGGAAAATGTAATAGACCTTTTTAAGTTAATTCAGATCCACTTAGTGTGTTTTATAGTAAGACTGATGAACAACTGAAAGAGACCTACGATAATAATTTGGAATAAAGATCTAAATTACGAAATCATAGCATTTTTCTTTTGGCAGCGTCCAAATAGTTACAGAAAAACACAGTYCACATAAAGAATCAATCATACACATACTGCTGCTTAGATTTCTATTCTGACTGGAATTACTGTTTAGTAATTATGAATCTAAATCTGTCCTTTGTAAAACTACTTCAAGTGCCGTGGATGTAATAGGGAAGTTCATGGCTCAGCTTTTCAAACTGCCTATTGTTTGGTGTACAAATTACTACTTACAAACCTGAGCTGTGACAGAAGATAGTAAGAGTATCTTATTGGCTGAAGTTGWATTTACAAAGTAATTTAAAACAAATAAAAATCCTCTTCCAGACTGATAGGTAATTTTGTTCAAAACAAGGAATTTCAGTTGTATATGGATGTTTCTGTTTATTGCTTTTGCAGAATATTGAGTTTCAGTAAGTGAATATTGTAGTTATATTTAAAAAAAAATAATTGATGTTTTACTACAAATCTTTCAGAGTTTTGTATCTTGCTTTATTGCAAAAACCAGACTAAATGTGTGTGATCTATGCTATGATTCCCTGAAACAAAATAATTGAAGTCTTATCTCTTTTAGCTCAGTTGAAGTTACTCAAAATACGTTCTGGCTAGTATGTAGACAAAATGACTTTATGCCATAGTGACTTGTAAATACTAATACTTTTTCTCATGTGATTATTTTGATGTATATTCAGATGGGATAGACGACCCTTCTTCAAATCTCCTCATTTAACTGTAGCCACAACTGTGGTCTATGCCTCCCCCTCCCTTTCCCCCCCCCAAAAGGAAGGGGATGGAATGAATGACTATGATCTGAGAGCAAGAACATGTATTTATTCCTTTGTGATCTTTTATAGATCTTTATGTTGAGTAGAGTTGTTAACAAGGCCCATCCTGCTTCCAGTGAACACTGTTCGTGTGTGGATATGTCAGTTCAGCTGTCTAGGTATATGCGTATTACTTGTTTAATAATATTTRTACTTGCAGGGCCCTGCTTTAGAAGATTTCAGCCACCTGCCTCCAGAGCAAAGACGCAAGAAACTGCAGCAGAGAATTGATGAACTCAACAGAGAACTACAGAAGGAAACAGACCAAAAGTGAGTGAATTTTGGGGAGTTCTGTCATGGTTCTCTTTGTGTCTTTTASAGTCCTCTGCCTGAGCCAGTAGTGCTCAAAAGTTAGGGGAGAATGTGCTACCTTAGGCTGACTATTATGAAGCATTTTTTAATCTATATTTCATTGTAGGTAGAGTCTAGTTTCATTGCCTCCTCCTGCTTCATTGTAATACACATTGTGGTCATAATGTTGCATAGGAATTACTGGCTCTAAGTAACTGAGTATCAGGGTGTAGGTCTGTCAAGCAAGAGGGCTGCAACTTACTACATCAAAAAGAGCATTATGTAAGCAATTGCGTGTAACAAACTGAGAAACAGTACTGACGCTGGATAGAGAAGAATCAACAGTTGGATTCCTTGYATGCTTGTGCAAGAGGCAAGAAAGGAAAGCAAAATGCTAAGGTGACAGAATAGAAAAGTGTTTAGGAGTGGTGGAGGAGCTGGAGTTCTTAGAATCTAGGACCTCTAATTATAGGTCAGAATCTCATATGTGTAAACACTTTTTTTTTTTTTTTAATGAACTGGTAGAAGTTTATGTGGGTTTTATAATTATGGGGTCTTGTATGTTGTTAGAGATGCCCTCATCAAGATGAAGGACGTTTATGAAAAAAATCCCCAAATGGGTGATCCTGGCAGTTTGCAACCAAAACTAGCTGAGACCATGAGCAACATGGACCGTCTTCGGATGGAAATACACAAGAATGAGGTTAAAATCTAAATTTCTTGGAAAATGTAAATGAATATTAACACAGTAGTTTGCCTTATGAATTACAAATGTAGCAGCCAGAAGAATACTTAAGAAGTTGTTCAGTTTTCCATGGGGTGCCTTATTTTCGGGTATGTTCCTCTAAAGATACAAACTCTTAWTAAGAGTCATTAATCACTTATTCTGCAATTCACTTTCACTATTAAAGATGCGGKKTTTTTTTGTTACATTCTTGATTCTRACATGGAGCAAAGGCTAAACAGAGGGGATAGTTTCAYGCTTCATGTAAAATAAGTGTGAAACGTCACATGTGAATGCAGTCTTCATACAGCTGTGTACTGAAAACTAAGCTGTTATATGTGTRTTTGTAAAATGACATTTGCTGTCTTAGAATTAAGTTTTCTTTAACATGAATATTTGTCTTTCCTCTTCAAGGCTTGGCTGTCTGAAGTTGAAGGTAAAGTAGCAGCCAGAAGTGACAGGCGGCACAGCAGTGATATCAACCACCTTGTAACACAGGGCAGAGAGAGGTCACTACTCTATCTCTACTGTTTTTATATCTTATGTTAGAATCAGTACTTCCCTTTGATTGTTAGCCATAGATGATGGCTGTTCCTTAAGGAAAATCTTACTGGTTCCAAATTCTAGCATTTACCTCATGTTGTCATGGTAACATAAAAAATTGAGAGTCTAATTGAAACACCCACTCATTAAATAGCAGAGCGTTTTAAAACTTACTCCATTGTATAAGGCTCACCAGTTTTGCATGGTTTTGTCAAATTTATTTTTTCTTATGGGAATTCAGTCCCAAGCTTGTCAGCTCGAAACTTTTTCAGAAAATCATCTCCAGCAGTAAATGTATATGCTGCTAATAGGCATTCCCAGAGTAATATCCATGATGTATCCTGTGTGTGTTGAGAGTTCTGGAGCTAAGAACTCTTCCAAATCCTCATGTTTTAATTGTTGCGTTACAGCCCTGAAGGGAGTTACACAGATGATGCAAATCAGGAAGTTAGAGGCCCAACACAGCAGCATGCACATCCAAATGAGTTTGATGATGAATTTGAAGATGATGATCCGTTACCAGCAATAGGACACTGCAAGGCAATATATCCTTTCGATGGTAAGGTTAACAACGTATGTTCTTCTTTGACTGAAAGGTAACTTGACTAAAAGGCATGGTTTATTTGTTACATGGAAGACAGGTAAAATGATTTTAAGTACATTATAAGCAGTTGCTTATAAGATCAATGGAAAAACTTTGTAATTCATGGGCAGATTAGTACTGTTATGATGTTGTGAGGTATTAGAAAGCACAGCTACTGGCAAGTGCTCAGATTTACAAATGGGACCAGGTTTTTGTCTGCAAGCGTGCTGAACCACATGTTCACTTCCACGGATTTTTGATACTTCCTGTTTATATATAGTCTGGAAACTATATCCTGGGAGAAAGATTGCTTGAAATTCTCTTGTAACATGGAGACTTCATTGCCTCTTGTTTTCCCAGGTCATAATGAAGGCACTCTAGCAATGAAAGAAGGGGAAATTTTGTACATTATTGAGGAGGATAAAGGAGACGGGTGGACAAGAGCTCGAAGACATAATGGAGAGGAAGGCTATGTGCCAACATCATATATAGATGTAACGCTAGAGAAAAACAGCAAAGGTGCAGTAACCTATATCTAACAGTAAAATGGCAGTTTTCAGCTGTACGTTCCCCAGGGAGATAGTGGAAAAATAGTAAGTTGCACAGGTTCATGGAAAGAATCAGAGTATCAGAGGGCAGCGGTGGGCTGTTGTTCGCCATGTGAGCTTGCCGTATTTCTTTTTTTGGAGATCTCAGCATTAAATTACCTTATGTTGGTCTGTAATTTTGACCAGTGTCTTCTGCTTTATTTAACTGATCTAATATTTCTGCTTTACGAAGTGCTAAATTTGATTCATCTATTAAACAGAAAAAGACCAAGATTCCTGCTTGTTCTATATAGTAGTTGATCTTTAAAAAATGTTTTTAAAGACCTCTAAAATTTACTGTTCCTTGTAAACTTGTATAACTTAAACTATATGCTTAAAACAGAGGCTTTTTGCTCTAGTAACTAACTGAGTTCAGTAACTGAAAATTATTTATTTCCTTCCGTTGCAAATACTTGGCGGCTTTCACCTCTTAAAGAGGAAAATGTTTTCTGATTCTGAAAGTTCAACAAAAACACTCAGGAAGAAGCATTACAATTAAAAAGGACAAAAAGTCCACTGACCTGCCTCTCCCCTTCCCAGTGGTTGTAGCCTAGAATATTGTGTATTTGACTCAACTTCGCTGTTTTAACTGTAGATTAAAAAAAAAAAAAAAAATGCCCACACATGTAATGCTCATGTCTTTCTTACTGAATTTTAACCTCTCTCTGTCCTGAAAAGGGACTGTTTATAAATTCTTACTCGGTGCCTGTAAGCCAAGAGTCTTTGAATTGCATTGCGTTTGGGTTGAAATCAAGATCTAAAATGTACAGCGACTCCCTCGCTATTAAATCGCTAAGGTTTGGAAGCTACACCGCACTACTGGATTACTAGGGAAAAAATTAGCTAAACTAAAAACTGTGTCTGTTATTCCTATTAAGAATGTATGTGGAATTAAGTACAAGGCTAATACCTAACCTCTGGGAATGGCCTGTTAGAACTGAGCACGCTTCTCTGTTTTCTGAAGGTCTTCAGTAACTGTGTTCTTTTTTTTTCCTCTTGGACTGCAGGTTCCTGAAGCGGGTTTCTGAGAAAATGGGCGAGATCTTGAAGGAGGTTACATGCAGCTGCTTTTTTTTGGGGTGGGGGGGGGAGGGTATTAGCCTGGGAGGCCCAGTAAGCAAGGGGAAAAGCTAGTTGCATGAATGCATGCAGACATATGTTTAGTCACTAACATTCTTAGCATTTCCCTACATAGTTAAGGATGTATTACAAATTCTTAAATTTCTGCAGCAAAATAGAGCTCCATTACCAGAGTAAAGAGGCAACTGCTACTAAAATTGCTTAGTCTTATTGGCCTTCATTTTCAAAGAGGCACAAACTATATTTTAGGTTGTGCTACATTTTGGTTATCTCAATTATGCTCTTTTCCAACTGATTGTAATAATTGGCAGTCATTTAGAACCATGTCAGTTGTCAGTCTGCCTGTGCCACCTCCATGCTCGCCCTTAACCCCCTCCTGCATGCCTAGCACAGTCAGGCATGTCTGCATAACATACTATTGTCATCATTGCTTCTTTTACTTGTAACAAACCATTCTGTTTAAGTATCTTCAGCACTAGTTTCATCCCAGTATCCATGTATGCTGCTATAACTATTCCACTGCAACTACCATTACATTCCAGTTTTTGACATAACTGATATGAGATCATAATGTATTTATGTTGGTTTGGGGAAATAATACATCTCAGCTCTAGCCTACAATGCAGTCAGAGAAACTCCCAGAACTGTGGTCCATCTTCAGCACTTCAGTAACCTAATGTGAGCACTGAATACCCAGAACACCACCAGAGAGATTCACCACTGCAAGCTAATGACTGTTTTCAAGGTCAACCACTTGCCATTCAAATGCTGCCTTAAACTAGAGTGCCTAAATCTGTTGATTGCCAACACTACCACTTATAGTATCCCACAAAGGGCTTTGTGTCTCAGCTCTTTCTGTAGCGCTGCAGCTGCTGAGGTAGCCATGGTAGGTGTTTTCTAGAGCTCTATTTTACCGGATACATGGTGCATCATGAATTTTTATACATTGAGACATGTATCTCTTCATTTGACTTTAATATTTTTAGAACTATTTTTATGGAAACTTTGTCTCTTAGTTTTTGACTATGACGTTCCAGTTTTAATTACTGCAGTGCTTGTTTCCAGGTGATGCTTCATTGTATGGACCAGTTGAAATATGAGTAATACTTCGTAATGATCTATGTGCACTTTTACTTGTAAACAATTGAAATTTGGATATGTTTATACATGTAAATATAGTTGTCTGCAGTGCCCCTATTGCTTATGTTGTCTTGCCTTCCATTTGTGGTTCTATTAATAAATACATCATATCTGATTTATTAGAGTAATAAGAATTAGACTAGAGGGGTTGGGGGGAGGGATACTTGTATCAATCAAAGCTTGTCAGCCCAGCCACCTGCTATGTGGGGAAAGAAATAAATAATAGGTAGTAATCAAAACATCCTGGTTTGGGGGCTCTGAAGCAATATTTGGATGCAGCAGCGCTGGATTCTTTTTAATTTCAGTGTTACTAGAAATTGTACTACCAGTAAAGCTTAAGTTGAGTGATTTGTGTAGAGGTTTATTCCTTTTCTTATGTATACCACTATTACACAGCTTGACCTAGTGTATTACAGTTGGGGGCTATTAAACTCTAAAGTTTAGATTTTTGGATATTGTATACAGGGTTATTTATATAATAATGTGACATTACTCAATACTGACAAAACTACAGGTGTAGTGTTTTTTTTTTTGTTTTGTTTTGTTTTTTGTTTGTTTGTTTGGTTTTTTTTAAGCTAGTGCTTTTTTATTTTAAAGTTAGAGAAGAGGAAGAAATGTGATCTGTGTATTTTCTGCTAAAGGGCCTGTGGTTTGCCTGGCTAACAGCTTTGCAGGTTAGTAGTAACTCTTCCTGGTAAAGGAATAAATGGTCTTCTCACGCTACTGTTTGTTTGTTTTTCTAAACCCAGAATTTGCTTCCTTTGGAGGCAGGTTCCATTCATGAGGGATAGTGCAACTTGTATGAGGGTTATTAAACATAGGAAAAAAATTATTTGTACTTGCACAGCTAGTTATAAATCACTTACTCTGAAATTCTGAATGTGAGTTGTCTTAAAGAATCTTCCATTTTCCAGTAATTTTTTATCTATCTTTTCTTCTGTGCACAGGTTGATTTCTTAAATGTTAAATGCTTTGTTTAAAAATAGTGTTCTCTGTTGAGAATATTTTCATGGAATAAAGAAATCTTTTCATGTCTAATTTAGCTTCCCCATTTGTGTTCTGTTAAGATTGACAGGGAGACTTACTGACTTACTTACACCTGTGATTTTGCAGGTGGTGGAACACCTGTTTGGTGTTGGTTGGTTTTGTTGTTAGCCTGCCCTCCTAGAATATTTTTCAAATGTAACTTCTCACTTCAGAACTAGGCTTACTGACAAAGAGCAAATTCAACTCTAATCACAGTTGCCTAAGTAAGTATTCATATGCTTCTATATGCAACAAAGTGGAATTTGCCACTAAAAGTGTTCTTTATAGAGGAAATTAGATTGCTTGATGTTTATGAAAACTGCTAATAATGTATGCTTTGGCTTCATCCAAGAAAAAAAGTACATAATGCTTATCAGAGTGATTCACCTCAGTTACTGAAGTGAGTTGAATATACATATGCCCATATTTACTCATATCTGAAAGTGTTTTAATTATTAGAATTGTTTGTTCTTACCATGTCATCATGCATTCGTGGCAGCACAGCTGTTGTGCAGGCTCCAGCAAGACAAAGCTCTAGCCTACAGATGATGTATTAGCAAAATAAATTGTTCCAACATACATAAAACTAATTTTTTACTGTCATAGGTCCAGTGAAATTTGAGCCTTCAGTTGTGGTCACAGATAAAGAATCATTTCTGCAACCATAGTTGGCAAATTATTTTGCATAAAGATATATTTTAATTCACAATTCTATGTACACTGTTTTATAGTTATCTAAGGAATATTACACAACTGCAATGTCACATACTTAATCTATACCTTTATTTACACTATTTATTTGCTTCATTTTAATATCTTTAAGATGCCTAACTCCTCCTACTCCTAGATATTAAAACGTTACAAGTTTTGGGAAAATATGGAAAGCTGTAAGACTGTCTTACAGGAGTAATCTTAATCATTCAAAGGATCATAAAATGACTTGGTGACACAGTAAATAAATAATTTGTTTAGTAATCAGTAGTTTTAAAACAAGTGTGCATTGTGCAGTTGAAGTTCTAAACATCTTGTGAAATGCTAGAGGTTTGTGCAGTATCAAATTGCCAAAAGGAAAGCAACAGTTATTTCAAATTTAGCATTTAGTTTACAGACTCTTAGATATTTAGTTGTTCCACCTGCTTCACTGGAGGAGGTTCCAGTTTTCGGGAAAGTGCAGTTAAAATCTGGCTGAATTTTTCGTATCTTTCATTTTGATTAACTTGTGCTCCTTTGCTGCCCCAGAGCAATCTCATTTGAAATTCTGTCTTGAAGATCTCACTCATCTCTTCGTCTGGCTGGAAACCTAACAAGCAAAAAAGAACCCCACAGTATCACCATTAAGCAATTTTTTTTTTACTTAGAAGAAAAGGCTTTTAAAATATATTCTTTCCAAACAACATTAGCTTTAATATGCTAGGTTCATTTTGCACAATGGTTTAAAAAGCTAGGAAAAAAGTGAAAATCCTTTCAATGTGTTGTGTTCCTAGCAGCACTTAGATAGCTCCAGGCTATCCTTTGTTCAATTCTAATTTAATTGTCTTGCATCAACATTAAATATTATCACTGATGTATAGATGTAGCCTGCAGAAATACTTGATTTTTTTCTCACTGTCATCTTTTTCATTGCAAGTTTAAAATACAAAGTCAAGTAGTTAACATGTTATTTACTTTTTGACTACAAGTGGTTAAGGTGTCAGAGTTGCATCTTGCCTTGCAGTAAAGAATCTTACTGTGGTAAACAGTTTTATTCACAAAGTCAGAGCAGAAATTTTGAACTGTACAGAAGGCTGTAAGTTATCCCCAGTCCCTACGGTACTTTTAGTTTGGTTCCTAAAAAGACAGTTCAGGATCTTAAATCAAGACTTAATAGGTGTTTCATACTGGTTACTGGAAAACTACCTGTGATGAATAATCTGCTCTCTCTCTCTCTAAACAATATTGCTGCTGCCCCTGAGAATGAGTTTCCTGCAGGACATTTGCTGCTATTTCAGTTCTTATGAAAGAGAAGAACTTCTTGCAGTGACTTTTAGTGTCCTTTAAATAGAGACCTTTCCTCAACCCACACGTTCTGGTAATTCACAAAAGTTTCTCCTCCCTACCTTCCAGCATCTGCTCTGCAGTCACCCGGTACGTTTCTGCATTCTGTGCTATCTGCCGAGCRGTGGCCAAGTGTTTGAGCATTATTTCACAGCTTTGGTCAGTGCTTTCCCACAGGTCCATCCCTTCAAAAATGACAGCTTGCCGCTCCATCAAGGTAACAAGAGGCATCAGCAGTGGCACTGTTATGTTGTTCTGTGGAGCACCAATGGTCTCTGGGATAAAGAGCAACAAACCAACCATACTGTCAGAAGTTCTAAAACCTGCTAAGTTAAGAAGGTATTGTAACTGCAGCATTATCTTTCCAAAACAGAAACAAATTTATTTGTCTTCCATCTTTCAAATTAGCACCTCATCTCAGTCATATCCATACCTCTATCTACCTGTGTACGTATAGACATACACACACACACACATAGGAAACCTACAGTTTCCAGTGAGTTTGGGAGTAGTTGCAGTGGTGATGGGGCAGTCAAGATCAATTACAGGGTTGCAAACTATTTGCTACAGGGAAAGGCCCTGCTGAAATACTAGATAGTGGCATAGAGCGCAAGAGCACTAAGAGTTAGGCTTTTAAACATTTCAAATTGTGTCGTTGCCTTCAGGGCAATTTCCAGTAATTTCTGTGGGGCTAAAAGTTTTCCTTCTCTCCCCTCTTCCTGAGCCAGGGAAGTGTTTGGCTCTATTATCTTCCCCTCAGATCCCTTTAGAGAATACAGCTGCAAAGAATGATAAAGAGCAGCAGGAACTACTTGACTGCTTCCTGCAAATGCAGGCAGCAGGCATACTTTACGTGATCAGAGGAATTACTGACCCATTCTTTGTATTCCAGCATTCGTCCTCTGCTCCAATAGGGAAAGCAAAACCTGCCAGAAGTCAGTTTTTCCACCCTGCATAGCAAGAGGGAGACTTTTGTCCACTGTCCGTCTTTGAGGTGAGATGATGAAGATGCAGGTTCCTGTCAGTCCCTGCTCCTCGTGAGCTTTTCCCCCCAAAGGGCGGGGGGGGGGGAGGATTTGAGCAGACGAAGAATATTACATTTTGCATAGGTGCATGATGTTTGGCTGGCAGATGTTTCCTTCTATTCTCATGTGTTATATTGCATTACACAAGTKCATGTAGTTGCTTTTAACACATGATACACAGCTATCACTATAGCATCTGCTGCCTCTCCTACACAGACTCCTCAAGAGTTGTAAGGGAGAGCTGTAAGGGTGGATGGAAATCAGAGTCATTCATGCCCACTAGTTCACTCACCTTGTCCTTCATGCAGAGCTTTACTAAATGGCTTCAGCTGTTTTTCATACGTAATGGCAGTCTGAGTGTAATGATGTCTTAAAGAAGTCCAAGTTTGTTCTAACCTAGTGACCTGTTCAAACAAAACAGAACAGCTGTTTCAGACTCCATAGCAATTCACATGGAAAACACACTGCTACTGGCAAAGTTTGATTAGTCTGAATTATTCAGTAGTACACTGTCTTTAGATAAGATACAGCTACTACAGAGGCTTGAGTCCAACATTAGATCCAAAATTTATTAAACAATGCCGCTTTTCTACCAGTGGTATCTTTCTTACGACACATATTCCCAAGGTATGATCCCTTGTGGTACAGGACTGCTCCCAATTCAAGAAAATAATTGGCTCACTCAAAAAGCATGCAGAATTTCCTCCTGCCAACTAACTGATGCAGCACTCAGTTTGCATTATGGAAAACTTTCTGTCAAGCCCTTCAGAGCAAACCTGAAAGCTTGGTTCTACTCCAATGAACATGCAAGACAAGACCAACAGATTAACTGGTAAGTCTCATCATTATCAGTCTAGTAAAACAGATTCTGCATACGCAGGTGCTGTAGAAGAAAGAAAACTAAATTTCTAAGTATTTTTAGTTCAAAAGATTAAGTAAGTACACTCAGAGAGAATTTTCATGCCTGACTGGAGAATTTTGCTTGAATTGTTTTTTTTCAACTAATGTCTATTAATAAAATCTATGTGGATGCAGAAATCATCTAGTTGGCCTGTCTTTGGGCACGAGGAGGAATCACCTCTTTACCAAGCTTGATGGCCATCATAGCTATCAAGTCATTTGTGTACTTTTTCTAAAGGTCTCTAGAAATGGAGACTCCCACAGCTGTCCAAATAATCCAATCAATTTATGCCAGGGCTTAACCTCCTACAGTTTYTCCTGACACAAAACTTGAGTCTTCCTGTTTGTTTGTAATTTAAAAGCTTGCTAATTCTGATCCTACTCACTAGCGACATGTAGACCAGTCTTACTTTTGAACTAGCTTCCACATTCTTGGAGGCGACATCCTCAAGCTTTACATTTTTTCAGCTAAATAATTTMCTCAATCTGTTTCCATTTTTTCCCATTTCCTAAAATCCTGATCACTTTGGTTAGTCCACATTTGACCTGTATCCAAAACYGAGCATTGTATTCAAATTGAGATCGCTTCATTGCTCGGTAAAAAGATTCATTCCCATGCATAAAGGTAAGACATCTGTTTCAGTATCCCCTGTTGGAGCAGCAGGGTTGCTATTTTTATCTTTCTGCTGCCATGTATCCTTTAGTAACTTATTGTCATCTCTGATCCAGATTTAAGCAGATCTATGCATAATTTCTCAAATCTAGATCATTAATGAAAACATTCAGCTTGGATGCAACGATCTCTTAATTTGATACATTCTTCCATTTACATAACTATAATCAACTTACTTCCTTTTTTTCTAACCACTTAGGTACCCCCAGAAAATTTTCAGCCAGATCATTTTTTTCCCTTGTTTATGGAAATGCTGTATCTTGATTTCAGTAAGTTACTTCCTCTTCACTGTTTTCTTCAGAAAGCTAGTTGCAGAACAAAGTTAAAGCAGCAGCATAAATACACTGTAGCTATTACACATTTCCTACCTTCCAGGGCTTTACAGATAGTTTGGTACAAACTTCTTTGGAAACTGAAGTTAGGCTTACAGCTCTCCTCTGCCTCAGAGCCCCCTTCTAATAGTTTCTATTTCCCTTCTCAAGTCCCTGTATCTCAGCTAATCCTGAGGCACTCACAAAAGTAATTTTTAACAGTTGAAAGACTCTCAGCTCATCCTAAAATACTGAAGTTTATAGATGATGTGTGAAAACATCCGCGTTCTAGTCTTCTTTAATTCTAAGCTGAGAATCCTTCATACCATGTTAGTCATCCACGCAGTTGAACTTTTTACTGAAAACTGATGTTTCTTAAAAAAAAAAATTGCATCCAAACCTTTGATTTCCTCACTGCCATTTGCTGACAACTTTGTTAGACAACAAAGACAATTACTCAGTATTTACAAGTTGATTTCTTATTAAATTGGTGCCTCATTAGCAGGATCTCTTTTGTGCTGTGAACTTTAGATTTTCTCTCTGTATTTCCTGTACTCATCCTACTTGTTTTTGAGGTCAGGAATGAGCTTATGATTTAGCCAAGTTCATCTCTTACTACACTTTCTAACCTTCCTCCAACTGAAAAGAGCTTGCACTTAGACCTTCACAGATTTATTTCTCTGAGAAACTACCCTATCTTCTTGCTCTCTTATGATTGAGATTTTAAATCTGTCAGATCCAAATACTGAAGTCAGGCTTCTAGAAGTAAGTTAGTTCACTGTTCTTGTTTTTTCCTGCTCCTATCATTTCAAGATCATTTTCATTTAGTCTGCCTCTTACTGTTTGGAATCAAACCGAGAAGAGCCTACTTCATTACAAAAAAAAAAAAGTTATACTATATTCTAAGAACTTGTCAGACTGTGCTCTGCTGCATTTTTCCTACATTCCTCAGCAGATGTCTGCATGATTAACATTACCCATCCCCACCAACAGGTATGTGTGGAAGAATCTGCCAGTTTACATTAGAGGGCATCAAAGTAGGAAGATACAAAACTCAGGGTCTTTTTTTCCCTTTTATTGCTACCTGTAGACTTTCAGCAAGTTTAACTTCTACACTTTCAGTCTCAAAACTCATGCATCCTTCCTGCACTTCTTCCCACTAGAAATAACTATGCTCTTTCACTTTTTTTTTTTTTTTTTGGGGGGGGGGGGGGAGATCAGCATTATTCCTCCTTAATAAAACAGCAGTTTCAAAAGATCATCTGAACACAGCAGGAAAGTTCATAAACATTTCAGCAACATGCAAAATGAGATGCATCAAGACATCAAGACAATACATTATCTGCAACTGTAAATATAGTTGCTTCCTGATATGCTCATTTTTTTCTCACAGGATTAAGCCATTTCTTGCACCATTAAATTGCATTAACACATAAATTTGCGTTATATTGAAATATAATGAAGCCCTGTTTTAGAAGAAATTTTCCAGTATATTTGGCATCAACAAGAATTAGTCTACTATCATAGCTGTAAAGTTCACAATGACTAAAAATAATCCTGATTTTCCTGTCTGTGGGGAAGTGAACTTTCTGTTGTGACTATCTCTTTAGTTTTGAGACAATTACATAAGGACCAAAATTAGTTTAAATATATCAAACCTATCAAACAACTCCAGGTTTTGGAACATAAAGAGAAAACAGTTCTTACCTGTGGCATTTCTAGTGCCTTCATAATAGCAGAAAATGCATACAAATCCCCCAGTGAGTCCTTCAGCTCCACCGCTACTTGGATGATCCTGTTTAATGTTGCAGCTCTATCTTCTAGATTTCCTGTGCAACCGAGGATATCCACAGCTATTCCTATTGCCATAGTATTATGCCTAGAAGGGAGATAACTTATACTATTGGTTACCAATTATCAAAATGGTAATTATGCTGTACATGTATTCAGAGATCAGTTTGAAAGTATATTTTAGTATCTTGATTGGGCTCAGCAAACTGCATCACTTGCATCATCTTCTTTGTAGCAAGAGCAGTAATGTCAATGTACGGAATATAGATATGTTGGCTTTGAGTACATGGGTTAATAAATTTTAATCAGTATTATTAATAGATATTATTATGGCACAGCTATACCTTCTATGACACTTCATCGGGGGTGTTACTACCTGATCAATGCCCTGTACGCATGGTAGAACAGCAGCTGCTGAGTTCACTCAGCATGACTGCTTCATACCAACCGGAAGTTAAGAGTTGCTTTTCTATTTTACTCCGTACTGGAAGAGATCAGGAACACAGAAGCTGTCAGTGGCTAGATGTTAGACGGAGGTCTGCAATACCTTATGATATGCTAGCTCACTGGCTTGAGCTGCTAAAGCTCTGAACCCCAAATGATGCTCACGGCATAAATGGCTGAACACTCCTGCTGGAAACCAGCTCATAAAGGAGAGCTGATGACATTTGGCATCTCTAAGATGCTGCTTTCAGTATCATTCTGCTTTCCCTGTATTACATTAACAGAGTTGCCCCACAATTTTCAGGAATTTCCCTATGCAAATAGAAACGATACTTTATATAATCACTGAGTTATCTTCTATATACACAGATCCAGAAAAGCATGCAGGAGAGCAGTCTTCGATACTCTGATGTCAAACACATGAGTGCTGTGATCTTCCAGCCATCTACCCTAGAAATGCAGAGTAACAGGAACATTTACCTTTCAATTAGGTCAAGGCGCAGCTGATGTCCATAAGGCAACGTAATCAGTTCAAGACCAGAGTTCACTCCCATGACCTTCCTCATCTCTTCGGAAACTTCCAGTATCCTAGCCACCTGTCAAGTGCAAAAACCTGTGGATGAGTTTTGAAACTAACTTATTTCAAAAAAACCACTAGCCAACCAGAAGTACTCCAGGTTAGTGGAGAGCATATACAGCTGAGTATACAGTGCATGACAGGATACAGTCATTTAGGAATAGTTTATGCCTACTCAGTACTTTACACAAAAGGATCAATAAAATATTCTTGCAGAATGATTTAATTTCCGAAAACATTRAAGTAACAACCAAAACGCTATCTTACAAACAGACATCAGTCATTATAGGGACTTTATCAAACTTATGTCCTATATTTCCAGGAGATGCATATACACACTGTGGGAAAWWAGAGTGCTCCCTCAGCCTGATTCTTGTCAAGGCAGGAATGCTCTTGGGCCCTAAGCATGTACAGGTTTGTTTAACTTTTATCATTTCTGAAAAGAGGTTGTTGCTCAGAATGTTTCAGATTATGCCACAGAGTTCTGATGAGGATAAATTAATAAAAGGACTTCAAGGAGGACACTCAAATCTGAGTGACTAACAAAGTCAATATGTAAAACAGACATCCTCACCAATTTGTCCTTGCTTTCTAAACATACAGTATTAGTGACTGGTTATACCAATCACAATTATCTATGCTACACAAGCAAAACCACATTTATCTGATAATCTCACATTATCTGCTAGTTTAAAACCTGTATGTTGATACATTTGCAAACCAATCTGCCCACTTTTTCTGGTACACCCCATCAGCAGGTTTCCTTGGTTATGAAAAGACAAAAGCAATCTGGGCCAAACAACAAGTCTAACGGTGCAACACCTAGCACTGTAGAGAAACCTGTTTCACTTCCGGATAAGCAGGAGTATTGTGAAGCCCCTGGAGATGCACTGATTACACCTCCTTCTTCACAAAGATCCCTCTCAGGCATGCAAGTGGCCATATTCGCTCCTTCATGTAATAATGTAATATTCACAAAATAAAGTTCCTAGAAGACTAGCAACTTCATTATTTAAAAGGATGACTGAGGTACTGATGCAAAAAGAAGACATAAGAACTTCAGCCTTATCACAGATCTCAGTACAACACATCTACTCTGGCCCAGTTCACATGCCAATCTGCTTGCACATGCTATTCTTATCAGTGCAATAGTAGGCAACAAGTTTCCAAAGAATCACAGCTCTCAGCTCTTCTAGATGAAGATAAAATACAGGTATTTCTCTACTTGTCCCAGCTAGTTACTGTTCCTGCTCCAAAATCCCAAAACCTCGATCTTTAAAACACTCCAGTGCCTCTTAATTGTACTGGCCTCCACATTTCCAGCAGGTCAGCTTCCTTGACCCCATTCCAAAGCTTACAGGATTTAAAGTAGAGTCACTGGAGCAGCACTTCAAACACAGGCAGGGCTTCCACTTCACAGGTGAGTCTTTTAGAGAGCTGCCCTCACACCTTCAATTAATATATTTTTCCCCCTTCACAAAATGAGAATGTCTACAAGAGAAACTGAGTACCCCTTAGCCACAAAATTCTCAGTGTGATGCTCAGAGCATCTACTCTTCAACTGATGGTGCAGGTGAAGAGTACAGTACTCCACAGTTTACAGCATTTACTGAAAAGACTGAAAGAGAATCAAGTTTTAAAAGATTAAATTGAAAGTGCAGCCATGAGAACTAGCCACATTTTTTGCTACAAGTAATATATCCCCCAAATACATAGATTATGCTTCATTTATTTTAACAAGCCAATTAAATACTAGCTAGCTATATAAACCTTGACTACTTCACTAATGCATATATATCCTATGCCTTCAGTCAACACACGCCTCAGCAATACATTAACAGACATTCTGGGTACTGTTATTAGGTTGAAGGAGGAAAACGTGCATTTTCAAAATAAAATGCTAAAGAATGCTATTACTATTCTTAGAGTCATAGTAAAGAAGCCCCAGTCTATCCTTTCTGGAAAGGGCAAGCAGAAGTGGAGCTGCTGAGTAAGCGTTCTGAGTCACCACGTCTGCACGAAGGCTCACTCAGCAGCTGCCATTGCTGCTCCCAAGGAGAGAAGCCGTGTTTGCTAACCTGTTACCAGCAGAGCAGGAAACCAGAAGCCGGCACTTGCTCACACACTCATCCCACTTCAGCAGTTCTGAGGGACTGTTCCCCTCCCAAAGGTATGGTGTAAATCAGAACAGCAGCATTAAGACAGTGCTGCAGTCCAGTTTCTGCAGGAGTACCACCACTCCCACTTTATCTGGTCCGCAATGCAGCTGCCCAGTGAGTAGCTGGATGTGTCACTTCCYGAGCTGCTCTTAAGAAACCCCTTAAAACGCACTATATTTGGTCGCTGGGCTGCTTTGTGGCAGGTACAACACTCGGGCATCCTAGTATAGATTTAACTGCAGTTGCATGTTTCTTCTATCACACAAAATCATCACCTCGTCAGACAGACTTTTCTCCTGCGTTTCCGTATTTCTGTTCCAACAGCTGATCTCCAAGCTCTGCCAGCTGAACAAAGTCTACATTGCAAAATGTTTGTTTTTGCAGCTTTCTGAACAATTCCACTGGCAATACAGTCCTCTCATGCAAGAGAACTTCAGAAGTCCTGATAACCGTTTCCCCACACTGCTTATCCCATCGTAAGACAAGATTAGAAGAGCTGTTAGTTTCAGAAGCTTACATGTATTAAGCACCACTCAAACTCTTACATTATGCCCAATGGTATATGGAGACTAGATGCTGTCCAGTTTGCCCATGCAACCTGACTAGCTATTTCCTGTTGCCAGCAGTTACTCCCATTATGGGTTTCAACACAGACACCTCTTCCTCTTGTAGAGAAGAAAGGCTGAATCACAGGTATACAGCAACTGATAGAAGATTTTAAATAAACAAACAAATAAATAAATATACGGAAAACAAATCTAAATCTAAAGTCAAGGCTCATGGGAGAAACCTTTAGTCCAAAGTGTTTCTTCTTTTTCAAATGGAAGAATTAATCCCATCCTTGCAAGCAAATCAGTATATTTATTACACTAGCTGCAAATCTAACCATTTTTTAAAGTCTAAATTTGCACAATGTAAAATCAGATGCAAAATGTAGTACTTTTTACAATTACTTGCTTTTACAATTAATCTTTTTACCTTGCAGTCCGTTCTAAGAATATGTTGGGCAATAATCTTTGGACTGTTGTTGGTAAATAGCTCCTTAACCTTTTTTAACATTGATGTTTCCAATGGCTTATTTTCTAAAGGAAGTAGTTTGGATTCAAAATCATTCGGTTTAAAACTAGACACTGTCTCAAGAACAGGTGCAAAAAACAGGCTGTCTTCTTCAGCCATCTCAGTTGAAGCTTCTAAACAATCTGCAGAGCTCATTATAGGATTATCTTCCAGGATCAAGTAGCTTGTTTCAGAGTTCCTGAATGAGCGTGTTCCCCTCTCCTTTAGTGTCAGATATTCCACATAGCTGTTTTTCTGACAAAAAGGTTGTTTTGTGGCTGCAAGATCTCTGGCAGGGCTTAGTTCACAATAGTGTCCTTCTGAACTGTGTGAGGCTGAAGGAGATTCTGGGGGCTTCAGCAAGGGCGCTTTGCTGGGCTTAGGTGGAGGCTTTGGACAGAGCTGACTGTCTGATCCTCTAAGAGCTTCCCCTACAGGTGATTCGGAGGTGACTTTCTGAACAACTGTGGGGCTTAGAGAAGGCTCACTGCCTGTTCTAAACGCAGGAGAGCACGGACAGGAGTTTGCATCCGCTTCAGGCAACTGAGAACGATGTCTTGAACCTGTAGAGGAAACAGAAAGAAAAAAAATCATTTTTACAATGCAATAATTTAGAAGGCAAAGACATATACAATTTCTGATGCCTAACTCAGGGTTCATTTTCTTAACAATACTCTCTAAGAGAAATATTATCAGATCATGTCAACTATTCACCATCAAAAATGTATTTGAAAAAAATATTTTCAGGAATGAGCTAGCCAGCAAATTCCATTCACTTACTGATCCTTCCAAAGTCCCAAATACACAGAGCAGCTGCACTATAGTGTTATTCTGTGGTAACACTGACAATAACTCTAGTCCCTGCTGCATACATAGCTGCAGTATCAGAGCTGGATAGTCTCTATGGCTTACAACAGAAGGTTTCTTTGTAATCTGATCTACCCTACAAAAACAGAAACTTCCAGCTGCACCACATAAGAGATGAGTCATTTCTGAGAATGATAAGTTTGAGATGAAAGAGAAGCTTCCCAAAAGTCAAGCCTGAACACGTAGTGAGATATGGAAAGAATGAATCTGAGGAATGCCAATTTCTTTTTGCTAAACAGTAGCTGATTCAAAGAGCTGGACAAATACATCCACATACTTCTGTGATAAGTATTTATGCCTCATCCTGTACCTACTGCACATGCAAACCTATCGATATCAAATACAGAACTGAACTGTACGTCAGACATTGCCAGATCAGAGTACTCAGGGCACTTGCTTGTCTCCACTGCAAGTTGGCCAATTGTATCATGGCGATTTGGCCTCTTGATTCCAGCTGGCTCTCAGTTCACACAGCAGGTAACAGAATTTGCAGATCACAGCCTATCTCCAGCAATACAACCTTGACTCCAGAACCTGTTCTGAGGACCCCACCACAAAACACACAGCAGTACTTTTCAGGTTAACTGTTAACAGTACCAAAAGAAATGTTTTTCCAGCCAGGGTTTGAAATAAGATAATTAATTCAATTACAGATACAGAATCTGTTTTATGAACAGTGGGAATCCATCCCACTGCTAAACATAGGTGTGCACCCTTTCTATCAAGATATAGCTTCATTATATAAACATTTAACATCTTTTTATCTCAAAAAGTCTTTCTGCAATGGTCGTTATAAACTTTAGCAGCTGTAGTATAATTACAAGTTTCCTTACAAAATATGTTGATATGGAAACAATGTGCCTCTGAGAAAGAAAAAGCCACAACCAACAGCTGAACAAGTGCTAGTACACTTGGTATCACTTGCGTAAAAGCAGTGACAGTGGTGCTCTGGAAAACAACAAGAATCAGATGGTAACAAGGGTATTGAAGGGAAAGAAGCAAGGGCAAAAACAAAAAAAGGGGGGAAAAGAGAGCCAAGGAGGAACAGAATAGAATATGAAGCCATAGCACTACTTTTCTGTGGTGGATAACACCACAGTACCACATCTGCATACTTTATCATGAGAAAATGCAGTTAGCAGGATTTCCATGAAGTTCACCTTTTCTACTTAAAGGACTTTTGTTAGAAYAACAGGAGTGAAACAAGTCAGTTCTTATAAGCCACAAGTGAGAAAAGACAACACTGTCAGAGAGGATATTAATTCATGCCAGTTGCAGATATCATTTCTATGGTGTGGAAGCCTGCTGAGTTGTGCACTGATACCAAACCGGCTGGTGCACTGTAAATAAATAACCTGTTCCAACGATTACAGTTGAAGTGCAATGCACATACTAATTTACTTACACTGCCTGTATATACTCAGAACACCCAACAGTCTGACTTTAGTCTTAAGTTTAACAGGCAGCCAGGACAAACACAGCTTCCAAGTCTCAAAAGTTTAATTATAAAACATACCTATTGTCAGATAGCCCTCCGACTGATGAGCCTTTAGGGGGAACTTTTTCTCCAGGACATGATTCAAACTAGCTGGCTGGCTACCACTTTTTTCTTTGTTTCTAGGGTAGACAAAATGAAAAAAGAAAATTGCTCAAATCCAACAACTCTTAACATATATACTTAATCATCAGGATGTATAACCAGGGCAAGAATCATTAGCACTGCACTTCAGCAGCTCATAAGATTATAAGCTACTTCATGCTGGTATGGCAGCAATGAAAAGGGATTTAATATGTGTGAACCTCCAGCATTCATCAGGATGTTTCTTTGAAAGCTGAGACTACTTAATAGAACATTTGATCTGGACACTGAAGAGAAATTAGGATCCATTATTGTTCTTAATCGAGGAGCCAGATTTACTAGAATACTTTATTCTTTACCCAATACTTGGTGTTTCTATTGCAGGAACAAAATATGCAGCAGCAAGATTTCATTTTAATCCTTCAGTACATATTAGGATTGTAATGATTTGCTACGCCAATAAAGAAAAAATTGCACCACAGTCGTGCTTCTTAAATTTGTCTCAAGACAGAGTCTTAAATTTACTCTCACTCTGGATTTCAATTGAATTACCCCTTAACTCTCCCCAGTTTCCATAAACCTGCAAACAGAACGAGAGCTAAAGGCAACACCACCTTTAAGCAACTAYTCCCCATGAAGCTTCATATGGGCATCTTGTTTTTTCCAAAGGTATTTTCAGAATCTGATTATTTCACTCATTTACCAGACTGCTAGCATTTTGTACTTTGCTAGGCTAATAACATATTTAAGTGGCATTCAGGAAGCACTATTTTGCCACTATTGTAATGCAATAGCAGGGCTAAGAGCCTTCCTGTAAACTTGAGGCATGCTCTGGATCACAGGGTGAGTGAAGACTATGTGCTGCCTTGCCACTCCCGTCATGGCTTCACCCATCCCATTAACTCTTTAATGTAGTTTAGATTTTCTAAAATCAAATCTAACAATCACAAACTAGTTAGCATGTGCTCAACAACCTCAAGAAGTTTCAAAATCAGGCCTTAAAAAAATTCTTTGCTAAAAAATTAGCATACCTGAAGCCTAATCCTTCCACATAAAATCAGCATGAAAACTCGCATCACCTTCAACAGGAGCAGACAGGGTTACCCAATTTCCCCTTAGAAAGACAGCAAAATTAAAGTACCTCAAAAGATTTCCGCAGCGTAAGCTCTGCTCCTGGGACTGCATGCTGGATATACCAAGACTCAGTCTTTTTGCAGTCTCTGTTTTTCCTTCAGGGATATTTGGTTCTTTTTGTCGGACTGGAGATGCACCATACTTTTCTTCTAGACATCGGAGAGGCACAGTCCTGTTGATAGGCTGAAAAATAATTGCTCCACTCTGCTTTGATATTGGTGTGCGATTCCCAACATAGTATCTAACTAAGCCAGGGATGCTGTCAAAGCTTTCAAGTTCAAACTGATACTGAACACGGCAGTAGGCTTCATTGAGTCTTAGAACTGTTCTGTTGATTTTAAAATGCTGAGAGATATTTTTCCATTGACATGTAAGAACGAAGTTCCCAGGACTGGAGAGCGAATCCCTAATCAGAAAATCTCCATCTCTCTGAACCAGGCTTTCTGCCACCTTTGAGGGAACAAAAAGTATGAAAAATACTTTCAGAATCAGAAAGCAAGTAGTTAAACAACCCCATAGCAATAAAATACTCTTAAACATAGGACTTTCTTTGGCTGCTCTGGGAGCACAGGCCAAGCCAGAAAAGAAAGAGGAAAGACAGAGGTGGCAGAAGAATGACCTCTTCAGTTACAAAATTGAGAGGCCATCCTGCAGCAGAGATCGGGGGGGGGGGGGGGGGGGGGAGTGTTTCTTGGACAATGCCCAGTAGCATGACCCACTTTTGTAGTTACATTTCTTTAATTTCTTAGCAGAAAATAAGGTATGCAGGGAAGCAATGACTCAGGATTCTAGAATCGAAAGCTTTTGAACATATATTTACACAAAAGTTTAGAAAAGTATAGAAAACTATAGGCAGCCAAAATCATCCTTTCATTATGACTTCAAGTGACAGAGGCTTATTTTTTTTTATTCTTAGCAAATACTGCAATTTTTTTTTATTCTTAGCAAATACTGCATATTACCAGGAATAATCTGAAAACTTCTTTTTTCCTGTTTTGGGTTAGTCCTTTCTGTAAGATAAACTATATCTCCAACAGTAAGTCCTAAGTGCAGTGCCTGTGGATACTGTGCCTTCTCTCCATACTCGCATGGACGGCAGCAGGCCACTGCTATGGCGAGTGTTGCGCACATGCATGTAGGAGTGAGGCCTGCAGGGGGAGCTCCAGGTGCTTTCGGGACAGAAGATTCAGTGTAACGAGTTTTTAAAACATTTTTAACTATCAAAAGGATCAAAACGAAATTATTACATAGGCTTTGTGGTTCTTTTATCTCCCAAATTCCAAGCTCCAGAAAATAAAGCAGCACATTTTAACTTCAGTTAAGTATACTGAATCAAATGAATGCTAGCATTTCTGACAATATATGAAGATATTCTTTTCATACAAAGTTTAAATTTCACTTGCATCTTTATTCGGTGCACAAAAATCCTTTCATATTTATTTTTTCCACCAACATCTGCCCTGAATTTTTTCTCAGTCTTATTTTACACCTAGCTGTGTTAAAAGCTATCACAAAGAAATAACAGTTCTCACACTAGTAAGAAATATGTTCTATTAAATTAATGCAAACATCAGAGAACAACATGTAATATTTCAGTGCAATCCTATCCATCCATAAAAGCTTGAAACACTGTTGGTAATGCAAAGACCAGGAAGCACATACCTGCCGTGGAATACGTCCGTGGTACCAGGCATGGCTACGCAAGTCTTCACTGCTCAGCTGCAGTTCTTCCTCTAACTCCTTCTTCAGTTTTTCTGGGCTGTTGTCCATAAGCTGCCTCTCTTTAGAAAACTGCAATAAAAGATTAAAAGCTTCAACTGTGCCAAGTTTAGTGATTAACATTTTACCTGCGTTATAACTTCCATCACATGATGTGCACTAACCACTGGAATGCAGGTGCTGCTTTTATCAGGCTGGCTTGGCCTCACTCTCCAGGCTGCATTTGCAAAATCCAACATTTAGAGAGATAAGGTGTTATTGTTAAATGCTGCACAGAATACGGCAAAGTGTTATGTCTGTACACCAAGGTAATAAAGATGCACCTGCAAAATCACTTCTGTTACTCCCTTTTCTCAGTAAGAATTCTAACCGTGCAAAAACATGAAGCTGGATTCAAACATACTGCTTGAATAGTCTTTCTGCTCTTTAAATTAACATTTTAAATTCATCTTTCTTTTTTTCCCTTTGGCCCAACCAAGTAAAAAGCATTCAAATGCAGCAAGATAAGCTGAACTGGACATATATACTTGTTCAGTATTTCTGATGCACTGAAAAAAAAAAGTTTGCTAAGGTAAATTTTCTCCTTTGAAGGGCCTTCTTCTAATGCACATTAAATCTGCATCTCCAACATCCTCTCATCTTAAGGGGAAAAACAAAAAGGTCTTGCTGCCCGTTAGTAAAAGGGGCATTAGATCTACTTGGAGATAACTCCATCACTACTATACATCTAATACCAGATATCCTTAAAGGTTTCCGTCTTTCTCACTTCTTAGAGAAGAGATCCCACACAAGACCACTCCCACCAGGGTTCATTAGCCTTTCTTGGAGATGTAATATTGGTAATAAAGCAAGGTACAGCATCTTCTCTAGAGAGCTGCCCCAGGCTCAAGCACTTGGTGGAGGGAAGTTCCTTGGACTTCCTAATGTTCTCCCAAGGGCCTGGGACTCCTGTCTATCGTTAATGCTGTTGAAGAGCTTCAGAAGCCTATGATACTSAACAGAAACAGACTGGTGGCAGACAACATGTTGCTACATTGATCAAAGAAACAGAATACACTCCCACTTAAAGGTGGGAGGAAGGAAGAAAGAAGAACAGAGAAAGTAACATAGGTCACCAGTTGGGAAGTAGATTAAAATGCAATGAAAATGAAATGGAAAATTAATTTTTTCCCCATAACATTATATATCTTTTTTCTTAGTTCTCTGGCTATGAGTCAAAGCTCTCAGGATCTCTGCACTGACACAGTGATGCAAATACGCAATGCCTGCAGTGTTTCAAACAGAATTGGGAATGCTGCTCCCTGCCCACCAATCCCATTCTTTCCATGAGCACCACCTTCTAAAGTTTTATTCTTCATACTGAATACTCATAGCACCTAATTGTGAGAGCAGGTGGCATACATTTAGCACTTCTTCAACAATCCTCTCCGCAATTTTGAGTAGCCTGAATTACAACACACTACTAGAGAGGAGATTTTTGGTGAAGTAACACCAGAAGAGGCATCCTGCTGCCAAGACTGCTTAAACATACTGGGAGCCCAGACAAATTCTGAGATAAATTCTCTTCTTGTCTGCCTCTCTCAGAAAAAAAAATGTGGCTTCTTTTAGACAAACATCAGTAAGAGGAGTAGTTTATACAGAAAGGCAATAGATAAAAGAACACCTGATAAAGGATCACTTTTCACCTCAATTTTCATTCTGTGAACCATATTAGGTTGGTGTTTATCCACACAAACATGGTTCAAAACAATCATTTTCAGCACAGAGCAAATCCTGTACAGTCAAAGACTTCCTCTCAAACTTCTCAAGACAAGTCTGCGTGGGAACAAAACCATGCCAAAAAAAAGACTCACTGCAAGTGCTCCTCTCAGAGTAACATGTGCAGGAAGAGATGAAGGTCCCGGGTGCAGGAAGAGTCATACAAGAGGCTCTGGTGAGCACTCAAAAGTCCAAAAGCATATCAAGGTATCAAAGCATAGTAAAGTCAAAAGTCTCCCTCCACTCCAAGCCTCTGTGCCCTCACAGGCTGGCATAACTGAAGGACTAGTGTGGCACAAGCCTGCCACCTTTGATTTCCCAATTCAAATGGCTGGATATTCATTTACAAGATGAATGGCACTGATTCGAGAAAAAAAGAGTTGGCCATTCTGCTGCCACACCTCTCAGAATTACAGCGTGTGTGATGGCATTTAAACAAGCTGAAGAGGTGAAGGCAGAGTGAGAAGCACACAAATCGAGAGCAGAATTTTCAAGAGTATCTGAGCCACCAGGTTTCCACTGAACATATATGCAAGCGCTTGGACAACTTTTAAAGTCTCTTCTCCTATCCACACTCAGTTCTAACAGAACACAAATCTTCTGCATGAACAGCTGTGTGAATAGCTACTATAAGAAAAAAAAAGACATTTTTAATTGCAACGTTGAGGTACTAAAGAACTAAAGCTTGTCCTGCAGTGAACCATTACCAGCACCCCAGGACCAGCTGTACCCCAGTGGTACGCAAAGCTATTGTATTATGGAGTATCAGCTGGTGAAGTAAGTGGGAGCAGTAAGACCAAAGCAAACAAATGCAACAATTATGTGCTTAGGAGACCTATATTCTCAGCCAAAAGAAAAGCTATAGGTATAGGCATATGAATGATTTTCATCCACTCTACTGACAAAAATTATCTTAAAAACACAGGCTGGATAACATATCGGAAAGATTCTGATCAAGTTAGAGACANAAAAAAAAAAAAAAAAAAAAAAAAAAAAAGGCCAAATTCAGCAGAGAAACCTTGAATTACTTCTGCTGGTTAAACGGATTTTTTGCTACTCTAGAGTGAACGTAGTGATACACACATTGCACTCAAATTACTTTTAGCAACATCACAAGGAAAACATTTAAGGAATCCAAACCAACTAAACTGTTAACATTCATGATTACTGATTTGTTAAAAATCCTTTCCACCGTGGTTAACCACAATAACCACTACCCTGACTGCCAGAGGTCAGGTATCTCCTGTGCTGAAGCAAACATGCTGAAATAACCCTTCTGTGACTCCGAACTTGGTGGAAGAACTCCTGTGGCTAGTGCGTATCCCAAAACAGGTAGGGGGGAAACAGCCTAGGTGAGTCGTTGCTGCAAACCTGTCTTCCTGGACAGCTTATTGGCCAAGACTGGTTTCTTACATGTGCATTAAAGGAGAAGTGTGACCGATATACTGTCTGTAATGATAAAGGTCCTTCTGTTCTACGCCCTATATCCAAGGCCTGTGATTCTGCAAAAATCTCTCCATGCACTGAACTTCACAGCTTGCAAGTAAGGGCTCCAAATCAGTCCACAGATCACACAAGCATGTCAGTGTGCAAATGAGAAAGAGTTTAAGTGCAAGATGGCATAATTAGCTATGTCAATGAACTTGTGTTTTAAAAGAAAAGGTGATTATTCCACTCAAGGTGATGCAGATACTTCAGCCTCATTTCCCAATAGATTGCTGTAGCAATAAGTTAATGTACAGTAATGGAATGCTGTAAATTTGCACTCACTAATTTCTTCTCAACAAGCCTTCATTTAGTCTTCAGTTTATGTCTTCGTCTAAGGTGCTTTGTTGGCTCTTACCAAACAACAGTAAGAAAACCAAATTTACATTTCCAGCTAGACAGTGAAATATACAGCAAGAAGAAATTAAAGGGTAACAAAAATCTAGGACAAAAAAAGTACATTCTGCAACATAACATATGGGAAGAAACTCTTAAAGATTTCCAGATAGTAATAACCTTGTTGGAGAGCTCTTGAATGTACAAGCAAATCAAGTCAACAGATCTCTTTTGAAATAGAGATGCTTGACTTCACTGACCTACACAGAGCTCCCTAGATTTGCTTTCCAGAACTTTTTGTTCATATTCTGTTCTAACCTGGTGCTATCTTGAGCTATTCGTGGTATGCTGAGATTCTGTGAACAGGTATTAAAAAAAGTCCCCCAAAATCAAGCAATGCTCTATGACCAATCTCCAGCAAGAAATCCTCAATCCTACTTTAATCCCCAATGGAAAATCTAGAGAGCCAAGATTTTAGAGGGGAAAAAATCCAGTTAGTGCAACTATTTTACTATTTTTATTAAATGCTGCACAAGTTTATACTTCACAAAAGATTTCTATTCCACGGCCATTACATCACTAAGCACAGCTTACTTTTTGCTTAGCAAACTAGTCTTGATATTACATATTTTATGTTTCTCAGGCAAATATTAACAGAATGTACTGAACGCTGGAAAATATTAAAAGAACTCAAATGTCTAAACATGTTCTTAGTTAGGGTAAATTTGAAAGTGATCTTGGCCTACCACTATTTGCTGTACCTGTGAAACATGTGAATATGTTTTATGGAAATTTTCCACAATGATCTGTGGTTCATGCATCCAAAATACTATTTTTATTTTCATTTGAGAGAATGGAAACTCATTATATCAAACCCTGGTGTCAACCATCCTAGCTAAATTACCATGTTAAATTAGAGTAATTTTGAATTGTGCTAAATAATCTACAGATTTGGGGGTAAAGAAAAGCCTCACAGTTATTTCTGTTGCCACTGGATTCTTTCTCCATGTCTACAGTAATTCCAGGAAAGTATCTGGAATGGCACCAAAGTAATATCAAAATAACTGAAAGGAGAATCACACAGGTTTCTACATGTATTCCCTCAAATTGTAGCTTGTGTGTTCCAGCTTTGGTGGCTTCCCTCAATTTGTATCTGAATCTGGCAGACATAAATACAGTAAGACCAGAGGATAGCCTAGGCAGAAAAAAAAAATGTTTTAATTTCTCCCCAAAGTGATCAGGTGTTATCTTTTCTCTAATGGCTTGAATCATGAAGGCAAGCACTTTCACTTTTTAGACATACTTTGAAGTAGCCCAAAATCTCTTGCTGCATCATTGGTTATCCCTGATGAACAATCCCTGGCTTTCAGGGAATTCATGTCATCTCTCCTTATATCCTCTTGTACTTGTTTACACTTATTTAAACTGCAGCTACGGACTATTGCCAGTAYCTGACTAATGGTGGCTTCATTTTCATCCAATTTCAATTATTTCCTGGTGCTTTGCACAGCTTTGCCAGCTGATATTTAAATTACCCCAACGGGCGGCCTTGGAACCACCTGATTTCTTGTTTCCTTGAAGGTTTCACAATTCTCTCCCCATCCCCAAGATAATTATTCAAAATAACAGCTCTGTAAAAAGGGGACAGGAATCAAGGAAATAAACCAAGGCAGCACCTTTCCTAAACTTTTAATATATTTTGTATATATTCATATATGTGTGTGTGTATAACACACACATTCTGTTACACACGGGTAACAGAACCCAGATCTGGGACAATGAGTGTGTGCGTTTGTGTGTGTATATATATAGTTAATGAATTTGTGTGTGTATATATATACATACATATACACACTCACACACACACAAATTCTTTACATCTATCTCCCAAATCCATCTCATCACCGACACTTGGAGATCTGCTACTTTTGTTTAAGTGCACATGAAGTCTGATCTACAACCTGACCTTGTAAAATCACTAGGTTTTACAGAATCTTCAAATAAACAAGGAGAGATGGGAGATGCACTGTTGTCTCTGATTCAACAAAAACTTACATTTTGTGAGATTTAAACAAAGCTTTTAGCCAAGCAGATAATTTAAGACAAAAAAACCAACCAGCTGCAGATGTGAAGAGGATACTCAGGGACGAGTAAGAAGACCAAGAAGGAAAAGAAAGATGTGAAACAAGAGAAATGATTGAAGGGGAAAAAAAGAGGGAAAAAAAAAAGAAAAAAAGAAAAATACCTGGAAAATGGAAAAAGAATGAAGTTCTAATTCCAAACTATTATAGAACAAATCCTAATCAACTAGAACATACAGAAAGTGAACATCTTACTGCAAATATTCCAACTTAGGTTTGAGATAAAATTCACTGGCTGCAGAGATCCCTTATCTCTAACCCCACAGTTCTCTGATCCTGATCAGTGTCAGAGTGCCTGTCTGGCACTGCACGTAGAAGTATTTTAAAATATACAATTGCATAAATTTATAATATATTTTAGTTTTATTTATAATGAACATAATGTATTTGATTTCATTTGTAATTCCTTGCCAACTGATGCCACATTCTTCAAAGGGTTAGTTTTCTCTTATCTTCCACAGTGCACAAGGTTCTTGCAGGACTAAAACAAATGTTAAGTAACAGGAAATATAAAATGGATGCTAAAAGTGTCTTTGTATGCTAGCTTCAGCAAGATTGGCTGTTCGACTCTTGGAACAAATAATGTATAAACTTTTGCCATGGCAAGATACATGTGAGAGAAGTGAACTAACCACAGACGTGAACTACTACAGAAGAATGGCAATTTTGAAGCTGCGAGATTTTTCTGTGCTTGTTTAGATATAAGCTACTTTTTCAGGTCTCTGATGAAAGCTAACAAGTCACTGCAAAAACTTCCATCATGACTATGCTAGTTCTTTAAAATCAAATAAACCCCATGTCCTCAGTCTGCCATTATGCACAACGCAACCTGCCTGACATTCACAGAAAAGTGGCCAAGTTTCATTAACTCACTAGCGAGATACTTGTTTGGGAGGGGGGGAAATAATAAAAAGAAAGGTTTTGTACCAAATTCCATCTAATGTCAATCAAAGACAATGGAGAGATTTCAATGGGTTCTTAATCTACCTTCCACAACACCACTATAATGATAACAATTCTTTAATTTTCTAAGTGATCACAGCCAGAGGTGGAAAGACACTGCCTTTTCTAGCTTCTCTAATTTTAAGAGTTTAGCATTAGTCAAATTCTAATCTCTTCATTCAGTGGCACTGGGTATTTTGACTAGTAAATCTAAAGGATTTTAGAACTGGTTACTTTTTGTTTTAACTCAAGAAACATCTAAATGTATCACAAAGAAGCCAAATACATAAAGATCTACTGGAGAATGTTACCATAGTATTGAACAGGAACTCCTCATGGAGCAACAGCAGTCCCTGTACTGTCTGACAGAGAGCATACTGCAGTCAAAATTTGATAAGCTATGTAAAGTTACCCAGGAAATGCAAAGATGATACAGTACAAGTTTCACCAAACTCATAAACCCAGAGGCAAAACAGTGGAAAACCAAAGTTCAGCAAGCTATGCAAACTTTCACATCATTCTGATTAAGTCCCTCTTTCCCATATGGGCCTCTCCAACAACAAGTCTAACATCAAAAAGAGACCCCATAACACTAGATGGTGATGCTTGTAAACTCATGTTATCAAGTCCAAGAGCCTCCACATACATGCTGAAACTGGATACATGAAGCCCAAGGATGCCAGTGAAACAGATTTAGATCATCACATCACATACTGAAGAAATATTAATTAAGCTCTGCTATCTATAAAAAGTGTTTGCAACTCATCCAAGGGATGGCACTTGCAAAATAAGTAGCTACTTATAAAAACCCTTTTACCCATGCCACATTCATAACATTAGTACATTACCCAGTAATGAGCTAAGATCTATGTGCTGCAAGTTTTAAAACTTAGCAGTGCTGACAATTTGAGTAGCTTTCCTTGTTTAAACAGCTTCAGCTGAGTGTGAATCATGGCAGACTATTAAGAATTAAAACACCTAAACTTCAAGATCTTTCCATCCAGTCACGATGACTGTACTAGCCATACTAGAACAACAATCTGTCTTGCAGCCAGGTTAACTCTTCTTACAAAGAGGAGCCCCTCACCCTGAAGTGATTCTCCTTCATTCTCTGCAAATGTGGAAGCTGGCCTTTACTTTAAACAGCTACTAAAATCAAATGAGAATGTAATATTGATGCATTATGATTGAAGAATAATTTGATATAAGTTCAAGTTGTCTGCACTGAGCATTATATTTTCTATTAATGCATGGGAAAACAAACTGAACTTCTGCTATTGAAATCCTTATTTCACATGCTGAAAGTATAGTGACATGTGATATGTTCAGGTGCTACAATGCTTCCTATGCTTGGTGGGTCATATTGGGGCGCCCCTATGCTTGGTCACATACTGCTTTCAATTCTATCAGACAATGTAATTAAAATGAATTTATCTCAGTGCAGCAAAAAACCCTCAGTTTCTCTCAGAGGTAGCTGCAGATATCAATGGGCTTATTTATGGATCAATTTGGTATCTTATTACATGAATATCCACTATTAAACTACAAATTGATCTCATCTAATTATAGAAATTGACTTTGCTTGAAGTGGTTTGTTTTTACAAATTAAGTAAGGAACAACTTAGCCTAAGTTGTTTTTGCTGTGATCCAAAGCACTTCATAGAAAGAACATCATTTGATACTTTATCCATTGGCAGATTTCACCACCAGCTTCTATACCTATAGCCATTTTCTATTAAATAGATGTACCCCAGTTTCCTACCATCAAGACTTCTTAAAATAGCTGTCAAATTCAGCTAAAGCTAGCTCTACATGCTGGAACACATGGATTCAAAACTATTTTAAAGGCTGCAAATCTCTTTAAATAGAACATTATTTTTGAAAGAGCCCAGCTGTAATTTGTTTCTACATAAAAGGTTTTATTTTTTCTCCACTCTACAGCAAACACTATTAATGTTTCATTTTCTCTAGAGACTGTATGGATTAGATCAAATGGAAAATTGCCATGACAACGCCACCGTTATTTTAAGTATTGGAAATTCATGCCAAGTTAAACAAAGGGCATGGTCAAGAACAAGGGTTTTATAACTGTTCTGATAGCCAAAAATAAAGCCCAACTTCATTTTTAAAGTTCTAAAACAACAGAATTAGGCTTTATGTTTAAAATCCTACTGAGAAAAAGAAAGTATTTATGGTAATAGGACCAAGTTTTTTGCCCTCTATCCTGATGATAACTTCTAACATTTGTTCCAGTGAAAGAGGAGAGAGTTTCATCAGAATCACTTTTGCAGCACTTTGTCAAGACTGAGCCCTCCACATCTCACTTTCAGAAATGGACAAGTCATTTATGCAGCTAAATCATTTTTTTTTTCAACTTTTAAGCGTTTCATCAGAGCTTGAAAGCCTACAGGCCAGAAGATAGCAACCTTTACATCCTTCCTCATTGTGAGGTGTGTCACTTTGCTAACATACTGTTGAGCAAGTCCAATGCCAGAAGCATTTTTAACTTGGTGTCTAAACGCAGAGACAGTCAGCTTCAGGCTTATAAAACTGAAAGTTGTTTCAGCTCCTGTCTGAGACAACGATGCATTCTCAAGATGTTCTAAAGAGCAGAAATACATTATATCCAACTGTCATATAAAAACATTTCTGAACAGAAACTAATAGAATTACTGGCTAGTACACTGCATATTTACTGTTAGTGAAAAATGACACCTACCTTGACTCTGATAATAGACTTACGATGATAAAAGCAGCAAAGAGCTGCAATCAGCATTTGAAAAACATTACAATCCTTTGGCATTTTCAATCCTGCTTTTCGTGGGTCCTCAAGACTGAAGACAAATGGTCAATACCAGCGGTTTTCAAAGGTTTTGCAAGTTCTTTAGTACCCCCACTGCCTGCCAGAACTGCTATGCTCCCCCTACTCACAGATCAGTCTGGGACACTTCCCACAGCTGAAGCTGACACTATCAGTTCAGTGGTCTCTGGCATGCTAGCTCCCAGCCTGCCATAGTAAGCGTGCCAGAAGCCTCATGTGATCTGTTCTACTCACCAGTGAAATACTAGCTCCTCTGTCTTGGTACCTCTGGCTCAGAGTTGTATTTAAGCCACAAGCTCAAGGTAAATCTTTCTTGATGAGCTACAGGACCTTACAGTCTCCCAGTGCTGATGAAGGCTTGATCAGTCACTTCAGCTCAATTATGCAATGTCTCTACCTGCATCATCAATAACTCAGTCACACGTAAGTGATAAAACTGAAGAGGAACAGTGGTTGATTAGTGTTTGGTGACTGTTACACTTCATACTCAAAAAAGGATTTGTATCCTTAGAGCTTAGGTAACCAAAGAAAAAGATAAATTTGTTTATTTTTCATTAGGAACCTTCTGGCAATCACTCTGCAAAAAACAGCAAGAAAGCAACATTGTCAGCATGGTCAATATTAGCGGTGCAACCAGTGCACCTTCACGTTTTTAAAGCCATCAGTGGGTAGTTTTAGTTTGGTGGTGGTCCTGCAAGGCTGTGCAAACTGCTAGAGAAGGCTTTAAGAATACTTTTGCTTTGGCAAAGGTTATATTTATGCCTATAATCATATTTTCTTGGACAGCATAGACATGCACAGAGATCACTGGCAAGATGGTGACAATTTAAATATTTAATCTTTTCTTTTTAATCTCTTTGTGCTATCAGAAAGAGAACTAAAAAAATACCTAACAGCTTCTTCTATACTATGCTTTTAATATTGCTGTCTTACCTACATATATGTTTCTGTTTCCTGATGATAGTTCTAATTTACACATCACAGAAGAAATGGTATCTTTTTCCAAAGATACAACTTTCTCACAAATTGTCTATAGAATGAGAAAGGTACGTTTCCACAATGTCTGTATATGCAGCACTCCCTGCATCTGGCTGTTCAACTCTCTCAGATTTCTTACCACTACAAGGTCATAGACACTATCATTTAGCTCAAGCATAAATTCTGGGAGTTCTCCTTCAGCTACAAAAATGCATTTAGTCCTTCTTTCTCTTTATAATTTAATATATGGCCTGATGACTGAAGTCAACTGGTTTAAAACACTGTAGGTGTTCAAAAACATATGGTATTACATCTTTTTCACCATCATTCAAAGAAAACAAAAGTATAAAAAGACTGATGCTGATTCTGTGCTGTAAATGCTAACAGAAATGTTTTGCACTCAAATGTATATAAAAAGCTTGTGGAATTCATTGACACAGGATATTATTAGAGCAAATAGTTCAGCAAGCCAAAAATGAGTGCTTTATTTGTAAGGACAACACTCTGCATTGCTTAATTTTAGTAATTTAAGTTTAGAAAGTTTTATTTCCAGTTTAAGTCAGAATTAACTAGTGATTCATTAAAACAACTTGTCTCAGAGCTGCAGTGCAGCTCATAGTGCGGAGGGAGGTGCCATGATCTCCATGCTGATTTTGTCAGCCAGGGTCAATTATAAATGAAATAATATTAAATAAAGAAAGAACCATAAGGTCTAATGACTGCCCATGAACAAGAAGTTACGACTACAAAAGTTTTCTGTATAGTTTAACCACATATACATAGGTTACTGGTTGGGTACTTTCAAATTTACAAAGCAACTTTTTAAAAAGTGTGTTATGAAGTTGCAGATCAAATACACGTTGATGTGTACACACTCTTTATGAGTTAAAATTAATGAGAAAATATTTCAACCTGTTGTCTGACAACATTTCTCTTGCAGATTCTGCTCTGAGAGATAATGCATCAAATCTTGCACTCACCATTATTTGCTCAGTTTAAAGAGTTACAACAAAACAAAGCCCAAAGTATTTGTGCACATGTAGATCAGTCACAGGAGCTTTATAGGTGATTGTTCCTGTGCTGCTTGACAGACAACAGAAAACCCTACAAGTTGCAGAAGGCATTAATGAAGTCCTATCCTCCAGTAAGTTGCCCATTTGAGATCACTACAAGCTATGCTTTGCTATAAAACATGAAAAAATCAAAGTGCTCTTTTTGTGCTTCTCAAGAGGAAGAGGGGGAGAGCAAAAACAGGCTTTGCAGCAGAAAACAGAAACTCAGAAGCTGAGAATTCCTCTTCAAAGAGAAATCTCCTGTTTTGGAAGACTGATGTATGATATTTACCTTCATATGTCAGGAGCAGACTCAAAGAGCCATAGGTTTGAAACACAGAGAACTACCATGTAGACCACAGTGACTTAGTATCCACCAGCTAGAGAGATTTCTGTTGCCCTTCACAGAGAAATGAAGTGAAATCAGTGTTGCTCTGATTTTCACAACTTTGCACTCACCCTCCCCCCTTCTGCTTTAACAAGGGCATTGAGCACGCCTACCCTGATGTGACTTCAGTCGGGAAAGGGCCAAGGCTATCTGGATACATCTGTAGTCACTGTAGCCTGCATTTTAATTCCAAAAGCAACTTTTGCCATAAGTCCAAACTTCTCTTGATTTGAAGAGAGGCTTCTACCAGTATCACAGAGGAGGACAAGTATGAAAGGCTCGGAGAACACAAACTCCCCAGGACAACGGGACAGGAAAGATTTAACAGGTTCCCAGGCCATGCGGTAAGTGGAAAGCTTATTAAACAGTAAATGTGTGATCAGCAAAGTATCTCTCCTATAGACCTCAATGCCCTCTCAGAAAAAAGGCAAAATGACAAATAACTTGGCTAATTACAGTAAGACCTTACCTCCACAAGAAGTTGGCAGGTACCTAGCCCTGAGTTAACCAATAAAACCAGAATTGTTCATAGGGTTAGTCGGACAACCAGGTTAGGTACAGGAGATGTTATGTCTGAGAACCTCTTGAGGAAGGGCAAACTCTGTAGAGATCAGAGCATTAAAAGGACTGAAAAGCAACTACCCTGACACGGGAAAGGATGAAGGACTGTCCCAGGAAAAGGACTGACGTAGCTGAGAATAACTTTGAAGACGGAGTCTTAGTATAGCTGGAGAGGAAAAGCCTCCCAAAGTAGTCTATGACAGGCTCAAACAATGAGTAAGTAAATAAAATATTAAGAACGTGAAAGTGTCATCCTTTTCCCTGTATTTTATGCTGCAGCAAATTTAATTTACTTTTAGTTCTTTTCCACTTGGAGGAAATCCATAGCAGGTAGCCAGCAAAGAGAAGATCAGAGATACTCAGAAAACTCCAAATCCAAAAGCTGAACTGTGATTTCTTGCCTGGAGTTCTTAGTACTCTGGGAAGACAATACTCTGAGAAGAATCAGAAATAAATTCCAGAAAGCAGAGAAGCTCTCTCTTTTTTTGGGGGGGAGGTTGGGTGGGGAGGCAGGGACAGGAATCATGATGACCTAGCAATATATAAACCTACACTGGAATTCAGACAAAAGTTCTTAATTATCACAGGAATAACAGAACCTTTCCAAAGAATTGAGGGGCTACAGTGGCACAGAACATTTACTTAAAAAGAAAGAAAAGGGAACAAAAACCAACATCCAAACCTCTACAAACAGATGATACAGTGCTCATGACAACAGAGAGGATGCAGTATCCTTTAGGTACACGTGTGTTCCTAATCAAGCTCTAGACTGCAAACCAAACCAACTGTTATTATGGTTCATTAGCTAAAGTACACATATTTCCCCAACCCTCAAATACTTTACATGTACATTCATGTCTCACGGGAAGACCTATGAGTTTTGCAACTTCTTGTAGGACTCCTCCACCCAGGGATACTTACTGGTATAGTTCTATTGATCTAGGTCTAATGATTTAATTCCCAGTATCGTTCTATCCCTTGAACCAACAAGTAAAAACACAGGGGAAGCAAAGCATGAAGTTTTTGGTTATGAATCATCTTCCCAAACCTTTTCAACTGGACTTAGGTTCTCCTTCTATTTCTTTCCTACTGAGAGCAAAATAAATCTGTTCACTTCAAGAGCAACAGCACAGCTCAGTCTGGATAGTCAGTTTGGCCTAATACCTATTCAGTGTGGGTGTGTATACTTTTTCTTCTGAAAGGCTTGTTCTTAAACAGCAACGAAAAATGTTTAAATATTTTATCCACAGCTCAAGATAAACAGCATAGCATAAATTATAAAATCCTAATCGCCAGTTCATTACTTCCTGCCTGTAATAAATGAAGTAACGAATCAAAAAAAACTACTTATGGTGTAAGAATGTCAGAAATAATGAACCTTAAATCCTTAACCCTCAAAAAGTAATACTGTACAATTTCATACAGAAGATGTTGACAGTTCTTCTCAACACTGTAACTGGCAGGAGAGAGTCTTTATTTAGATAATGAATGTAACATTCAGAATTCTATTTTTTTTTCTTAACATAACTACTGGGATATTTGTATTTATTTAAAGCAAAAATCCAACAATCTAAATCTGATTTTATATGACATGCAGCCAATCCAGAGCACCCTGCTCACTGTCACAGGACTAATGACATCATATGGCATACAGACACCACCTGATTATGGTATTATACACAATCTAAATGAGGTTATGAGTGTCTACAGCTGTAAAATGGCATCACTTGCACTTTCTTACAGCCTTAAAATATGAATAAAATTTGAAAGAAAAAAATCAAATCAAAGCATCTAAACCTTAAGATTACAACATTGTTGATTTAATATACTTTTCTCTGTAACTAATTATGTGTTCTTGCTATGTGAGAAAATGTCAGGAAATGGGACAATTGATAAAAAATTTGTCCACAAAAACAGCATCTCCACAAAGCCCTACTTTGTTCTGAGTCCCTAAGACTTGGCCCACCGGCTCTAAAAAGGTATTGCAGGGGATGATGCCTCCAAATACTGGTACTGCCCAGCTGTTCACAGCTAAACAGTTTTTTTTTTTTTTTTGGTTGCTGTTTCGTTTGAGTGTAAAGTATACGGAAGGAAGGGGAAGATAGCAATGTAAGAAAGTAGGGGCGTTCTAGAAATTGCTATTTACTTTTATCCTTCCTTAACTCTACCATCTACATGTGCCTAACGTCCCACCACACAATGAACTGACTTCTTTGTTGTTCTCCTCTCTAACCTGACTTTCTGCAGGCTGTTGTTGGTGCAGCTCCTGATCGTAAGTCAATAGATACAGCTGTGGCAGTAATTACACTTGTTTGCGTTGCATGGGTGTGGTATGGGAGAAGTCAACATAATTTCTTCCTCCTCTATCACAGTTCACAAGATCGTAGTCCACAAGGCAAAGTCAGAAATACACTACAGTTGTAGTACAGGAATAGTAAGGAAACAAGAGTTTGCATCTGTTTAATTTTCAAATGCTGTTTGAATAAATCCCTTTGAAAATCTGACTCATCTAAAACTACAGATTGTTATCTACAAGAGGTGCCCAACCTGCCTAAAACTTTCCCACCAGGTTCTCATTTGCACTTTAAGATATCCAAATTTGGATCTCAGTTTGAAAAATCTGATCTTTTGTAACTAAAACATACCAACTTTATAGACATCATTTGAACTCTGGCTTAGTTTTCCTCCTAGCCAACTTCCTCTTAAGCAGCTACCATCAAGTTTTACTGATTCTACCAAAAACTGGTCTACATACTCTTGAGCTCCATCTACTGTCTGACAAGCTGTATAAAAACACAAAGCAATTTTATAATGTGGCCCCCTTCTTTACTTTCATGTATATTTTACATTGGAGGAAAAAAAAATAATGTAAAAAAGCACTAATTTCCTTTTGTTCAGAATTAGTTCATGATTTCTGGCTCATATTTTCTTCTCTTTCCTGCTGACTTAGCTGTCAGTAGTCTAACTTAAGCTTTCTGGATTCCACACAAGAGTTCTGTTGCCTATAAAAAGGATCCATTAAGAAAATTGCTAACATCAGATTCCTGTTTTTGAAAGCTTCCCCAGTCCTGCCAAAGTGAAGTGTTTTATTTGTCTGACTTTACTACAATTCCAAGGATGGAATTTTCATCCTGTTATTCAAGGATGAAAAAAATTTGTTACTGCACTAGGGTAAGTGGAGGCACCTCAAAATCAGCTGTTTGTCTGCAACTCCTGAATACTCCCAAATACATCCCATTTATATAGAGAGAGATATCGGATGTGTAATGCTTTTTAAAACAAAACTCACAAGTCATTTGGGCTCTGCAGGAGCTCAATTTTTCAAAGTCTTTACCAGCACATGTGTATGAATTTGAAGAAGTCTGTCTTTTTTCCACATTTTTGCACAATGCACTTTGACAAAATTGAATTAAAAGCGGCAAGCTTATCTCCACTCATACACCACCCTTTCAGCAGTTTAGTAATAGAAACATTTAAGGGAAAGGAAACAAAGGACCTCAGGATATACTAGACAGTCAGAATAAGAACACACAAACATTACACTCCCTCATTTGTTCAGGTACTTAGTACCTATTAGTATCCAACATACAAAATCCTCAGACGGCAAATCCCGCTCCTATGACAGCACGCAGAACAGATGSCTTCCCAACCACAAGGTATTTCTAACAGGGCTCCCTCTGCTGCCCTCTCAGTGGGCCAGCACATATCCAAACAGCAGGCCTCTGAAAAGAGGCAAGATGTACACACACCATGTGCCAAGTCTTATTCTAACTAGTAACTGTAAGCACAGCTCCAGGAGATTAGGAGCTTTCCCTCCAAAAGCCTTGTTTAGTTACACTATCTGAAATGCTTATTGTAATTTGTCTTCCACAAGCTATACAGTCACTCTTCCTTGTAGTTCACAATATATTTACAGACAGTACAAGATCAACTTCAGTCAGGTGTCATTATGAAGGAGTCAGGCATAAACATTTTCATGTCCTAGTCAACTTTTGCTTTTAGTCCATCTTCAAGATTATAGAAAGGACCCAGACACATCAGAAAGTACCACTTAAAAGCATGACTTCTGTGGAACAAGACAGGTCTGAAAGTCTAAAATGAAAACAGAAAAATAAGAGATGTTCTGCAGAACAGACATAGCTCAGTAACCATTAAGAAAACACCAACACAAAACATAGTAGACTGCAGTCATGTCTCCAGTTATTAAAGGTTCAATCACCTTGCATGAAAAGGAGTAAAATTCTATGTGGAACTCGCATCTTTTACATACGTTCTTATATGTCTGCAACAGCCTATCATAAGCCTATCATAAGAATTCCAAGTGATGCCATTAGACAGACAGACGCCTTTTTTCTCCTTGCGTCAACTGCATTAGTGTTTGTATAGAATTTGAAAATGCAAAGCAGGTTTTCTGAGTTTTTTTTTTTTTTTTTTTTTTTTTTTTTTTTTTTTTTTTTTTTTTTTTTTTTTGCGCTGTACTGCTTATTCTCCACTCTAAAATCTTCAACCCTTTCCATCAGGCATGGTTTTGCTCTTACTAAGAAGAGGTAAAATGTACACTGCAGATGAGGTGGGAGAAATTAGGCATACCAGTAATATAATTCAGCACTTTTAAAATTCCCCATCTGTACTGCTTTTGTGGGAAACGGCATGCTTTTTTTCAGCAAGAGGTGATACAGTACCCACTGCAATGCAGTGGATCAGGTCCAGGATCACAGCTCGGTTCAATTCAATATGGGAAAGCACGGCTTACCAGAAATGATCAGTCACTTCAACAATCACAGTATCTAACAGAAGTGTATAGCTATATGCAAGAAAAATGAATCACGTATCAAGGTAAACCAGATAAGATGTTATAAGCAAAATCCACAAATTTTTCCCATGCTTTGAAAAGTAAATACATATCATCTACCGTTACTGCTTTCTTTTATTGACACCATCATTTTGACTTGAGGATATAACCAATAGCAACATACAACTGTCAGCATTTGAAATTTAGAGCCACTAATATTTTGGAAATAATGGGGCATTTCATTTAAATCCAAGTTTTACAAGATCTCTGAAGACAAAATAAAAATGATATTTTTAGTGTGAAAACTGGACTTTTTCTTTATACGTCAAAACTTCTGGCCTGTGTTTATGATTCAGGCCTTTCTAGTTTATCTGTATGTCCATCTGTGAATATGGGTTGGTAACAATCACTAATCTCACCAGCATATTGAAATTATCAACTAGATAATTATTGGCACTATTATTAATACTGGCACCATGGAAATTACAGCAACATAATTCCATAGATAGATTTCAGCTCAAAATTCAGCCACTGCAACCTCAGTGAATTTAGCAGCTTTGGATGATCACAGATCAAACAGAATTTAATAATTAGTGAGTAAAAACATATACAAACTAAGATACAATCAACAGGATCAAATTTATAACAAGAGGATAGACGTAAGATTAATCTGTAGCATACAACTAGAATACAAACACGTGCTGAAAGAATCAGCATTTTAGATTTACCCCAAACATACCAAGCATTATGAAAGATGCTCCACACACAAAATGTCTTAAACCTATTTCAGTACCTGGGAAATGCAAGAGCCACTGCCAAAAGACTTCACAATAAAGGCTAGAATAATTAGAAAGCCACTATTCACTTGACTAAGTTCATATGAGAATTATCATTCACAAAGAAAAGTGTAAAAAGGCACAGATTTCCTTTTTGTTCAGAATTATTCTCAGTATTAAAACAAAAAACAAAACAACATCATCAAAACAGATCCTAGAGCTAGTCAAGCCATACAGAAATTGGGGGCTAAGAAAAAACAAAAAATCCGAAAACAGGAGCAGACTAACTTGGGAATCTGTCTGCTGGGAAAACACGAATTAGGACAGCAGACTGAAAGTCCGTGGTCTCGTGCAGCTGCAGAATCGTACTGCCTGAGTATTTACTGGAAACACCAGTTCAGATCTTGCTCATTCTATACCTGAAAGTTACAGAACTGTCAACTCTGCCATCTTTTCAGAGACTACCCTGTTGGCCAAACAAATTAAAAATGGGAGAGATGTACTTGAAACTTGTGTCTAAAATTCCACTAGTAATTATGAATAACTGTAAGCCATCAAATAAAACAAGTTTTCATTAACTCTGAATAGATTAGATGAGATTCACAAAATAAATTTAGGAGAATTAACTATTTTGTTACAACAGCAACCTGAGTAGCTGAATTCAATTAGATATGCAAGTCTTAAGTCTTCTTTGAAAATCCCTGTGTCTGCTGATAGCTTTTAAGAGTAACCGTAGACTACTACACATTCTTAAAGAAATAGTTGCCATTTCTAAATAGAAGGGCACATGTTTTAAGAATCAAGACTAGCATGAGGCTCAGGAAAAGAATTCTACTACTCCAAACTTTACTACTACTAGAACAGGATTAAAATTACAGAATAGACAATTTGTCCAGTTTATTGCAACAGTCAAACTTATCTCATTAGAAAATTCCATCAAGGAAACAAAAAGACGACAGATGGCCAAAAACAAAATCACCTGTATTTCCAACTACGATGACATTACGTATTAGAAAACACTTTCCCACCAGTAACAATAAAAAAACTGTTAAGATAATCTAAAATGGGAAGAAGAACAGTTTGTCTTGGGAGACTACAGAATCTCTTCCACTGGAGGTTTTGAACAAATCAGAAAAATATCTATTTTAATAATCTCATTGACACTCCAACAAAGAATTTTTGAAGTTCCCTCCAGGACCTACTTTTATAAATTATGAGGGGAAAGTAGTCTTTCTTCACTATTCCATCTGTCCATAGAAAAAACAACCAACTTCCAATAACCAGGCCAGAGAGGTTTTTCTATGTTATAGTTACGATAAAATTATTACAAAAAATGTAATTTTTTACAGCCATAACTATTTAAAAATACAGTAATAGCGTCCTTCTCCAGATACACAGCAGAGGGCACTGTGCAACCATCAGCTACGCTTCAAGCCTCAAAACTAAAGATTTTTTTTCTTTGTGAGGACAGATAAATCAATGTATTTAACTTCAAATTAGATTAAAATTAATAGGATATTTCTTTATGAATTATACTGCTTATATACAAGAGGTAACTGATGCTTGTGAAACTGAAATTCCTGCTAAGTAGATAAACATGCAAAAATGTAAGCATCTCTTAACGAAACATCTTTGATATGAGTAAGCATCTTCTAGTTGGATTCCAATAGTGCAACAACAAAAAAAAAGAAACGTGTAAAATGAAAGTCAGCTCTACAGGCATACTCCTTTTTTCATTATAAAGATACATTCCACCCAATGCCTCTGTTGCAATTAAAATAAAAAAAAAAAGAGATAAAAAAGATTTAAAAGGAATCTCCTGATCATTTGGTACTTTAGTCTGTGAGACCCCCAAGCCCTGATACTTAATGTATAACACGTCAAACAAGGCAAAAATCTGACAAACTTTCTGCTCACAAGTTGTAACTCGCATCTCAACAGGCAAGTCTCCACAGGAGAGTGACACACAACAGCTCATAAATAGACACACACTGAACTCAGAAAGTTTTCCACTAGAGTGGGGATTTATCTAATATATTTCTCTATTTACAAAGGGTCCTTTTGAGGAAATTTCAATGTCTTTCAATATTCTTTCCCGAACTATAGCTACTTGTCACGCTACTTGTCCAAACTTCCCCAAACGTCTATATGCATACACTTCCCACCTGACAGTACTCTTTCCAAATTCCACTCTTGGCACACCTATTAGAATGACGATGGTCAACTAGCAACACGTACAACTCAAGCATCTCAATGTCAGCAAACAATCACAAGTCCTGGCAGAATCTGTACAAGAAAAATGAAAAACTGAAATATTTATAATTTGGAAAAAAAAGGATTGTGAACTTTTGGCGTCTGTAATATGATGAATTTATGCAATTAACCACACCAACTGTGCAGCAGTAAGCTTCATCACATGATTAAAGTTCCCTGAAGTTAAGTTAAATCCACAAATACTGTACTATCTTGCAAAGCTACTCTAAGATCAACTCACTGGAATATCATCAAAATTTATTTTCAGTGGCAATCACAAAAGCCCTCAGAAATGACAGTAACATGGATGTTTGCTCTGAACAGAATGGAGCAGAGACAAACAAGTACCCTTCAGCAGAAAGGGTTATTCCTTCACAGAGGAGTAACGTTTTTTCTGCAGCTATAACTTCCTTACACAACTGACAGTTTTTTCAAATCCAATCTAAAGATAAACTTCCCTCATGACCATGCTCAGCAGACAATCAGTCATAAATTTCGCAATTCTTCCACTAATGGATTAAAATGCRTCTCCAAAATCTCAGGGCATAGTAGTACTCATCAGCAGTGAGCTGATGAGTATCTCTGTAGCTATCAGCATGATTTCACAGGAAATACTTTGCAAGGTTTCCATGAGGAAGAGAGAAATGCATTTTCATTTCCTTCCATCCTGACATAGCCTTAATGATCACAGTACATATCTGTATTAAAAGGACTCTGAAGTATTTACTGTGGGTAGGAATGGGATGGAAAGCTATATTTAGTTCACATGAATACGATCAAAACAATTCACAGAAGTYCTCTGACACACTCAAAGTTGTCAGCATTTGATCCTTTCTCCCCTGCCGAGTTTGCTCTCTGGATAGCAGACTTGGGGCATGGGAGGAAACCTGCTGAGACTACCAATGGATCTATTATTTGGCTCATAAAACTTGTAAAAAACTCACAGAATGTACAACGTGCTATTGTGTCTGTAAATCTCTTTCACAACTTAGCAGCCTGACTCAAAGCAGGCTGGCCTGTTTTCACTTCTATCATAAAAGGGTTTCTTGAAAGAGCCATTTAACTGTGACCATGGTTTCAGCAGCACTGTGAAGACAAAGGAAGAGTTGAAGTCATACGGACACTTCAGTACTCCGACTCCAGCAAATCAGTACATTTTTTCCCTTAGAACTTGCTTTGCATAATTAGTTCTCTTTATGTTCTGAATGATCTAATACATCAATATTCAAGATATCCAAAACTGTCATTTGTGAGCTTTAATTTAGATTCATGTATTAGAAACTATAGTACATCTATAGAGAGCATTCTCTAAAAGAATGTCTTCAGCGGATTAATTCCATAATCAGTGCTCTCTGTCTTGTATCTTGAACAGAATAAAACAGACGGAAATTCGATTAGTTTTGCCTTTGCTCTGGTCAGAGCATTTCAAATCACAAGGAATTATTTATTTCATTTCTAATCAGGAGATTCTAGCAAAGAAAGATTTGTATGAAAATAAAATGGATACAGACAGCTTTTAAGCTTACAATCAGTCTCTCTGCCCTTTATGACGATGCCTGCTTGCAGTTCCTGCTGCCATGATAATCACCATGATTTTCCTTTTGCTGGGAAACACAACATGGTTACCTAACTAACTTCTCTCCATCCAATTTACAGTAGAATCCAATTTTTAAGAGCTGCTGCTCACTTCCCAGCAGGAGCACATTCTGAACAAACATTCAACCTCTTTCTCATGAGACCCACAACAAGCTCATGTAGCATGCTTGCATCACTGTAGAAAAAGTCCTCATTTGCATCTGTGTACTTCTAAGATCAGCTCTGTGACCAGCTTCCTTGATGAAAGCTACCTTTTAAAATCAGCTGCCTGTGTTGAAATTGAAGGAGACTAAGCATGYCTGTACAGACTGCTAACATGGATCAGCTATGAGGACAGCACCTATTTGTTTGCTTCTAACTGTATATTTCTCAAAAAAGCCAGGTACTATTAGTACACTTCACTTAGGGACTGTAACTCTTAAGTAGAATAACCAGCGTGCTGACCATCCCATTACAATTTAAATTTGTATCATGTACTACTTYCAAGATAATGCAGTTTATGCAAGCTAAATTAAGCCCAAATCTCTCTTCTCTTAGAAGAATAAGATGAAACAAACAAGAATCAATATCAAGACTTCGTGTGCAATTAGCTTGTTCGTTTCCTTTGATGCATACTTGATATATCACAGATGCTTAATATTCCAGCTTATATATGTTTTCAGTCAGTTGCTCAACAATTCTCTGCCTAGAGACAACACACCTATATTTTCCTGTGCATCAGACACAYGAATCTGACTTTCAAAACTTGAATCAGCAAGATGGGATTATCAAAAGTACTCTTGTTGCTTTTGCCCTCTTTGCTTATCATCTCTTCTCCATTTAAAGGTATTTCTTTTTTACTATCACTTAAGAGACACCTACCAAAGCCTATCAAACAGGCACCAAACCCACTTGTTCACACTAAATACACATACTTCATGTTTTTTGTCAGACTTCGGCAAATGGCAAAGTTGGTAAAAACACAGTGAGATGCTACAGAAATCTATCCTTTAAATTTTGCAACTTGAATAGCTAACTGCTTTGTAGTTTATCTGTGATTTCATACTGCCAGCATCATTTATTCAAGGAGTTGGAAATTTTATAAGCATGAACATGACAGATACCATGAAGTTACAGATGATAATGAGCACATTCTTAATGAAACTTCAGAATCCACTTAAAGGTTCCAAGATCCCTTTGTTATGAATTCATGTATATACTTTCCAATCAAAGTAAACTGATAACAAGTTATTGTTAGGAGTCCTCCTTTATTTGGCATTGCTGGTATTTTTGATTAATAATATACTTCTGGAACCAGTTTTGTTAGTAACCATAAATATCACAGTCAAAATATGTTTTGGTGCAGGGGAGCTCATATGTAGAAAGCAATTTCTGCACATTTTTTGAAGGCGTGATTTAGAAACCCAGCATTTCCTCTCCAGAATTCCTRTTTTCAAGTCATTAAACTGTGGATCAAACTAACAGCTCACTAAAGCTAGGATGTAGATGGAAAAAGCTTTGAAAGTGGAAGGAGAAAAGAAAGTTAGGGCATCCCTTGCCTTCTCCCTCATAAGCCTCTTTTCCCCATGTTTTCCTCCCTAACATCAAGTTTTCCTAACTAAGCTTAGCAGTACAGCTATTGAAAGTCTAAGACATGCTTCTGTTAGAAGAGCTGAAAAGATCAGAAAAACATATATAACAGAAAACTTGCTGCAACAAGACAAAACATACATATTGATGAACTGGCAAATGAAAGCTCTGCCTTCTACTTGGCCATATCATTAAAACTGTAACAATGTACTCTGTACAGAACAGAGCAAGACAAACAGTAAATTAAATTTAGCAATTAACACCTCCACAGCTTTGCTGCCTTTCGCATTCCCTCTTCTACAGTGCTCTTCTGGAGGCTCTCAACTTCCTCTGGCTCAGAAGGCTACCTTGCCATATGCCAACGTTTGCCTGGGACCGAGGCCAGGGCAATTGCAGCCCTGAACCGGCCAATGTTCGGAGCAGCATTCCAGCAGCAGTACGCAGAGTTCTTTGGCAGCCCCTTTTCCATGCACCCCCCAAATCTGCTCTTCCCCTTCTCTTCTTCCAAATCTTAATTTTAACCTCCACCCTAACTTGTAGGCTGAGTGTCCAACACAGAACCCCTCCAAACTTCCAGGCAAATTAATACCTGGCATTCTCCTTTGGCAGTCCCCTTTCAATGCTGCATTAGTCTCCCTCCTAGTTTACTCCTTGTATGAACTTTGAGCCCTGACCTCTCCACTTGCCTGCGCTGTGTACACCCACATAGGAAACTCTAGCAGCAGTTCCCTGTTGACTTTGGCATCTCCTCTTTAACCTTTTGCTGCTGTCTCTCCTTAGTCTCTTCCTCACCTGGACTCTAACCTAAAGCAAAAATTTAGACTGTCCACATGAATAGCTACAGTAATATACTCCAGTAAAGGACAGTAATACAGCATGTCTTAATCAGGTACTTTTCATAGGACTAAAATCTCCCAGAAGGCAGGAAAAAGCCCCAAAATTAAAGAATCTCATTGTATAGAGACATGATCTATAAGCCAGACTCTTTCAAGGAGCTGAGAAATAATATTTGCCTAAGTTAACTGTACTAATTCAGTGCAAATTACAAACACATCACATTGCAACTCTCAGGATAAAATCATGTCCCTAAGGTTTATTCTAAAGTTTCTGTAATGCCAATCCAGGAATGATTTTGAATAAATTTTTTTGAACGCTCCAGAGTATCTTTGATTTACTCTAAGAATATTTTTTTTCCAAACTCTTATCTTGTGCAAATGAAAACACAAGAACATACAATTTTGTCAGGCTTCCTGTTTGTTACATGTCCCGTAAAGAGCATTTGAAAGGACAGAGCAAGCCCCTTGAAAAACACCCAAAACTACTGCCCCATATGCTCAGATTTCTGAGTGAATTAGAACAGAGTTTCTGTATGAGTTAACAGATGCATTATTAATATTTTGGACRAGAGATGAAATAATGGCAGTTTTAGTCAGAATACTGCTGAAAATATAAACTTAAACCTGACATTTTTTTATGACCTTTTTTCAGACAATACACAAAAATACACAAACAAGAAACAGGGATTCTTTTAACGTTAACCAACGCAAGATAATAGATATTCAGCATGTAATGGAAAAGAAGCCTYAATATCAAAACACAATATACCTCCAAAACATAATGCCCACAAGTATCACTGAAGCATGCAGAAAATAGTCTGACGTATATAGTTACCTTTTCTGAAAGGGAAGATAGACAGAAGCATTATTTGACTACAAAGCACCAGAAATGCTGTAATAATGCTGGCTACATAATCAAAAAAATATTTGGAGGGTAAGAACTGGTACCATACCTTAACATACTCCAACGTAGGATCCAGGATATTCTGATCTCTGTAAGAAAATGGGGCAAAAAAGGGAAGGAGGACACACACACACACACACACAAAAAGAACAGTGAGTCCAATTATTTCTTATACTGAAGAGATGCATTTATGAGAGTATTAGGATACTAGTTTGATGTTAAGATTCAAGTTAAAAATAGTTTATGTGTTACAGCTACATGGTCTATGTTATCTAACTTTTGACAAATATGTAAATCACTGATTCCCTCTAGAAGGTCAGTAGTAGAATCTCTAGTAATTCATCTGGAAAACAAAATTCACTACAGAGTTTTAAGCAAAGTGAAAACAATCGATCTTATAGAAAATGACATTTACTACAGTTACATACCACCAAAAACATTTCAAATAAATTAAAAGGAAAGCTCTCTCAAAAGCATCTACATTTATTTCTTTACTTGAATGACTTCGCATTTAAGCTACTTCTAAGGATAGTATCAAGCAGACACTGGCAATGCAAGAAAATAGAAAGTAAACATTCACTTTTCTTATAAATAAAGCAAAATTTTCATGGATTCCAAATAGGGTAATTTTACTTTTTGAAAAATAAATATGATTCTTGCGCCCTTTTATAAACTTCTCAAAATTATTATAATTTCATTTTTCATATTATAATTTCAATTTTAATAACACTAAGATTCTTCAAAAACCAGGTAATCATGTCATTGTTCCATTTTAAAGATAAGTGATCTCTTTGCAGGTTCTTTTATACATACCAATGACAAGTATTCCTAAAGGCATGGAAGCCTAAGAGAAGAGCCATGTGATCAACTACAACTGCTTCCATAAAAAAGAACAAACATGTATGTGCAAAGGGTTTTGTACATTTTTTTTTGTTTGTTTGTTTGTTTGAAAACTAGCAAGTTAACAAAATTTGCAGTATAAGCTTGGATGTTTTTTTACAGAATTGAAGACATACATGGTACTGCCTTAAACGCAAGCATTTAACTGGCACATTGAAAACCTTGCAAACTTGCAAACTTATAAAAGGATCACGGGTTTGATAAGGCAATCATGTTTGTCACACAGCCAACGTACATCCCATAAATCTAGAAACAGAATCCCGTTCAGTGGAGGTTGTTACGATGGTGTAACATAGGAAACTTAGTAAGTAGGTTCAAATATGTAGAAGTTGGGTTACACTAGACTCTACCAGCTGAGAATAYAGTGTCTAAGTTCACTGTTGGTTTTTCGAATGTTATGATATATAAACTGAAACTAAGCTACTGTTCTATACTAGATTTTAGTCTTGTCCCCTAACATATTTTCATCTGGAACAAAATAAAGTGGCAAAGCAGAGACTTCCTCCTTCTAAGCCCTGTTCCTAAAGATTCTCCTAATGTGATGGTCCTCAGTTGTCCAGGTTGTGTTGCGAGTTGCTGTTTCACATTATTGCAATACTTATCATGGGTCAAATTCTATTCCCAGTTAAATTAAAAGGAATAATCCTGCCAAATGCAGTGTGAATGAAATCTGGTCCATCTGAGACTTTTTCCTAGCCATACAAAATATACACAAAAAAGGGGAAGTTTGGTAACCATATGCACATAAAATATGTACAAATATAACAGAGAAAACAGGGGTAAAATTACAGAGGGAAAAGGAAAAGAAAGTTGCTAAAAATATAAGTTTTCTTTCCTAACAGCACGCAATTTGCCTGGAAAAAAGAATTTTTGAGGATATTTTCAAGATACAATTACTTTTAATGGTGGGCAGAAACAAATAGTAAAGATTAATAACTATATTTTTCTGTAATTCAATTCCCCCATAGACTGCTATATTACATGCAGAGAAACAAGAGATTAAGCAACTAGCCCAAATAATTAGGAACTGATGGCAAAACTAATTCCTGAATCTCAGCTTTCTGCTAGTAGTCATCATTTGCTTCTTTATGCCATATGCTCCCAGCAAAGAAAATTCCTAATGTCAAGATCCTACAGAAACATATATRTRTGTGTGTGTGTGTGTGTGTGTGTGTRTGTATGTATATATATAATTCCTTTCCTTTTCATTTTTCCTTCCAAGGCATCTTAACAAACAGGGTGAAACCAAAAATCTAACTTTTTGTATTAAATCATCTGCAGAAAAACTTCAATGCTTTCAGGTAAGTACCAGACCAGGTGAAAAGTACTGCAGGCTCTGCCATCTCCCAAACCAATTCAATTGARGGTTTGTTTCAATATTTTTAAGTTTGTCATCTTTCATTAGATATTATTACATTTCTAGTAATGTTAATATTTATCTTCATAATGAGTATGACAATATATAAGAATTAAAGCCTATACATAAATCAAGCAGTACTGTGTAAATTGTTGGTTCACAGATTATCTTATATTGTACATTTTGGCTTCCCAATGATCAGACAAGCCCTACCTCTATTCAGATAAAAGGTATGTTTAATGACAAATAAGTTTCTTTTTTTGTCAGGATATCATCTGGAGTAGAGTTTTCAGAACACTAAGGTGTTAGTTAAAGACTGCAGTAGGACCCACAGTATTGACTCCATGCTCTTTTCATATTCTGCCTGTCATAGAAAAGAACCCAAAGAAGAGATGCAAATAATCTGGTATTCACATTGGTGCCAGTCTGTCACCTCATCTCAAGAGACAAGGATGGAAAAAAAGAAAGAAAGAAAAAAAATCCCCCTCCCCTTCCAGTATTTTTTTTGCAATAAATCACAAAAAAATACAAATCCGACTTAATAACATGTTATTAAACTATCCTCCTGAACAGTCAAAATTCTCTATTGACTGTGYGGAAACTAGTAGAACAAATACTCCTCCAGTAAGTGTGTATCACTAAAAAAAAGCAATTAGTCATCACAGTCTTGATTCTCCACTATTCTGAGGCTGTTCTGACCAGAAACACATTCTTTCTTCATATCATTGTCATTGTATGTAGATTCCTTTGAGGTACAGCTAAGGCTGACTCAGATGAGAAACAGGAATAGAATTCAGATGTTACTGAATGAGATGCTCTTCCACTTCCCAGCACCCCTAGAAGGCAGCCAAATGTGTGGGAAGAATTTTAAAATTACCCTTTGGAATTGACAACATCAGTATTTATAGGTAAAAAGAAAAAACCCAATAAGCAACTGAAATCATACTTCTGGTAATGACAGACTAAATGTATCTCTGAAAACTTCAAATTATGCATTGATTTGAAGACAATGAGCAACCAAATATGAAAGTCCAATACAGAAAACATTAAAGTCTGAGTAACTAGTCATTCTTTTTAAATTCTTGATGAAGTTATGATGTACTTATAATCAATACTACTACTATAAAGAAGAATCCCAGTGTTCAACCCCAAAACTAGTTACTAGTCAATTCAATGGATGCAGGAGAACAGCCAAAATCTCAGTTACACAGAAATTCTTCTGCAAACTCCAAGGCTGGCCCCCTTATTGTCTAGTACTGTTTCAGTAAAGAAGCTTTAAGTAGATATCCTTTAATCTTTAGGTGATGATTCTAAGAAAGGTTCTCTCTTTCTTCTAATAATCGTAGGTTACCTAGTCTCATCATTGTTGCCATGAAGAATCCCGCAATATAACACCTTAATTGCCTAGGCCATATGTAACACCTGCTTTCCCCRGGTCTTTGGCATCCTCATGGACTCATCAGTCATGCTTACAAATTAATTGTAATAACTTAAAAAAAATTATAGACACAACAGCATCACCAAAGATGCCCAAATCCTCAGCTATCGTTCAGCTCCCCTATATGTGCTCCTACCCTTATAGAAGCTACTGAATGGTCTAGAAGTAGCTCAGAGGGCTATGCCACATTTTTATAAATACATGTATGGGAGAAACACTGCCAACTATCTTCTCTAGTTTGCTAACACTTTAATTATAAAAACATCTTTATTTATTTATTTTAAAGTGACCTTTGCTGGAGATTTTTTCAAAAGCATCTCCTTTCTACTACGCTCAAATAGTGGCCTTGAGTAGAACAGTCGTCTTGACCGTGTCAAGGCCGATGCCTGAGAAATCAGAGTGAAGATAACCCAGGCTTAAACAGAGCCTCAGAAACTGAAAWTTGTACCAAGATGTTGCATAGTTGTTCTAACTGACAGAAGTGCTATAAAAAGACCAGCTAGGATTTAACGCTTCTTCAATTTGTGTCTTTGAAATCTTTTCATCTTTGTAGATTTAAGAAATGCACAACTATTTAACTATAAAGCTGCAGGTTTGAACATGCAAGACAGGCAGTATTTATGTAATGCAGATTGATGTTATTTGTACCATAAACTAGAGTAAAAAAAATCCAATGATTTTACCCTCCAGCAGCTTCTGCTTCACACACACACTCCTACATTCCTAAGGCCATTCCACCCTTCATCTTACAGCTGCACATCACTATAGGCATGACTCATTCAAACACCAGTGGAAACAAGTGCAAACTGCTATGACTAACTGGGTAATGACCTGCAATTCACACCAGAACAGTAGGGACTTTGCAGTAATTAAAACACAAGAAAAGATATAATATTATTTTCTCTGAAATTAAATGAAATCTTAACTTGTTCATATTTGTTTGGAGTGCCCCTGCAGAGATAATATTATTACAGTCATTTGCTTTTACCACTTCAATCCTTTCACATCCCTGCACTTGTTCCATTTTACTATCACAATAGAAAATCTACCTCAATTTTTCTACCTCTTCCAAGTCAACTTCTACTTCTGAGCCACATACAGTACTGCTCTCTGCAGCCTTTTTCAAAAGCTCAGACTAGGCATCTCCATTCTTTTTTCTTCACTTTCCTTAACATCTTAAGGGTCCTTGAGCCAAAACTCTGTTCTTCAAAGCTCTCCATAAGTCTTCCTTTTACAGGACTGTTGCAAATTGCCAGCACCTTCAGCTGGCAATACTTTAGAGACAGTACTTTAAGTCTTGTAGTTATTCAGAATTCAATTCAGCAAGCTTTTATTTTAAGAATTCTAAATCATTTTATCTTGCAAAATGAAACATGTATTCTTAAAAAATCKATCCATACTCACTAGATTCACAAAATCTATCAACAATTGATTTGAAATTTATGGAAATCTAGGTACGGTTTGTTCATTCACAACGCATGGCTGTCACATGGCTGATATTTCTTTGAAGAATGTGCATTTGTACTGGAAGACCAAAAAATCAATCCTTTGTTTTAGGACTGAAGAATAAAGATCATGGGCAGAAGAACTGAGGTAAACTGCCTGTCAATTCCCTTACCCTTGTTTAAGAATCTCACTGCATCAAATACCTCTGTCATTTTCTTGACATCAGATACTGTGAGTGAGCACYAGGAGTATACTCCTGTATGTGACATTAACCCTACTGAGGATACTCCATCCAATTTCACAGATTTCCTCCCAACTAATGGATTAGAAATTTACAAACTCATACCATAATTGATCACTCATCTCTCCTCCTCACCCTTCATCATCAAAATAGACTATATTTTGATGAGTTGGCATTGGTGAGCTGCAATAACCTAAACACACAACTCCAACTTCAGCACTATACAACTTCACAACTCAGCACATGCATTATGGGCATGCAAGCACTGCTCCCTTRTTGGAGCTGGTTAGCAAATGCCAGAACACTTGATTTTAATTTCAGAGATGTGTGTATGTTCCTATGCCCCGTATTCTCTTTTTCGTTAAAGGATAACTGGTTTCTGCAGTAGTAGCTGAAATTCCTTAAATGAAACAGTATCAAATTATCTTATTGCCAAGATAGACATAAGAAATCCACTGGTTACACACTTTTACCAGCTGRAAGACAGAAAGATTGAAAGTATCCTTAAGGAAAACAAATTGTGACATGTAACAAAACATTTGTAAGATATTAAGAAATAATACAGTGGGGGGATGGAAGGAAAAGTGTTGCGAAAAACTAATGGTAGCTCCTATAATACTTTCAGAGGCTAGCAGACATCTCTCAATCTATTATAAAAATACATTCCAGACTGCAACACAGGGGAAACTGTAATGCCTCTTTACAATGCATAATTAATTAAGGTTTGTCATTCTCAGAAAAAAAGTAGCTGTTTCAGCTCTAGGGCAAAACTTGATGCCAGACAGAGGTTGCCTTACTCTGTAAAACAGTAAGCTGCTTTGACTACCTTTAATGGAAAATTAATTTTGAAAACAAACATAAGGATTTTTCCTTAAATCTCTGTTAAAAAGAAAAAAAATGTAAGAAATAGCACCATGGCATAACGAAAAGAAGCAAATCTCTTCTGATATACTTCTGTTTAATTTCTTCATTGATGATTAAAAAAAMCATCCAATCCTAGATTGTGAAAAAAAATCTGTGCAGATTTCACCCAAGAAAAGAGATCACTACTTTTTAAAGGAGAATCTAGAATTCTTCTTTTCAACAAAGCATTTGCGTGTGCACATAAAAAGTCAAAGAAATATTTAATAATCCCCAAATTCAGCACAACAGCCTTATTCCTAYGAAAAAAACCACAACCATACATTCTCAGCCTAGGTCAGCTCTTGGAAAACAAACTCCATTCTAAGACTAATGCCCATACTAGGCATTACCTCAACCATTTTTCCTTCAAAAATTCTATAATTTTGTAAAAAGTTCTCTTCAACTTACCCTACAATTCAAAAAACTCAAAGATATTATCTTTCTTCAGTTTATCRTGCAAATATTTTCTATCCTGAAGAATTATACTGCATTCTATAACCTCAAACAATATTTTCTTCTTATTTTAATTCATGCATAAAACATGTAAATATTGATTTTACTTGAGATATTCAGATTTTAATTTTATGAAATTTTATTCATATTTTAATTCTCAAAGTGTATCTAATCATATGTTTTAAGTGTATACATAGTATAGAAAGGCAGTAACACATATTCAAGCCAATTACCCATCAAACACTACCATTTTTATACATCGCTAGTAACAACTCTACCCTATAAACACCTGACCCACCATATTCTCAAAACTCAAAACAAAAATCCAGACAGAATTTGCAGCATTTCAAGAAGCAAAACAAGCTGTTTCTGCCAAGGTAGCAGCAAATCCATGAATAATGTGCTCCTCAACAGTACTACCCTACTAGCTCTCTTCCCCTATAAATCGAGGAACTGTCAATTCAAACTGCTCAGTAATTGTCATCTCCTGTGGTAATACTGCCGAGAGGAAAGGAAATGTTTCAGGAACCCAGGAACCATCAACGGCTTTATAACTCAAGACAAACACCGTGGTAATTTCCAAACATCCTACCTCTAAGGATGCAGTCCTGCAGAGGACAATGAATCTGCTTAMCTTTATGCTGATAAAGCAACCCTATCGATGCCAGTGATACTAATAAGTTTAAATTTTAACATATTTTTATTTCTTCCTGTACAGCTATTTAAGATGCTATTGAGGATTCTAGAGAAAGAAGTAAATCTCACCCAGCTAAATATGCAGAGCAACAGAGATCAGAAATTAGAAAAGATACAGAACATGCTAAATGACCAGATAAACTAATCTGCTCCAGACTAACTCTTGCTGTAGCAACAGAAAGTCCAGTGGTAGATGACAGCGCTTTATCTGAAATTATGGGAAGAACAGCTGACACAGAACACAACAACAAAAAAAAAAAACTCTATCTAATCCTCAAACAGGCTGAAGTCTGGCTATATATGAAGTTGAATACTTCAATTAAACTGTTCAGAACTACAAAAATTAAGTTTATTCTTGGCAGCTATAGGTAGATGCTTAAAGCTAGTCTATAAACTACATTTTAGTTTACAGTTTGTCACATTTTCATCATCCAGAAGAAGGTTCAGCTAGCACTGGAACAGTCAAAACCACCAGGCTGCTCACTGTCACAGTTAAAGAATCAAACCAAACTTCAACCCGTGCTGTCTCCTATACGCACACATATTCAAACATTTTTTTCTCTTTTGCCTAAAACATGTTAAAGAGAATGTTATGTATGAATTATTATATATTTGAGATTCTGGCATAGTTAAACAGTTACATCTTATCTACCTACAAAAAAGGAAGTGTTTGCAGCCAAGTCAAAACAACAACAAMAAAAAAATCTATAATGCAGCCTGGACTTTCAGTAAAGWCAGGAATTTACATGGTTTGAAAATGCAGAATGAAGACAGCTGTTAAGAGGAAAAGGTGAAGATTATAGTCCTGTAGTTACAATTACATACTTCTAAATATATAAGAAGTTAAATGAGATGCTTTAGTAACAGGAAAAATATTCTAATTCTGAACAGCTGGTGTGTCAGAATCTCTCAGAAACTGTTATAACAAAACATCTAGGACATTACTCATAATTTAGAGAAATGGGCAAAGTATTTTGAGTTCAAGTCAGTTCCAACAATACAGCCCTACWGTATATCAGTGACTCTAATTTTGAAATGTCAGTATAGACAAAGAATGGGATTTCAACCAAAAATTGTCTTTGCAAGTGTGATGAGCTGAAATGGCTACTGAAAAGACAGAGAGTAAAGTAAGATTTAAAATCCCATATATTCACAACTATCCTGTATAACTGGAAAGGGCCAGTGTAAATTAATATCAACTTTGTTTGAAGGTTTTAATTAGTATGAAAACTTGCAGTGATCATTTCTGGCAGATGGTGTGTTTCAACACTTCCTAGGGAGAAACTCAGCAGAGGGAGGACAGTGATATAATGCAAATGTGCGATCATACTGTTTCTCCTAGAACATCCAAAACTGTACTCTACAGATAGTTCCATACTACACATGCACGTAGGGCAACAACAAAACTAACTTATCCTTTTTTTTCCATGAAGTGTTACATTTCTCACATATGTACTTTTATCCACCAGGTATCTAGTAAAAAGGTCTGAGTTTTAATCACATGAAGCACTAAGGGCATTAAACAGATATTAATCTCCCAAGTACACACATCAATAATTTATGTTCTTCCTAGCATGATACTTTGTCTAGTTGAGATTTACAAGCGTGCTAGATTATCTATCTTAAAATTTACATTAAATTCCTTCAAAAGTATCATTTTAAAAAAAGTATTATACAAATCTGGATGCTGTTAATTTTATACCAATGATGTAACAAAACAGAATTTCATTTGGTTTTACTGCAAAGTCTGTTTGCTTCAACAGGTGTATAGGCTAAATTTTGCTCCTGTGACTCTGCAGGTACCAGGGGAATTATCAGTAGCAAAAAGGAGTACCTTTTTTCTTTTCCTCATCACGCTTTAAACTGCTCATGGAACCTACAGCTTTATTAGCCTGATTCCTTAAGCACAAAAGGTTGAAGCTATCATACTACTCACATTATTTCCCTCCCTACTAATGGCTTTGGAACAAGTGACCAGTTTGATAGCAGGGTTTCAGAAATGTTTTTATTAATTTGTGAGAAATAAATGTAAGTGGCATGGCAGCTGAAAAAAATTACTTCCTCCATGATAATGAGCTAAGAGGAAGAATTATCACATGAGCCATTCAACCTTTACAAATCACAGAACCCACATAAGAAGAAATACTATGAATTATCCTAATGATGGAAAAGGCCTCTGGTAGATGTTTATTCAGTAACAGTTTCTGAAGAATACACGTAACAGAAGCCTAGACTAAGGAATGGGTTTTTGTGTGTCTTGTAGGAGTATTAATTTCAACTCAAAACCTCAGAGGACAAAAGACCTTCAGAACATGTCCCATGCTCCTCCTCTTCTTCCTCTCCCTCATATAGAGATTCTCTGATGACTGATTACAGATAATACACATGCAATTGTRTTGAAGTTCAAATAAATCATGAGCCCTTCATGAAAAATTTATCTTACAGAATGTCTTTGTTAGTTTTACTGAATTGTCTGTTTTCAGAATTTTTATTAGGAAGTTCAGGAACACAGAATAGTACTATGGCTGCCATCACATGCCAGGTAAAACTCAATCACTTAGTCCATCTCTTGCTGCAACTCTGCCTCATTAAAAACAGTGAAGACAGTGTCAGCCATAGAAACTGCATTTGCTTCAGAATCTTTGCAAAAGTTCTTATCCATTCCATCCTCTTGAAAAACCTTCACAAATTCTGTGTACCTCTACAATAAGAGAATAATTTTATTTTTTCATATCTTACCCAGTACCAGACCCACAGAGACAAGTAGTACTTTAGTCTAAGGCTATGCAGTACCACTGGCATCAAAAAAACTCTCAGTAAATTTTGCAGAATGTCCAGATTTGGTCTATGACAGCTGCCTTCATCACTACCTTCAAACTTGCTGTGACAGTGCCAGATGGCACTGCTTTTAGGTCTTGTAGATCTGAGGGATATTTGGTTGTAATAATGAAAAGGATGAAAATACAACAAGTCTCAAATTGGAAAAGTTTGGTCAGGGAGAAACACTGTGATCCAAGTGCACAGGTAGTTCAGAGTGATGCTGCTTCTTCTGAAAATGCAATACAGTTTAAGTTTGTGCTTTTAACAGCTTGAGGCTATGATGCATCTTCTCTCAGATTTTTGCCCAAATGTAGGTACTTGACAAATCCTTCTAATCAAGACAAGACTTTCCTCCTAAGTTTTGAAAATGCATTTAAGTCACAGAAAATTGGAAGCGTAGTTGATGTTTCCAACATTCATTTATTTTAAGTGGAATGCCTTCAAGATCCACAGAGATTTATGCAAATACTTGAACTAGCACTGTCTGTGAAAACTAGGGAAGGACTGGAAAGAAAAAAGCCACCTTCCCAAAAGACTAGAACAGAGTAAAAAAAATGATTTTGTTTCCTTGGAAGAGATGCTCATGGTCTTGAACAGCTATGTCAGCTAGCATCAACATAGCAAAATGCAGCATTTTATAGTTAAAAAAAAAAATACAGCCAATTACTCTTTAACAGGCTAAGTAGAGTAGTACAGAGGGCTGCGCTGATCCCCTTTTCTTGATCAATACAAATTTGAAACTTTACAAAACAGAAAGAGCTCAGGAATTCTGGGTTTTCTGATGGCAGCAAAGGAAGTAAGCCAAAAAAAGCTACAAGTTTAGTGACAGATATGCGTTTGAACAATTTCAGTTTTAAATAAAGACATCATATCATAAGGTCAAGATAATTAAACAAAGATGACCCTTGGACCAAGTGTCAAAGGGAAATTCTAATTGTGCTTTATTTAGGTTTAATAGCCAACATAATAATAAACAAACAGCTTTACAGTTTTATGGCCTGAACAAGAATTCTTTCTTGAAAGTGAAGAGCTTTCAAGGGCTCAGCTGCTCAGCTTCAGTTATTTCCAAGAGACTTCACAAAATCAAATCCAGCCTTTCTCATCACTAATTTAAAAGATAACTCTCCTGTCCTGCAAGTAACTAGCACAGGCATACATTCCCAAAGCATAATCTTATAAGAATAATCTTATTTTATTTAAAGTTCATAAAATAATTTCTCCAAGTTTGCAGAATTGACCACCTTCATCATTCACCTCTCCATGTTTATTTAACTTACTACTGTTTGCATGCATTAGTTAGTACAACATTAGACATATACATTTTCACATATGAGAATTATATATTCCCAAGTTCATCTAAAAGACGTTAGAAGTTCCATAAAGACATACTTTTTCTGGTCATACATATGTAAATATCTTAGTAGAATATAATTCTACAAACATGTTACTACATATATACATCACCTTGTCCACAGAATAATGCAAATAGGTAGTTACAACAGAAGACAAGAGCAAAGTTTCTGGAAACCAAAAGAGTTCCATTAGGGAATGACAGAGAATGCCTTTTTCCTATTTTCTTCACTTCAACCTTTTTTTTTTTTTTTTTTTTTTTTTTTTTTTTTTTTTTAAGTCCCAAATTTTGTATTAAAGATCACATTGTTCACTTTGAATTACTGGAAGACACTTAATCATAGTTATGTTTTTTTAAAATTATAAGTTATCAAGTTTAAAACTATGACATTCCTGAATCGCAGTTCAGTATAACTGGATCTATCTGCATATTTACATTGTAACCATAATGACTATTAGTTCTGATCTGATATCAAATACAGCACAAGAGTTGAACAAAGCATCATGGAAAGGTTTGGTTAAAAAGACTCAAGAAGTGACCTATTTGCTGACTGTCAAGCTTTTGGTGTCTTCCGTTCTACTTCAACTGGACTGCCAGGTCATGAAAAAGAACATGCAAAGACTCATTGTGAAAATTAACAAAAGCAGAAGTCAGAAGTAGTCACCATAGCACTCTGTGTGTGTTTTAACAAAACAATTGGAAGATCAACCACAGAAACAGTACTTGCTACCATGACTCAACAGGCTGCACTAACAACATTCTTTGCATCTCATATTATTTCAAAAGCGTCGTGTTTCCATCCTGATTAAGCAGAACTTCTTGACCTTTCCCTTGCAAGCATTCCGTTCCTATTCTTATGCCCTTTGCCTAAGATCTGATCTCTCAAGAAGAGCAAACATGTCTTGCAAGTCATGTTTAGTAACAGCTCTTGAGAAGACATAGGATAAAACGTCACCGTATACTACCATATTCTTTTCATGGTAGCAGCCCTGGCTTCTTGCATTCTCTGAAAGTACACAAATCAAAAGAAGCAAATTATGTATTAAAGGCCAGTTTATATAGCAGGAAGCAGGTACATCTAATAGGTCTGTGACACAGCGTGACACATACTAAGTGCACGGAGACCCTTTCTTCTTACACAAATTTGATGGGAAATAGAGAAGATAAATTTACTCTCAAATGAGAGGAAAGTTTGACTGCATATGCTATAAGCAAAAAAATCCAACTCTACACACAAAACCTCTCACAATTAGAACTGTCCTTCTCTTTCAAGATTTGAAAGCAAAACAAATCTTGTAATGAAGGACACTGTAAAACTATAAATCCTAATTCAGGAGTTCTCATTTGGTTGTTTCTCAATCCCTGTCACCCAGGCAGCGTAATATTCATAGAATCAGGAAGGTTGGAAGGGACCTCTGGAGATCATCTGGTCCAACCTCCCTGCTCAGCAGGGTCACCTACAGCATGKCAGACAGGGTTGCATCCAGGTGGGCCTTGAACATCTCCWGAGAAGGAGACTCCACAACCTCTCTGGGCAACCTGGYCCAGTGCTCCGTCACTCTCACAGGGAAGAAATTCCCCCTCACAGTCAGGCGGGACTTCCTGTACTTCAATTTCTGCCCATTGCCTCTTSTCCTGTCACACGGGACAACTGAAAAGAATTTGGCCCCATCCCCTTGACACCCTCCCTTCAGATACTTACATACATTGATAAGATCCCCCCTCAATCTTCTCTTCCCCAGGCTGAAGAGGCCCAGCTCTCRCAGCCATTCCTCGTAGGGCAGATGCTCCAGCCCTCTGATCACCTTCGCAGCCCTACACTGGACTCTCTCCAGTAGCTCCATGTCTCTCTTGTACTGGGGAGCCCAGAATATTCTCTCATCTTTGTGCCTTTAACTAATCCACTGTATCAAACAGAATTGTTCTTGTATCAGCTGGAATAATTTTTCCATTTTACAGACATAAATATCAGAACAAACAAGGACATTTGCAAACTTAATTAATTTTCTGTCAGCAATGAAATACCAGTGACGACAACAGATTCTCTCCCCCCCCCCCAAAAAAAAAAAAAAAAGCTAGCTATGAGTGCAGAATTCTTTCTCAAGAGCCATTGATATTATAACTTGGAAGTCAAATGAGAATTGCTAAAGGGATAATGCCATTAGCTCAGTCAACTTTGTGTTTCACAAGATCTTCAAGAACCATAGGTCACATGTAGCTCTAGGTTGGCAGCAGCTGAAACATCATCCTCTGCTTTCCTCTGTGCTCCCCCCATATAAGCACTGAACCCAAAACAAAAATAAATTTGAACAGATTTCTCGATTGCTTTGTTAGAACAATGCAGAGAGTCATTTCATGGCAATTTAGTCACTTCTGAATCTTCATTTAGAATGTTTCCTCCATAGGAATAGTATCTGAAGTGCTATACATTTTAAAAACTCAGAGGCAAGACCTAGCCCTTAAAAATTATTAAAAAAAAAAAACAAACAGCTGTCAAAAAAATCCCAAAATCCAAATCCCTAGATCCCACTGAAACAATTGTATAGAAAGGATACTTTAAACACGCATGAGTACTTAACAGCCCAGGTACTGACTGGTCATGTTGCTTACAGAAAATGATTTTGAAGTCTGAACTATTCAGTAAGCTGAGAAAAGGTGGGAGGAGGGAAGAAAAATTGAAAAAAAGAAACAGAGTTCCCCAAATGCACACATCAGGGGTTTCCCCCCCTTTTTTCCCCTTCCCAACCATCATGTAGGCTGCGTTTCACATCAGTTTTYTTGGTTTGGCTTTTTTTCCCATCAAGAACTAAACAGAGTACTAGAGAGCAAAATAAAGAAAAAAAATCATAAGTCAACCTCCATCAGCATGCAAAGTTATAATAACGAGCTAGGCCTGTAACTGGACATTTAAAGGTCTAGAAGAATGCATAACAATTCCTGTGCAAAAAGCAAATCTCAATTAAGGTTTTACAAAGTACCTGACATGGAGTTTGTTGCTCTGCCCATCTTGCAGAGGATATTCTTCTATGACACCCTGTACAAAAGACGGCTGCTGCCGGTGTATGCTGGTGTATGGCAGTGTTCCCATGTGGCTAAACACATCACAAGACSCAACGGGAATTGTTCCCTTCTTCTTCCTGGGGAGAGTGCCGTGAATAGAGATGTCTTGAAAGGAATCTGTGCAAGGCTCAGCCAGTGAGGGTTTGCTCGTCAAAAGGTCCATGGAAGAAGCTAATGAGAACTGATGGTTCATTGGGACATTTCTGCGAAGACTTGCAAACTTTCCTGCAGCTATCATTCTTGGTTCTGGAGGAGGGAAAAAAAATYACCATAGCACATCAAAATCCCCATTTTAATGGAAATTAATGAAAGCACCGAGAACTGAACTTCCACTTTGCTTCTTTTAAGGCAGTCAGATACTTCAAGATGCAGCCTGTATTACAATCCAGTCATATTGCCTGCAACCATACATTTCATATACATGTGTATATTAACTTTTATATATATGAAGAGTTACAACAGAAAAAGCTACTCATCTGAGCACATATGCAAATGCAGGCCTTCAGCCATTGTCCCTTTTTATCAACAAAATTCCTTTTTTGCTCGTTCACAGCTGTACTTTGAGCTCGCTGTTCAACTCAATCATTAACAAAAAGTAAAGTTTTAAAAGCATTTTGGCAAAAATAAAAGAGAAACTCTACAGCTCAATTTGTAAGAAAACATTTCTAAACCCAACAGCAGGTACCACTGTGATGGAAAAACTGTTGCTGAAGAGTCTTGCTCAAGTAATAAATCCAGCACAGAAATGGTTACATATTTCTGACAGGCTATAAACTAAAAGGTTCTAACCAAGAGATAAGGGCAGGAACAGATGACTGGAATTCTCTTCTGCAGCATGCACAGCCCACTGGGGCAAACCACTGCTGACGTGAGAAATTTCCATAGCTGTCCATCTCTTATACTATCAATTACAGCCTGCTGTACAGTGCAAGGTTTTCTATTACCATGAGCAAAACCGTGTAAGGCAAACACTTCAGACACAGATCCCAGATCTATTCCTCAAAAAAAGCTGCCTTGTGCTCAATCCACAATGTTATATTATATAAAGCAAGCCTGTCTTATCCTACCCAGTTACGTTAGTCTACTGAGGCCACTTTACCTGCCAGCAGACCTAGGGTCACCAATCCTACATTACTGGACCCAGGTGGTAGTCAACCAGGTATCTCCTATGAAAACTGGAAAAGCCACAGCTGCAGCAGACTCACATGAAATCAGAGAAGACTCTGGAAATAGCAGTTCTAGACAGCAAATCTGCTCTGAATTTAATCAAGTTTCTTGTCGAAAAATAATAGTAGTATCCTGAAAACCCATCTGCTTACTGCTGCAAAAGAATTCCTCTGGTCTAGAGGAACACAGAGGTACTGTGGTGACAACAGAGCTGGCTCTACAGTTCTCCCCACCCCTTCTCCAGCCTCAGCATCACAGGTATAATCAAAGTGTTGCTGCACTAAAAGTACTGTTAGTTCAACTCAAAAATTATCCTAAAAGGMTTAGTCTTAGAGGAACACTAAAGCTTATCTCAAATTCATGGAAGAATTCTATTTTCTGTCAGCTGCCCTGCAGCGAAATTCACAGCCTGGAAAAGGTTTTCCAGACTTCCACAACAAACACCTTCCCACCTCTCCCTTATTCAGGGTCTTACAATAAACACTCATTAGGTACAGATGATAATTAATATTTAGACTATGATTATTTTAATCTTAAATTTGCCAAGGCTCTGAGCACAGCTACTCTATACTATAGCAGAAAAGCCTCCGGAAATAGCACCTCTCCTAGCCTTATCACAGATATTATAGCAATCCAGTAGGTTTCTAATTAAAAACTCTTGAGAATCTCCACTAAATAAACAATGATCCTTCAAGGTACAGCATTYTCCTTTTAACCATCCCTCCTAACAAGTCTTTCTTAAATAAAAAATAAAAAAACTCCCACAAACCCTCAGTTATATCTTAATCATTTCACCTTTTAATTCACACTCTCTCAATAGCATTCCACAGTCCATAAATTCAACACCTAATCTTTGAATTTAAACCTGAGTTTTGTTCTGGGGACTCAGAATAGAGTCCATGCTTAATAAGAATATATTCACAAATCAAGAATTTGCAAGGTACTTAGCCAGAATTATATGCATACAGACGCTCTGACAGTACTTCAAGCAATTCTCCCCTCAGAATCCCTCCAAAGAAATCCAGCCTGCTAACTTCTACTCATAAATTTATCTGCTTACTTATCTGTTACTCTACAGTAGTAGAGTAATGTAAATCAAGAACTAAAACAGCCAGCTCAGTAACAAAAGTCTTGCTGAAATTTCCATACTTTTTTCTTGTACTGAATGTAAATACTGCAACTAGTGAGCTTCTTTAGCTGAAGACTCCGGAATGTCTCAAATATTTTAGCATATGATTCAAGGAATGTTTGACTTTACTACAGATAGAAACCCTGAAAATTCTACTCTCATGAGACAGTACTTTCTGAACCTYTGTTACTGAGCAATCAACAATAGCAATGGTAGAAATTATACTATAAGAGTAGCAACAAAAAGAGATGAAATTCAGTTTTACACATTCCTATGTGCCAAAATGTAGCACCTTATAGAACAGAGAGCTTTGGAAGCCATACAAGTGTCCTCTAAATAGATGCAAACAAGACTAATTCATGCCAATATTCTGTTAAAAATGCTATGTAATTTTGTATTTTCATATATAATATCAGTTTTCCTTCTTCAGTCTGTGACAGCAGAAAATATACGGGAACGAAATTAGTAGGGATCAGATTCTGAATTCAGAGAATTGGAGGGCATGAAGGGTTTGCAGACAGCTTTTGACATGTCCCGTTTGTTATGAATGAGGGTGAGCAAATGCAAATCAAGAGGTCTTTAAAACCTTCATAAGCTTTAGTAAACACATGAGATTGGACACAGATACATATCTGCTGGGCAAGACCAAGTACATACCAGACTGTAGCTAGAAAGCACCATATAAACAATGAAACAAATGACTTTTTCCTACTTCAAAACAGCAGGCAAAAAATCTTCAATCTACGCTCTCTTGGTTTTGGTATACAAATACAAGCTTTCTGGCTCAGGTGGTCATCATGAGAACTTTCTGAAGCAGTTCACACAGCCTGAGAAAATATTCTGAACCTTTATTCAGTCTGATGCAGGAGCAAGTGGCCCTTCCATTCCACAACAAAACACAACTTAGTGGTGATGGCAGCTATTTTGTTGTTTCAATATATTGTAGGAGAGGAAGTAATGGAAAGGGATGTCTCTAGTTTGGCTTCAGAAATTCACGAATGGCTAATAAATTGGCCAGGACTGTATATGGTCATGCCAACAGAAGTCTTATAAAAGGAAACAAAAAAGCAATCAGACTCTCTAGCTACCAGAATTATTTCTAAATCAGTTTTGTACATTAAATTATTCACATATCTCTCAAAGTCTTATTGATCAAGCTGACTTCAGATCAAGCTCTCCGAAGTCTATACCATCACCAATGGTATGACATATTTCCAGTCTCATCAGTTCTTTAACTACTGAACACATTACAATACATCCAGCTGATGAAAAACTGCCTTATGTTCTCAGGTCTTTATAATATGGAGTCAACTTCTATAAAAAACAGAATTATTTTTGATACAGTAAATCTCATCACCTTCTTCCACTCCCAAAACAAGTAAATTAGGAAAAGTGGGGGATATATTACTGTTTTCTCCCTGTTGATTTACTTGGCCTGCACTATGTATGTGCATGTTGGAAATAATGGAAGCTATCAATCATACTGGGCAAGAACTTCAGCAAAGTCAGTCTCAGGATACAAATCAGATTTTCTGGGATTTTTGTTTTGTTTTGTTTTCCTTATTCTTCGTCTTTAAATTACTTATCTTACCACACAGGGAAATGGGGGGGGGGAGAGACTGAAAAGCCACAAGAATTAATGTATTATGGAAAAAAATATGTTCAAAAGTAAAGCCACTATAAATTCAGTCAGATTGCATGTTAATTACTTCCCTAGTAGTATGATAGACTCTTTTTCATTAGTAAAAGTGGATTCCTGATCCCAAAATAACTAAAGTGAAACATTCCACAACTTGGATTTTCTGCTGGCTTGTTATAAAATAAACTGATGCAGTAGCTGCCACAGCAAACAGATGACAGGACTTTGAGAAGAATATTAAGGTTCAAGAATCGACAGTCTGTTATGATAAGGAGAAACAGATTGAGACAGCATACATGAGAGTTCAAAGGCTTTAAGCTTCTATCAGAAGAAACACAAATCTGTCCAACATCAAAAAAAAAAAAAAAAAAAGGAAAAAGAAAAAAGAAAAAAAGAAAGAAAAACCCTGCAAGATTACAGGCAGATCAGTGCTTTCAAAAGATCCTGAAGAACTGTCAAACTGTTCTTGTTCTTTCTCCTCATAYGCAGGTGTGTGTATGTATGCATACACATATATACATACACATATGAACTCTGTCTATGCATCCTTCCACTGTAATCTGACAGTCTATTTAAAATGTTATTTACAATTATTTTCAGGCAACAGGAAACACACAGGCCAGGGTAACTTATCTTTGCAAATTTTCTTAGTTTTGAGGTGAAAGAAACAGATAAACCCAATACTTCATTTCCTCTTTGCCTGTAAAACTCCTTGAGATCCACAAAAAATACCACGAAAGAGTAATCATTAAAGAGGATTCAATAATAAAAAGTAGAGACCTCATTTGGCTTGTACTATGAAATTATCTAAGGAACGTAAGTGTCCACCAGTTCAGCTCAGTAATCCTGAATGGTACAAAACCTTGACTTGAAATAAACATTCTCTCCCATCTTTGCCCACAGAAATAAACAGAGGACTTCACCAAGGTCAAAATTAAACCTACACATTTCTCTAGTAACAATTCAAAATACAAGCTTTTGTTCTTCCATCGGCATAGGAGTCATTTATTGTTTTGCCTGTTGCTCTGTTCCCACGATTTTACACCCCCCCCCAAAAAAGCCCACCACACTGACTGAAAATAAACTCTTTCAAAGATCTTTCCAGCAGCAAGCATGCTATTTATTATTTGAAATTAACAATCTTGGAGAGAAGAAAACAGTTCTGTACAGGTTTAAGTAGCAAATAGTAACAACAACACAGCATTTCCTTCCTGTCTACTCAGTGAAATATCTCGGTATCTGGAATACACCAAAGCTCTACACTTAAAAGAATACTGGAGAGATTTCAATGGGGTTCATTCCTACAAAATCTAGGCTCAAGTATCGCAGTGGATCAAACATCCAAGCAGTCAGAGCCCGAGTACGACGGTTCTAAGGTATGCACGTTAAATGGTGCCAGGCTCGGAGCGCTGCCTGCTTCTCTGGCCCCCGCCCTCATCGGGAGGTCGGGGGGGGGGGGGGGCACACCCGCCCACGCACCCCACACTCCCCCTTCTTCCTTCTCCCYCGAGAARAARGACAACGCTGCCCCCCCAATTACCGGTGCGATCACTGCCGCTTCTTGCTCAGCTTTTGAGGGATTAGTTCGAAGTTTCGTCTCGGACAAGCATTTCCTGGCAGCGAGTCCCGTCCAGCTCCGCCGGGGCTGCGCAGCCCCGCGGGCGGCGATGCCGGCCGACGCCGGCTGGCGGCAGCGGCACAGCCCGGGGGCAGAGCGGGCAACCGGGAGCGGCGGCAAGAAACTGGGAGGCCGGCGGGAGTGGCGCGGCCGGGAGCCGGGCCGCAACAGTAGCGCTCCTGGGCGCTTACAGTAAATTAAGTGGAGCGGTTTTCGGGCACCCCCGAGGCATCGCCCTGCCGCGGGAGGAGCCGGCGCGCACACGAGCACCCCTCTCTCCTGAAGCACTTCGCGACAACTAAAATCAAATGACCCAAGTGGAGTCTTCTCAGCGCGCCTTACTGCGGAGCTCACTCCGGCCGTGGAAACACAAACCGCGGTTTAAGCCCTGGGCACAGACCTGGTTTCGTGGCCCTCCTGCTCCTGGCGCAGCACACAGGACCGGCACCGGCGGGCGCGGAGCCCGAACYGCCCTCTGAAGCCCCCGCGGCCGCGCGCTGCGTGCCGGAGCGGAGGCAGCGCCGCGGCCGCCGGCGCTGGGAGCCGCGGAGCCAGCGCCGAGCGGTGATTTACGGCTTCCGAGCCACACCCCTCCGCGGGCCGTTCCGGCCGGGCCTCGCCGAGCGCCGGCATACCAGCCATTTACATACAGTGACCTCGTGCTGCCCTTTTCCATGGATTTAAAACCTTTGCTTCCATAATTTCTCCTCTTAAATTAGCACTGAAGTGAACATTAACTGCTTCTTAAATCCACCCTTTTCATGGACAATTCAGGGTATATTACATACTTTACAAACATAATTTACTTACATTATTAGACTTCCACTTCTTCCCACCTTGTTACACGAAGTCATCTGTGCAACAGGTTAGGGGTATAAAATGCATTTTCTAAAACAAAGATTCAGATACCTGTAACGGATTGGGATCTATTAACACAACAACTGAAGAGAGCAAACACACTAGCCTCTCTCACACAAGGAGAAACGCCGAGTACTCATTACTCTATCGAGAACAGCATGGGCTGACGCTATGGCTAGGAATGCCCAGCCCCTACCCCCTTTAGCAACCCCACCTCTGACATACATATTCAAACCATCCATATCCTTTCTTAAAATCACTTTACTGCTCATTTCAACCCAGACCTGGCCTGTGCACATTTACCACATTATTGTTCACCTCAGTCTTCCTTCTGATTAATATAATTCATATTTGACCTTGGAGCCCAAATAAAGTGCTTGCTTACAGAAACTAGCTGAGCACACAAACTAAGAGGTGAGAAGGCAAAGCAATGTGAGACAGAACTACTCTTTGCTGCCAGAGGCTGCAAAGACCTTTTGTTATGAAACTGTGTTCTTTAAAGCCAGAGGTCTACACCTGTGCAGAATTTGTCATTTAATTATCATTCAATGTGTCTGATTACAATGATACAGAATAGCTTTCTTGAAACAAACAATCTCATAAGAAGAAAATAGCTTCAACAGTAGAAGATATATATGCAGAACAGCCTTACCTAAAGGTCTTACCTACCCTCACCACAGGATCTCTACCCATAGGCATTTGGGTCTGAATACGTTATCCTGTATTCTCACTTCCATTTTCCTTGAAGCCCTCCACCCTTAGCAGTAATCAATTAAAATTGTGCTGATTTCCATTTCCCCCTTTTGTTTGTTTTTTTTGTTTTGCAAGGTTATTTTTGAGGAGAGGATTTGAATCTTTTGGACAGACTAGACCAAAGTCAATAGGGTTTCTTTTCTGTTGTTTCTCATACATCTATACTCAGTGTGTCTGAAGATCTGGTACTTTTTCCAGTCTTCCTGGAGCCAACCTCTTTATCAGTTTACCCCTTTTGGTAAAGTATACCCTTTACAACAATCTGATAATTACAGATAAAATATTCATGTTGAAGAGATTATCTCAAGCACCTTCACCTGTACCACTGACTCAGCCAATAGCCRTTGGCTTAAATAGAAATCAAGAGACACTCAGCTGCATCTCAAAGCACTGTCTAGATCTGCTATTTTTTAACCTAGTATTTTTCTTATTATTAGCTCAATCTTTCAAGCTGCCAGGTCAATAGTTCTCTCTTGTTTTATCACAGTTACTCCGGTTGTCCAAAGCAATTTTGACAACTCTTTTTCCCCTCTTGTCAGAATTCGTAAGCCAAGACTCTGTAAACGATACYTTTTCACAGCTGTCCTACTAACATTAGCTTTTCAGGGTCTAATATTCCTCTGTTAAACATTTAATTGATTTGAAATTTTAAGTTTATAATAAATCAAATATTAAATATTTGATCCCTACTCGTTGTACAGTTCCTCAGTTTTGGGACATCCTTTTCATGCACTATTTTCATTTAACTCTAATATCTATTGTTTTCACTGTAATATCTATTCCTTTGATGCTCTTTTTCCATTCCTCCCAGGACGAGTTTTCAGGAGATTCCTGTGTCTATCTCATATGTTCCTGATGTTGTGGTCCTAAACTGTCTAAACAATACAGGTTATTAAGGAGCACATGATTCATCTTCCAAGACCTCAGTGTATTATCAAATTAGTCATCAAAAATAAACTAAACTGTGGTATTTTCACTCCATACAGGTTAAGCTATATGTGATGGTGACAACAGCAGGATTAAAATTCCAAACAACAATCTAATGTAGGTGAGATTGCTGGATATTGAACCTACCTACCTCTTGCTGGATATACCTACCTCTTTGTAGGTATACCTACAAATACCTACAATACTCTACTGAGTTTTGCAATCTGAGCTATCTAAAATTGGACTGAATGTTATACATACATCATTTTACATCAGAATGAAATTTAAATAAATAAATAAATTTTTGGAAGAGCASTGGACCTTGCTTTGTAGTGTGATTGGAGCTTAAAGAACCTTTAGCTCATCAAGATTCTTTAGCCAATATGTATGTTCCAGAAGTAGTTATGGGGAATGGAAAGTTCTTGAAAGAGTCTGAGAGTTGTCATGGATATGAGCAGAATCTTTACATAAGAAAGCTCAAGTAAGAGGAAGTTTAGTAAAGTTAAGAGAGAAAACAGTAAATGTAAAGAGAACTCAAATATGCAGTAGGGAAAGAAGGGGAGAGAGAAGATGAGCAAATTATTTTTATCCAAAGTAAAAGAAGCTCACACTTGGCATTCCTGAACTGTGCTTTTCTTCCCCTCTCCCTATAGCAATCCCACTTTGGATTAMTAACATACAGTCATAAGCAGTAGGAAAACATTATTGCTTTTAGTATTGCCATACATCTTTTACAATAGCCACTTTCAAACCAGGAAAAATTCAGGTAAATGTAAAAGATGATAGTTTTCCAAAGGATTCACTAATGGAAGGACAGACATAACTTGCCACTTGTGGCACACTGATGGACACACACACACACACACCACATTTTAGTAACTTTTCCCCCAATTACAGAAAATTGTAACATCACACTGACACTGAACAAAACCCAATAGTTATGATCTCAATTCAAACAATTTCACATAAAATGAGGCTTAAACACATGACAKTAACTCACTTAATTCTTTTCAATTTCCCAGATGCAATGACATTTGAGCCACTAATGAACTAGGAAAGCAGGCAAATCTTGAATGGCTTGATAGCACTCTGCAGTATCTTTTGTCATTGCCAGTCTTGCAAAATCAGGTAAGAAGAGTACACTATTAATTTCCTCACTGTATAAAGGAAAGTGTCTTGCTTCTCTATCTAAACAATATAYACCACAGTTTAGGTAAAAACATCTAAAACCACACTAAAAATTCAAATCAATTTTAGCACAGATGTTCTCTAGTGACTGATTTCAAAAACTCAGGAAATTTTCAGTCAATGTAATTACATAGGAAATAATGTCATGGTTCATTGTCATGTTTTTATGAATAAGAACTAGAAAAGGAGTAGTAATTTCCTTCGTTACATGACTGGGTGCTAAGTAATGGGACTGGTAGCTGGGCAATCCTACATAAACTGTGACTACTCTTGAATGAGTCATTACATCCCTTTCCTAGTAGTTTTATTCTGTCTTCAGATGTAAATGAAAGTTTGTTTTCTCTATGTCAATTTACACAATACATCCTTGTACCCACTTTATATGAAACATTTTTATTAGCAATTTGCTTACAATCCTTATGAATAAGGAACTTACAGGACTGCCTACACTAGGTACACTAGGTAAGTACATTAGTTGTGAATTAATTTGAATTAGATTAGATCTCTTGCTGCAAGATTTTTGGTGTTTTAATATTTTATTAAATCTACTTTTGGAAATGAGTTTACAGAGATGTGGGATAAAGTCTGGAAGCATCTGTRTCCTGAAACAACTGCAGTGCCTTTACCTAGCCCTCTCACCAGTATCCCATGCTGACATACCATCCACCTTAATCATTTTTTATCTATAAGCATCATGGCATCTGTGTATCTCCTTGCCATAAAAATGTTAATAGTGAAGTGCTGTCCTGTATGACATCACCCTAGGGAAGCTAAAAACCCAAGAGCATGCTGACAACCCCTGGTCATGTATCACACACTGCTGCTGCCTTGTATGGTCATCCTTGACTTCCGCTGCCTGTAGGAGAGAAGTGTGTACAGGTGCATCTTCCCACCTACTGCAAAGACATCTGTACAAGCAGCTGTCTGAACAGATGAATGAGGAGGAAGATAACTGGGACTCCAGCCAGTGCCAAGACTTTATATCTGCTTGTTGTAGCTTGTGTACATTAATCGCATTAAGAACTGAACACTTGCCAGTTCTTGGGAGAGCATTTTCAAAAGGGACCTGCCTGACAGTAATGAAAGAGATAATGGGAAAAAACAAAAGGATTCATGAGAATTTTTCAGTTTGACCTTAAACTTCAGAATTCCAGTCTTCCTAAAATAGCTAGGAGGAAATCCATCTAATTTAAAGTACTGCTGTGCAGCTGCAATGATAAAATGCAGAAGAAACTACACCAAGATAATGGCATGGTACGTATGGATCGCTCACAGAGCGGTATTGCAGATTTCCTAAAAACCAAAAGTCAAAGCAAGTTTTTACTCCAGACTTGTCTTAGAAAAGACCCAAACAAACAAAATAATACATTCCCTTAACTCTCACAGATGCCCTATGGACAAAATAATGCTCAGCGTAAGTGCTGGTTAGGAAATCAAATCTATTCACTGATAATTTTCAAGTTAATGGAAGACAAATTAGGGCAAGTTAGAATGACAACCCCAACAGTGAAAAATGCTCCAGTACTTGGAATCCCACAATATTTCATTTGAAAACTGTGAATGAGGACGAGGACAACTCTCCTTTCTAAGATTCCCCTTAGTTGCTAACTGAAATGGACAAAAAGCTCTCTAGGCTTCCAGGATAAAGCTACCAATATCCAAATCTTGCTTTTTGGCCTGTTTTAGGCCTGGAGACTCAAGGTCCTTCAGAACCCCCAAACAGCTATCTATTAGAAGTCAGAGTCAAGAAGCTTTGTGATCCATAGCCTCAGAAATTTTGCCAGCAGTAATGCCTCACAACTGATGCTCCTGGAAATAATGCTGCAGTAAAGCATTATTTACTCCTCTGACTCCGGAGAGTCAGAGGAGTTATATAACCCTTAGCTCATTTCGTGAAAAACTGGAGCATGAACATGCTGTGACTTGCTGGAGTTTCTGGCTACAGTACGCTATTTCTTGTGGACGAGCAGARGGAAAACTTGGTTCATATCATCATACTAGACGTCTGATTCTCGTTCACTACTGGMTAAAAGCTTCAGTTCTGATAAATTAGTATTTTCCAATAGGAATTTGGCTTACTGTTAAACTCCTCTGATCTGTAGCTCACAAAATATGAGTCTTCAGTCAGAAAGAAGCTGGAAGCTTTGGAAGAAATTTTCATGGCAGCTACCAAAAGTTGGCAGAACTGTTTACTGCAGAGGTCTATGCATTCTGAGTCAGCTAGTATCAGCCACTGCTAGAACTGAAACACTGAATGAAAAACATCCCTTGCCTGATACAAAGTGCAAGAAAACTGATCATCATCTTTAACAATTCCCAATTAGTAAATCCACTTTACACTAGAAAAAATAATTATTGCACRTATTCTGTGACAATAACATGTTGCCCCATCCCTAACCTTCAATTTCACACTGAAAACCACATCAAACAATTTGTGCTGGCATGGATTAGACAGTCCTATTCCAAAAGTTACAACTGCACTAAAACCAGTTTTCTTTTGTTGACTAGTTTTGCTAAATGACATAATAAATTAGAAGATGAGACCAAGAGGAAACTTCTCACTAGCAGGTCTATTTTCCTACGGTGGAAGACTCATGTTGCTATGAAGCTAAGATGTTCCTGCAAACTTCATTTTTTTTATGCTTCTGTAAAAAAGCTTCAAATAGAAGAGAATTAACAGCCTCTCTTTACTTGTGACAGACKTTGATGAGTTTTTCATTCAGAATACAACCAATACAGAGAAAAGGATAAATAGAAGGCCAGAAAGTAAGAATAAATTAAGATGGACATTTCTACAGGTGAAATGTTACAATCAGATTTGAATGCTTACAGCTTGTAACAATAACTGCATTTTGAGCTCCTCAAAAAGAAATGGCAAACACCTTCAAATCCTTGTATCTCTCAGTGAGAGCAACATAGACCACACAGGTAGCGAGCAATCCGTTTTGCAGATGAAAGTGTTCAAAGCAGCCTCCTTTCCATCTGTTGCCAAAACTACCAGCATACTTTAGCACYAATCTGGAATCTGCCAGCTGACACTACATGCTACCACTCTAAAGCATTTTGGTTGAGTTTGCAATGTTTTAAAGAGAAGCAAAAAAAGACAGTATGAGCAAAAGGACTACATCTGACAGTGACTAAGGCAAGAAAACTGGACATGATGAGGCAAAACCATTTATGCCTTTAAGCTAATTATTCTGGCCTTCTGATAATAACACATGGGAGAGCATCTCAGTTATTTTAGAACTTTCTGAAGACGGACTTTTCTCTGCCTCTCTCTTTATATTGTCCTGAGCATAAGCAGGGGTATCTCTARCAAGTATCATTCATTCATCTTCCTTCTTAATAGCACACATCTTAGATCTTCTGTATCATGAATGAGAGGGAGAAGACACGTGGCAGGAAAGAGAGAACACTTCATATTTAATTTTGCACTACTGCGGTAGGGAAAGAAATAAAACATCTGCAAGAAGTTTTAGAAGACYTTAAACATAAAATCTCTTTTCTCCACCAAAAGCACAAAGTTACAGAGTATCAGTTTACATTTCACCTAATTCAGGTTTTGCATATTATTTTACATTCACCCACAGTAAATGGTGTCCATGTTTATATTTTATTTAAATCCATTAAGCTGGCCTTCTCTATATGAAACTAATATAAAAGATTTGTATTTAAATCTTATTAAAACTGCAGTCTCTCTCTCTCTCTCTACATGAAAACCAATGCAAATATAAGCTAAAAAGGCAAGATTCTTCAAATCATTAGCCTCTCAAAGGAAAAGACTTAACAGTATTGCATTTTATGTATAAACACTCTAAGAGGCTAATAAAATAAYGTTAAGCCATAGAATGTTATTAATCAGAATTCAGATCATTAAAAAAGTTAGTGGTAAAACATAGTTCCAGCTCTTAGAATGCCTCGTAAGAAAACTTCTTATCACTTGACTGTTTAGGTATCTTTCCATTCCCAACTCAACCAACAATGTGCAAAAGAATACATCACAAATACTTACGAGTATACACAAACATTTTAATCCTCAAATGACACAAAACTTTCTGAAAATAATTCTATCTTTAAATTCATGAAGATAAAGAAACCAAAAAAAATCTTCAAAATCTAGCAAAATCCAGGTTGTTTTTGATTATATCAAAATAGACATTTACATTAATATATTTACATTTTCCTACTTATCGTGACATTTCCATTGTACTGAAGGAACTGGAACACATTATCCTTCCTCAACATATGTGAAGTATGATTTATTTTTTTACCATAATTCRTAAGAAACCTCAATTAAACCACACTTTTAAAGACTGTAGCACAATATTGTAATACAACTAAATATCACACAGTCCCAACCTGTCCCACATAGTGCCAAACCCATCTTTTAGTTATATCAGGGGATTCTGGAAAACGACAGTTCCTTTTCTGGAGTGCTTATCTTAACTACGTGGCTCTGGCTTTCAGTGTGTCCTTTTGGATGTGCTCATAGCTACAGGACAGAGTGCTCTGCCTCTTGCTCTGGAAAGGAAGAATTGTTTGTGTGATACAGGAGTCAATTTACCCCAAATTTATTACCTATTTCTCTTATGTTACAAAAAATGTATCYGGAAGATAATACTTCCTGGCTTCTTTGCTATTCCAAACAAACATTTTAAGACAACAAAAAGGTGCTAGATAGCAGCTAATAGCATTGCAGTAAGTACAAGCAAAARTCCAGTCCACACACAGACACTGCAGTACTTGGGAGTGCTTAGTACCTGAATCTTGTACACATCTTGACTCCTTATTGGGTCAAGCCTAGGCAAGCAGCAGGCCCCACCCTCCGACTACAGTTTTCCTGTAAAGGAAATCAAAGGGTATATCTCAGAGGAGTCACAGCGTGTCATGAATATATGAATAGGTGAGTGGCACACCAGGATCCAGAATGTGCTGCAGTGCACAGAAAAAGTAAGTCAAGGCATAGGCAAAAGGACTATAGAAAAAATACTTACAGCTCTCAGCACGCACACCTTTTGTAACTTTATTTTTGTTAGATTAAATGCTTAGAGACTGAGGAAGTATTCCAGGAAAGCAGCACTACAGTTGGTGTAAACGTGCCCATTTATGTTTCGCTTCACATTTACTTTAGCACTGTCTGATGCAGGGTCCTGGATTTAAGTAACTTTCAGCTTCACTCCATATCATTTTTGTGGCTTTACATCTATAAGGTGTTAGAAAGTGTGCGCATAACTGATGCTTTTTGCATTTAGCAAGAAAGTTTTTAGAAGTTGGAATAATATTTCCACCTGTGTATTTTGGTTCACAAACAAATRAAATAGTGATAAGCCCTAGGTTAAGATTTGAGATCGTTTGGATTTAGAAAAGAAAGCAAATATTTTCCTGAAATTTGGAAGGCTGTATTCAAAAGAAGAGATGAAATATTCCAGTTCAACTGTGGACAAGATTTTTAGGTTTAGCTTCATTCCAGTAGCTACAAGCGTTTACTGGGTGGTCTGCTCTGAAGGCAGTTGTCCTAGGGCCTCTCTATAATCAACAACAACAACAGACACGCGCATAAGGTGATTAAAATAAAAGGTGGACTAAATTGTTTCCTGAATTTACCCATCTCTTTCTAATGACTAGAAGAAACATGGAGTCGCTCGCCTCCCAATACAGCACCTTTGTTTGTGTTTCACTTACAGCAGGATGGCTGTTTTAGCCACCATGGCTCTGCCCTGCTCTCCCTTCCCTGACCATTAATACTTGTACAAATGTTTATGCAGCTGAACGGTAAACTGGGAAGTGGGCTTTATCTGGATAAAAAACAGAAAATAGAAGTTATTTTTCAGCCAGATAATTTTCAAGTCAAGTTCACCATGCAGCAATAGAACAGTTGTGTTGACAACAAAGGAATTATACAGAGATGGGAAAAATCAGCTCAAGGAAAGCTGAAGAAGGCACAGGTTGCTTAGGCTGGCATTTTGAAACTCTGCTTCAATTAAAGTCAAGAGTCYAATTGAGCAGCCTTTAGGTTTTCTAATACAGACCAAAAATATCACAGCTTCATTATCCAAAGCACTGATCTACTTTAAAATTAATTCTGCTGAATTAAGTGGTTTAACAATTTTGAATTTTTTTTTCAATACTGATTAGCTATTGTTACTCTTSTCAGATCAGTTACTATTAATATTTCTCTCCCATTGGCAGGCATAAAAATAGSATAAAAGCATAAAGCAACTGAACTTTGAATTGTACACTCTGCCTAATTCAYAGAATCATAGAATCAGTAAGGTTGGAAGGGACCTCTGGAGATCATCTAGTCCAACCTCCCTGCTCAGCAGGGTCACCCAGAGCATGTCAGACAGGGTTGCATCCAGGCGGGCCTTGAACATCTCCAGAGGAGATTCCACAACCTCTCTGGGCAACCTGGTCCAGTGCTCCGTCACTCTCACAGGGAAGAAATTCCCCCTCACAGTCAGGCGGAACTTCCTGTACTTCAATTTCTGCCCATTGCCTCTTGTCCTGTCACATGGGACAACTGAAAAAAGAGTTTGGCCCTGTCCCCCTGACACCCTCCCTTCAGGTAGTTGTACACATTGATAAGATCYCCCCTCAGCCTTCTCTTCCCCAGGCTGAAGAGGTCCAGCTCTCGCAGCCGTTCCTCATAGGGCAGATGCTCCAGCCCTCTGATCATCTTTGTAGCCCTACGCTGGACTCYCTCCAGTAGCTCCAGGTCTCTCTTGTACTGGGGAGCCCAGAACTGGACACAGTACTCGAGAGGAGGCCTCMCCAGGGCTGCGTAGAGGGGCWGGATCAYCTCCCTYSACCTGCTGGCAACAGTCTTCCCARTGCACCCCAGGAGACCGTTGGCCTTCTTGGCCACAAGGGCACACTGCTGGCTTGTGGTCAACTTGTCATCCACCAGCACTCCCAGGTCCTTCTCTGCAGAGCTGCTCTCCAGAAGGTCAGCCCCCAGCTTGTACTGGTGCCTAGGGCTATTCCTCCCTAGGTGCAGGACTCTGCACTTGCCCTTGTTGAACCTCATRAGGTTCCTCTCCACCCAGCTCTCCAGCCTGTTCCGGTCTCTCTGAATGGCAGCACAGCMCTCAGGTGTATCAGCCACTCCTCCCAGCTTGGGATCATCAGCAAACTTGCTGAGGAGGCACTCTGTCCCCTCATCCAGGTCATTGATGAAGAAGTTGAACAGGATGGGACCCAGTACTGAGCCCTGGGGGATGCCACTAGCCACAGGCCTCCAACTGGATCCACGCCACTGATGACGACCCTCTGAGCTCTGCCTTTCAGCCAGTTCCCCATCCACCTCACTGCCCACTCGTCTAACCTACACTTCCTGAGCTTCTCTAGGAGGATGTTAYGGCAGACAGTSTCAGAAGCCTTGCTGAAGTCAAGGTACACAACATCCACTGCTCTCCCCTCATCCACCCAGCCAGTCATTCCATCATTCCAATTCAACAGATAAGTGATCATGTGCACATACTTGCTCCAGGTCAAATGTGTTGCTGGGCAGTATGTCAATGTATAGACCTTGGCATTAATTACTGTTGAACCACAGCCAGAGTACCTGAGAGTTAGATGGGAATAATCCAAATCTCAGCATATTGAGACATGTCCTGTTAAATGCTACTTCAGAACCAGGTAACATTTTAGAACGCTTGTCTAAAATAACAGTTTAGAAAACAGAAAATGTTGTAACAACATTTTCCAAAACTTAACTTCACTGTACATAGAAATGCTTAGACCTATAAAACTAACCTTACGAAAATTCTCACATATTAAAATGACTTATGACATCAAGCACTGTATAGAAAATGCTGAACTAGCAACAAATACAATKCTATTGTTTAAAGCTCAAGTTAGCAGGAAACAGAATAATGTATCTTTTGCTCTGTACTGGTTTAACATTTAATGAGACAATAACATTTAACATAATGGAAGATTTAAAACACTGGATGTTCTAATGTCTGACTTCAGTACAGTTCGGTGCTGAAAAACAAGCGTTTTCAGTGTAACTGATTAAGCACTTTGCTCCTAGACACAGCACTCTGCCAAAGACAGCCACAAAACAAAAACATGTCATAAGAGTCTGGAGACTAGATAACAGCCATTAGCCCCACTGTGAAAACAAAGCAGTCTGTGGCAGACTGGGCTGACGGGGCTGATCTGCTCTGCAGCCTTCCCAGGATTCAGAATACAGCAGGCAAAGCCACCTGGGGTGTAAATATCCTGGTGTAAACAGAACTAGTCAGAGATTGTAATTTGGCTCTGCTCTCAAGCCCATAATTCAATTATACACCTAATTGTTTCATTAGCCAAAACTGGAGAGTGAATAAAAATATTTTACACTAAGATATTTTTAAACAGTCAGAAAAATACAAAGCACTGCTACTTTTATTAAAACTCAGCTTAAACTCCAGCACTTAATTGCCAAAATAGAAACACAAGGCGTCATGCTTTACTTGCAGGGTATCTGTCTGGAGGTCATARAACACACACTTCAGTTCAGAGATAAAATGCTTGACTCAAATTCATACTCACTGAAATCACTGGCAGTACAGCAAAACTAGATTTAATGCGACTATCTGAAGCTGAACAATCTTAAATTGCAGAATATTAGATTCAGTTGATTGAACTGCTACATGAATGTCTATCTATAAGTCAATTCAGTGTGTGAGTGACTGATCAAGGCKTTCCTTCATCTGACAAATGCTCCAGTGAGAACAGTAATCTATTCACTCCAGAAGCTGAGAGGTTACAAAACCAAGTCCCCAAACCAAATGAAAACAGATTCTAACTGAAACATATCCTAGTTCCACTGCAGTAATCAACTTGAATAATTTCCTTATTTTTTCAAAGGAGCAGGTACCAAAATATTTACATATTTTACATATGTACATTTTACATATGTACATTCATATTTTACAGAAAGTTAAACCAATAAATTATAGGAAAAATACATCATTGTTAAATCTATTTTGAACTTAACAAAAAATAYTGAGAAAATACACCAATGTACTTGTACACAACTAGTTTTAGTTCACCAAATGTTAGTTTGTTCTAAAAAGTTAAAGTAGCTAAGTACTAAGAAAAGCAGCTAMACAAATTTTATTGATATTTAGATTCATGGTCTGTAAGTCTTTTCATCTTCATTGAGAGAAGGGAAAGAAAGGAATCTCAGCTAAGTAAAACTTTGCTTCCTATGAAATTTGTAAAACCCTTAGGCATTGATATTTTAGAATTATTAGGCAGACTGCATAATAATCATATCTTGTTCACATTTCTTGAAATAYCCTGTACAATGAGTCATAGTTGAATAATATCTTACTATATCCTTCTCATCAGAATAGAATGGCTTATAGAGCTAGCATGCTCATTCTAACCATCATGAGCCTGGCCTAAGTTGAATTTTGATTTTTAACTGATAAAAGTATCATAAAAGCAGCAAAAGATGTTCTGATTAAGTCTTAAGCTAAGTCCCAAATAGGAAAGGAGGGTAAGGATCGCCTGTGCAAGACACTTCCTTTCTCCTTACATGGGTAAGGTGGCACATGTACAACATTGCTCAGTCTTGACCTTTCGGTTTTGCTCTTTCCAAATGAGGAAGACAGATTCTTGACAYAGTCTTCCATCAGTTATGATGTTACCATTAGTTTATCTTGGTAAGATGAGGACTGTGAGAGCAACAGAAAGTGAAATTAAAGTGGAGCCTTTTCTAATGACAACTCTTAAAAAAAAGAATTTTTTTTTTTCAAAACTGCTAATAGCTTAATGTTTAGCTATTCTTCTTGCTRTCTATGTACCGTAACCCTGTGATTCTTATTCAGAACAGTATATTAGACAGAGTAGACTGAACCTGAATATTATTTTCTTATCTTTGTGACATGAAAACTCAGGCTGCCTTAACTCATTCTTTCAGCCTTTAGGAGACAATATGGAGATCTTACCTCTCTTTTTTTCTATTTCCTGAAGCAGCAGGATATTGGAAATGATGTGTGTTCGATGGACTTGATTTCCAATTCCCATTTTCCTAAGATCAACCTCTGTAAGATGGAGTAGGTCCTGCAGCAAAYGCCAGAATAAAGAACATACTATACCTATCAGTCTAGCAGTAATTCCAATTTCTCAGACAAGTTTGCTGTTWCTGATGCTGTAAACTAAGTAATAGCAAGTATGTGTTATGTAAAATTCCTTTGTAGTGATAAGCTATGTCAATAACGGGAGTAAGCATTTTTCTTTAAAATATATTCATTGTATCTAAACTTTTCTCGAAACAAAACTGGTCAAGAATGCTGGGAAGTTTCTAAAAATTAAGACTCCTTTGAATAAAAACACAGAAGTGCTAACATGCTAATTGCATTAAACTCATGAAGGAAGATGCATCTCAGAGTGAACAATAACATTAGAAAGGAAGGTTTTGGATAATCAAGAGACTATCTATTGTAATTAATAGACAACACAGGTTGTGACCCTGTTTTGAATAACATGAAGTTCCCGTTAATATATTTCAGTAATCAAAATTGAACTGTTTGCTCTTCTCCTCCTTCTCTCTACTAAATCTTTACTAGCTTATTCCCAAAATAAACTGCTGAGTAATTCAAAACATTATTTATAAATATGTACAGAATTTCTATTTGATGTTAACATCTTTCAGAGTAAAAAGAAAACACATTCAAAATAAATTTAGGATCAAATACATTTCTTCTCATTTTTACTTTTCTGTATTTTGTCTGTAAATCAGATAAAGAGAATTCTATAGAACACACTATTTTGTTACTGTAAAGTGGTACTCAGAAAAGCACTCTTTTTATGGAGATTCAACAGCTTAAGCCTAGGATCATAAAGTACAAATTACATTATTACAGTTTATAATAATGAAGATGACTGACACAGAATTCTTATTTAACTTGAGCCACAGTTTCAGAAATTGTCATTTTTAAATCTTGCTTTTAAACTAAAACTAGTGCAAATGCACAACATGCTTGGTTTTAGACTAAGTAGTCCCTTAACTGCTGAAACCCTCCATTTTTTATGTCAATATCTAAGGCTGTTTCAGATGTTGTGAGGGAAGATCTAGCTCTATGTTTGAAAATGYAGTATTGTTTCCTAAATGATACATCATATGTATCTAATGACAGAAAGCAACAAAATGAATAGTTATCATTCTTATTTTGTGCCTTTCTTTGTTAACTCATATTAAAATTAATACTAACGATTAATTCACAGTTCAGCAGAAAGGATTTTTAAATTTGGGGAACAGTGATGGAGGCCCCCTCTCCTTCTCTCAACACCCCCCTAAAATGGTCCAAACACAAACAAACTAGTAGAAATATGATATGCACGCACTTCAAAATTTAGCAAAAACATTCTAAGGAGAAACACAAAAATGGTTGGTGTTAAGTCCAGTATTGAATAGCGTACGCTCAGGATAACAGAGTGGAAGCTTTTACAGAAGCATTTTGAGCTTTTCTAATAGCTTTAAAAAAACTGCTACATTTTTGCAGCAGAGAACAAGAATATTTGTCAGGGAGAACAGTCGCCTATCTTGAAGCTTTCTTGCTTCATTCAAGATCATAAACACTTTCTGGTCTTGAACTGACTAGAGCAGCTATGCTCTACTACATGCTTCTACTGCCATGAATTTACTACTTATTTAAGAATAATTTAATTCAAAAAAYTGTGCATCACAAGTAAAATTGATATAATCATACCTTCTACTGTAGAGCTAAAAATCCCAACGTAAATAGTTAATAATAATTTTTTTTTTTAAGGTAGAAGACATCAAAGACAACTACTTGGACTTCCAAGGACTTAGGAACTCAGTTCAACATGGTCCTTAAGCATGTGCCCAGTATTAAGTGTGCTAGTAAGTATGTGAAGTCTGGACAAATCAGGCATTTTCTTTAATTAAAGTTATGATTCAGGAAAGGATTCAATTTGGCCGAGGAACTGAAAAATGATATTAACAACTGTTCATGGAACAAATTCTGCAGAAATTGCAGAACTGAAAGACTGACTTGTAGCTCTGAACTTAAAAAGAGTCCATTGTATTCAAAACGATGCACTAAGCCTATTTCTAAGTTTTGTGCTTCAGCAAAAACTTTTTAAAGCCAGGTTTCAGGCCCATTAAAGCTGTAAGCTATTTTTCCTGCAAGTTTTTTTCAGTTTACTATCAACTCAGCTGCCGCAAAGATCTATATAACCATCTTCTGTGTTACAAAGGTAAAATGAACCACATAATAACATTTTTCAATGTGCTTCTAAGTTTTATTGACTGAGTCCATTTTGGAACACATAAATGTCCTTTTCCTTGTTGTGAGAAATTCTACATTATATCTGAAATCCTTTTATCTTTATTTTGCTTGGATTATACTGTTACCTTGACACTCATGTGCTGCCAATACCAGCAGCACATCTTTGATACAGAAGCCTTCCYTTCCCCAATTTTAATTAAACTTTATTGCCATTTCATGAAACTGATTARGGATAAAATTGTTAAAAAATTAAGTTGCTCATAAATGAATCCGAGGGTATTTTGAGTTGATGAGAATACTTAGTTATAKTTTCTTATTTGTTTTCTAAATTAGGAGTACTGCGAGATGGGCATGTCAAAAGCAGTATTTAACTGATGATATGCTATGTGTATATCAGTAAGGTTATACATCYGTAAGGACTGAAATTACAAAGTGGAAAATAAAGAGTAAAGTCTCATTTTGACCAAGCAAAASCTGTGGGGAAAGGCTTTAAGAATTTCCAAATAAATTTAGAGGGATCTTCAAGATTACTAATGTAAAGGTCTACTGTACTGTGGTTCTTGTTCAACAGTGAAGACTACTTTTAGCCACATAATAACCATCTACCTATAAAAATYACATATAACAATTAACATGTGACATATAATAATTGTACATACAACGATTAACATGTAACATTAAATTATCTGTGTGTTCTTGCTCTGATAAACATAATTGTTAGTTACAATCTGAGACAGCCCTGATTGATGTAAGACAAGAAACAGTAGAAAGAGTCAAAAGCTCATTTTCTCTAGCTCACTGGCAAAGTGACTGTATTTTACTGAGTTTTAGCACATGGTTACAAAATGCATTGGTTTTATTTYCCCCTTTCCTAAGACAAAAGTACCRGCCTTCAGTTTTATGCTCCAACATTAAGCCATTTTAAAATGGACTGTGGTCTTGCTTGTAATTTTCTAAATAATTTTATTGAAAAAGCCAATTCTTACCTCTACGCCATCATATTGTCCAAAGAGTGTGCAATATTCTGGGAGACCAAGCTGGGTCAGCCAGTTAGGAATGGGTAGATGCTTCATTATCTTTTCCCTCACCTCACAATGTCATTGACTCTGAAAGAAAACAAAAACAAACCCTACAAACCTCAGTTGCAACATTATTGGTTATGAATATTAAATAACTCAACATCTCAGAGAGCATGTAATAGCATGTAAGTTCTACCATTGTATCCAAAGAAATTAAGACTTTATTGGCCATTCTGTAATAGGTAGTTAAAGATTACTTYATGATGTCTGAGGATCTTAATTTGCCATAACCAAAATCAGTGGAAACACAACTTATGCCAGCTGAGAATCCATGTTCAGTTTACAATTAATTCATATAAACCAAGAWTATTGAAGACTGTGTTTTGTTTAGCTCTCATGACTAAATTCATCTTTTATAAGATGGAGTCCCCTGGTGCTATAGTATCAATTGAAAACATTCAGCCTTTGTATTCACAGAGAACATTTCTCAAAATGCTCATTGACTGGTAATACCATTACTCCCAAATGTCCAACATATATGAGAAAGTGTTCACAATGAAGAAAAATATCAAAAGAAGCAGTGATATTCATGGGAATGCAAAGAAAATGAATGAAACTGCATGTTCTGTAAAATCCCCCATATGAAAAGGATTCTGTGGTGGGTGTTTGTCCAAGATGTGAACAAAGCTAAAGTTAACCCATTTTGGAGTACATCTATAATGTAAGTAACAGAGAGATTACTATATTTGGTCTGCATTGTGATGTTATCTGAACTTGAGTTATTYGTAAATAAGCCTATTTTTGTCACTTTTTCTCCAACTGCTAAAACAAAGTAAAAGGCACACATTAAAACATTAAATATTCTCCCAACATCATGTTGGGAGCTCCATGTGAGCATCTACAATACTCACAGCTTTGAAAGCATTGCTCCAAGTTTGCAGAGAGCTTTCCATTGGCAAGTTGGAGCATGTTACAAATTCAAGAAGGCCCAATTCTAAATCTATGACTCGTGACCTGAAAATTTCGTATCAGAGCACTGATGGCAGAAACAGGAATTGCTCATGTTGAAACATGTAGTATTTTCAGTCTTACAATTTTATACTTTTTTTTTCATTTGAAGATTTTCCTCTCATACACTGTTCAAGAGCAGTACTTGCTCATTAGCTCTGTATAAACTATCTGGAATTATGACTTTGCAGCAACAAACACTTGTCCAGCATGTCTGTCTACTCTGAACAGGTAACAAGTAGTTGGCCACAGGATAATGTGTTATGGTCAGCAAAGAACCATTTTCACTTTATCAGACAGAATTAGTTAGCTGTTTAGTATTGTTATAATTCCTGGAAAACTAGAAAAGTGTTGGAAGTTTTTCTTCCCCCCCTACCTCCCAGCTTTTTTTTTTTTTTTTTTTTTAATACAAACTGCCAAAAAGATTGTTCCAGAAAAAAGGCAACCAATAATAGAAGTAACACCTGTGTTAAAGTATTCCTAGAAATATTTTAAAAATATTTATGTTAGAAAAAGCATTTTCAGAAGCCACAGAACATTTTGGACCAAACATTATTTTGGAAGCCACTAAAAATTTCACCTCAGTAGTCAACCTTGGAAACTAGTCAAAAGGGTTATGTTCCAAAGACAGCAATACCATTTTGTTGCGAAAGGCCTAACGCTGGAACTTACTTCACAGTACATCAAAGAACAAACCTCAGCTTTCAAATTGCATTGTGAAATCCTGCTAGCCTCCACCTGGATAGACCATTATATTACACATATCACTTGTTTCATAGCAGTTTTTTACTACTGTGAAAATATCACAGGCTACGGCTGGCAATTTAGTTATGCACCAAAAGAATGGTGGCATTACAGTAACAATTGAAGAGCATCTTGTGGAATAAAATCGATCAGAAAATCTCAGCACTTACTGAGCATACTGCAAAGAATTTTTTCTGAAGAATCTATGGCCACAGGGAACATTCTTATGCGAGGGGAAGACAGCTCAGCCTGCTCTACTGAAATCTTCCCTTTACTACTTTGTTTTAAAAGGGCACTGCAAGATAGTCAGCTTGAAATGCAGAGGATTTTCAAGCAGGTAAAAGGAAAGCAGAGCTAGCTGTTTAGGATGCTGATAAACCAGTGGACAAATAGCTCCTTTCTGGTTCATCCACTTCTGCTAATTTGGATACAAACTGAATTTTCCTCTCAAAGGAATCTGTCTTCAAAACTGTTTAACAACTTAACTTAGAACATATTTTGTAAGACTACCAATTTTGTATTTTATTTTGAATATTTAGCTTGCATGCTAATGCACAGCAATTAAAAATATCTACAAGAACTGGTGAAGAGTCACTGTACTTTTCATTCCAAACAAAGAGAAATTTAGCACTGAGCATGAAAGGAATCCCATAATTTCCACTGAACAAAATGCTCCTTAAACAATATAAACAATGGCTATCTAATCTCACTTGGCCAGCTGTGTTTGCTTTGTTTTAATTTATAACAAAGAGGAGGAAAAAAAAAATCAAAGGAAATTCAAGTGCAAGCAGAAAATGGGATGGTAACTTATGACAATATACTAAAAGAAGCTGTTTTCAATATATTGCACGTAAATCTTTCAATGTGATTATTTTGTGGAGTATTTTTATACGCTATTGAGTTTTTGTTGAAGTCTGCCTAGATTTTTCCTTATTCTTTTGATGAATATTTTTTTCCTATGTTTGGGGGAGGGGAGTGGGGAAATCACCTCTCCCCCACAAGAAGATAACTAGTTGCCTTTCTGATCCTTCTGCTCATGGTAGTTTTGACGAAGAAAAATAACACAGTTCAAACATCTCCTATTTACCAATCCATTGTTGATTGGGTAGAGGGTACAACCTAGTGGTCAGGACATGAGAGAGATGTTCAGTGTCAGGATTACAAAAAAAAAAAAAAAAAAAAAAAAAAAAAAAAAAAAAAGCCTGTGGAAAAGACCCTAAATGCATTATTATGAGAATGGTTTTAGACTGAGGGAGTTTACTATTATTCTTCTTCTTTAAATGATTTATTTTTTCCTCCTCCCTATCTTTACAGAAGTGGAAAGCATGTTGTCAGCAGTACAGTTTAAGACAACAGTATGTCCCGAAAAAATCTCAGAAGCTGATTACTTTCTAAAATAAATGTTAAATGCAGAGTGGCAAAGTCAGAAGACATCAGTCAGTGACCCAAAGCACGTTTCATGTCTACGGTAACCCATTCATGAGAAAAGTAACCTTCTTCTCCAGGAYTTGTGAACACATTAATGGTGAGCTGACAGCATCAACCCTATTCTACTAGCACATAGCCTTAAATTAAAAGTTGCAGAGATTTTCTAGTTAGGAATTGAGCACAGTTCTAGTATAATAAAGGTACAGATCAGTAACGAACTGATCAGAAATAATGTATTACGAAGCCATCTCCATCTTTTCTGGTAGCAAAAAATGGAAGGGCATGTGCAAGACAAGGCAAGAGACAGAAGCAGCAAAAATACTTGAAAAGCAATCCATCAGCAGAAGCAAAATATCAGACACCGATCAAATAAATAGTGGCACAATGCACTACACAGTCTGAAGATAGCACTTTTTGGGCAAAGGACTGTGGCTGAAAAGGAGTGGGAAACTATGACTAATGAAACTATTAACCCTACTGTGTTAATCCTCTTTTACTCTGAGGACTGGAACTTGGTACATGTTCTTATTATTTTAGTTAGGACCACATAAAGACRTGCAATTTAAGTTCATAAAAATCTATGGTCTAGTAAAGTGAAACATATATTTAATTCTCTTGAAACCAATTACATCCATACATTTGAAAACATACTTAGGATTTGCTAATGTGTTCTGCACTTTGTTAATCAGCTTTTGACATCTGACTAATCTTAGCAGCATGTAAGCACGCAGAGAGGTCAAACAATAATAAAAGAGCCAAGCTGGTATCATAGAGTTGGTAAAGGAGAAAATATGAAGTCAAGCTATTTTCATAGGGAAGCATATGAAGGAAGTGAGAGAGAAAACTCAATAAATCTCAGAAAAAATCTGGAAGAATACAGATGGAACAAAAAAGCATTAGCCAGTCCACTAAGCTTGACTACAGCAGGAACAAAAGAAATCTAATAAGATGATTTCTTAGTTTTGTCTATACTATAGAAAGGAGAAAAAAAATGCAGTCTTATAATTAAAATAGCTATAAAATGTAGGCAGTTGGCAAAACAGCATAGGCAACAGTTACTAGCAATTTCTKAAATATCTGTTAAGCCACACATTTAATATGCTTACTATGCATTTTAGTAATCTCATACTGTGCTGGGAGTGATTAACCAAGGAAGGGGATAAAAGAAAAAGAAATACAAGGACAAATTTTTGAATGTGCGACTTCAGTTCATATTCTACATTGACAGCAAGGTGTTAGCTACAGTTAACTTGACTGTAATTATCTAAGGTTTTCATAAATAGAATCACACAGCTGACTTTTCATCAACATTCCATTTATACTTTCTCAACTGTATTTTTTTATAGAATACAATTAAAAAAATGTAGTGGTGATTTTTATTGAAACATAAAAGGAAAGTTYTCATCAGATTCTTTTAGGTATCTGATTTTTAAAAAGATACCAAGACTGGTAATGACAATCCCATGCAACGAACTACATGGGCTATTTAAAATAAATGCATTTGTACAGRGAATGCAAACAAATAAATACCTAAAGTTTTATGTAAATTTAGTTAAATTAGTAAAGAGTAAATAAGGCAACAGTTATCCTAAGCATTGTGTAGCTAGGCAAATAAGTTAGGCCACTTCGAAGATTCTACTCATTTGCACAGTGCACAGCATGCTGCTGGCAGTATACAATAATTGCATGTATAACCTGTGTTAAAATACTGGTAGGTTGTACAGTAAATTCTCAAAAAATAGAAATACATATTCATTTGCAATTTTGCTTTCTTCTGTGTTGAAGAGGCAAATAACAGATTTTTGCTTTAGCAAATAAATCAGAAAATTTACATAAGATTTTTTTTTGAATCAAAACAAAAAAGATTCAAGGTCTTCTGCTACTTGATTTTTTTGTTTGATTTGTTTGACTTATTTTTTCTTGTGCCCAGTCCTCACTAAAATTGATTCAACGGAGGCTGYGGAATGCAACAAAAGACTCATGAACATAAACACTGGCATTCACTTGCACTGCCTGTATCTAATATGGTCATTTGTTGCCACAAATGCATTAATATCTTGACTACAGCAGATGTGCACTTACTATATTGTAAGATACAATTTATTAGCTTAATTATTTTGGTGACATTTTTAAAAACTGCTGTGGTTCAGTTCAAGTTACTATTGTGCTAGCAAAGTGCTAGAGAACAATTTTTACAGCTCTATCTAGCATTTAGTGACTGTGCCTTCCAGACACGTGAATAAAAGCTGTAAGAATGAAGAGAGAACTGATAAGTAATGTATTTTGATTCCAAGGAATATCTAAATGCTGCTTTGGTTTTCTGTGTTGAATTTATTTGAATGCTACTGCTAGCAGATGCTTTCAGCTGCGTTTGGAGGTCTGGTGGCAGCCCTGCTGAAGCGAGGTCTGCTCCTAGCTCTCGCCCCTAGCTGTTTGCTCTCCCCAGCACCGATTTCTTTGCGGTGGCAGCACTAGCATTTGCATGGCCACAGTGAAGGGATTTGATCTGTCAAAGAAAATAACCCAAATAAAATGGGTGTTCTTTCAAGTCAGATCAAGTCTCCAATTTCCTTCACAGTACTGCCACACAAAAGCTTGTGCTGGCAGAAAGCCTGTAGCCATGTGGAAGTGGCCACACAGTAAAGGTGCGACTCTGAGATACTAAAGCTGAGCTACTGCGCCTCTTGGACTCTGCTGTAGGTTATGGACTTCTCCTCCATTACAGATCACAGTCTGCATATGTTCAGCCTTGTAATCCATCCTAGACTGTGAAATAAAGCAAATGAGGCACCAACTTTTGTATTTCTGCCAACTGTGTTGTGGAAACAATAACTGCAGGGGAGAGAGAGGGAAAAGAGCTTAGGAGGGTAGCACTGAAAGTTACTGTAGCTGATTCAGTGCAAAATCCAAGCCATTTTAGACAAGGGAAACAGTGAAGCTGCATGGAAAATTTCAGTTCTAGTTTGTGACATCTGACAGGTTTTAATTATTTGTTTTCTTTTGTCTAGAACAGTCCAAAAGTCTTTCAAACGTAAGCTGAGATGTCTCAGGCAATCTCTCCTACTGAAAGGTCGGACAAGTTTTCAGATCTGTCTCCTTCTCCCATGGAAGTTGATGCAGAGGCTCTATTTCTGAAAAACTGTCCAAATATACATTTTGCTATGACATAYCATTATTTGATGAAAAGAGATAAGTACTGGAAAATATTATGAGAAACAAAGTAAAACTACACCACAAAGTTTACTGCAGTTCTGCAATACTTGGGTGGCAAACAGATAAAAGGAAGCACTTAAATCTGAGCCACAACTATATAAAATTGAATTTAAAACCCCGTATTTTTAAATCATAACCAGTATTTACAACTTAAGCATTAAACAAAAACTAAACAAAAAATCTTAAGACTGAGTATGTGAGATTTAAATTCTTCTCCCTCTTGCCTCTTTCTTGTGCTTTCTAGATATGCTGGTATTTCAAGTTTTTCACCTAATTATGACCATTAAAACAGATTTTATAAGTCTCAAATAAACAATATYCTATGCAAAATATGAAATTCAAAATAAATTGTAATCTCTAGGAAATGCACTAAAATTTTGCCCTAAATGCAAATGGCACCATCAGTTTGCTGGTAAGCAACACATGCTGTAAATTTCCCTTCATGTTTTTATCGATACAATTCAGCAATAAATGCCACAAGTCATTCAGATATATGTGAATTTTAGATATTTCACACTGTAACTATAAGTAATTACATTACTTATAGTCTGACACTCTTACAGTGTAAGCATATGATGACAACTCCTCCTAGTGGAAGCGCATCTGATATGGTAAAATTCTTCTTAGAGAAAAGCACAGATTTCCTGGGTAAATACAAGGCTTTTGCTGATGCTGGCTAGATCTGCATTTTTTTCTATCCTTGTAACTGATTTAAACTAGACTTATACAGCTTTTCAGGACCCTGGAAATGCATCAATGGGATTCTAAGGAGGATGAAAATCACTGCACTTTAGAGTTCCTTTTCCTGCTATAATGGCATAGCATGGCTTATTTATACACATAAATAAGAATCACGCTTTAAATGAATTCAAATAATTGTTCACTGTAGAAACATGTCTCACCAAGTGAGACCCTTAAAACTTTGGGCCAGACTGATGTAAAGTAACTTTACATCGTAAACAGTGAAGCTCTGCTGATACACTCTTGCTGGGAAACAGCCCTCTGTGGCTCTTTTTTGCTTCCCTTTTCACTCATAGCTCATACCAGCTGTGTCCATGGAACAATTTCCATGTGAATGAATCCCCTGCATTCATCTGAACAGACTACTCTGCTCAACCAATTCCGTCTCCAAGGGCTCAAACCCTCRCAGACATAAAATATGCTCTTCAGCCTGTACCTCGAGGAGTGTTTTTTGCAATAGCTCAGAGTAGACAGCTAGCACAAGAGCCAGTTTACAAGTTACATCACATAATGTACTGAGCAGACTACAATACTCGCATTCATTTAATTTAGCCCCTCATTTACTCTGTGTTTCCTTGTTCAAAGCACTGTTTTAAGCTTAGTTATCAACATAACTTTGCAAAAGTGTTGACCAATTGTTGTGAAGGACTTAAGGATACTGAATTCTCAGGGGGAGGGGGAAAAAAAGCCTAGTGCAACTAGGCACACAAATTGCTAATCCAAATTTTTATTTCAGCATGACAATTATCAAATCCATTACAGACTCTACAGAAATAAGCACGAAATATTGCTCAATTTGTACACATTGTTCTGGACAATGTTTTTATATAAAGACAGCGTCTACAAAGTACCAACTAGGACTTAAAAATATGATGACTCTACAACTACGCAGCAGGTGAACATTACCGTTTACAGTTAATTACAGTTCAGTTATATGGAATATATCTAGTTGACTTTCTTCTTGTGATACAGTTCAATACAGTTCAGTTTTTCCAAACATTTCATGAACAGTACCACAAGCATTCTGAGTTACTTTAAACTTATGTCAGACTTCAGATCATGCATTTTCAGTTGGTAGGTAGCCAATTCCTATCACCAACAGCACAAAAGAAAAAAATTGTGCATAAGAGCATGGCTTATTATTTTTAATTTAATGTTTATAGAAGACATAGACAAACTCCTRTTCATCTGCCTTCCTTATAGAACAGACATGCAACTTGCTTCACTTCATCACATCAACATATTTCTACTTACTAAGCAGAAGCACTAGAACAGAAGCACTTTTTCACACAACTCTCAATCCAGTTGGGGAACATATTGCCACAGATGTTCTGGGCAGCAAAAATATAATAATTTTGTATTTTTATAAACAAATAAAAATAAATTAAAAGATAATTTATGCAGGAAAAACAGAAAGAAAATCAAAAGCTGTTTAACACAAAGATGCAGATACAACCACAAACTCAGAAAATCATTAAGCCACAGATTACCAAAAGCTGTGATGGTATCCTAGGGTGATAAGTGTCTCTGTGTATTTGTGTTCTTACACCATTTTTATAAGCATAAGCTTGTACTGTGAAGATACTGATACACGTCCATATTTGGTCTGATTTCATACACGTGCTTTTAAATTTAAGCGCTAATCTGGCAYGAACTTATCTGCTAGTGAACATTTGTTTAAAGTATTTCGAACATGTCACCRTGCTCTTGCAGAATTTGACAATACTTGATGTAACTTATCCACAGTGCCCTAAATTCATGCCCACAGTAGTTATTGCCCATCCTCCTACAACTGGCATAAAGTTAACACAAATACTGTATATGCTTGTTGATTGACAGAAATGGAAAATGTTCATGCTTCAATAGATCAAATTTGCCCTGGCATATGATCTGAAAGTAATCAGCTGATCTAGTATTAATGAACACAGCATCTCACCATAACAGAGTAGTACAAGTCTCCAACTCTGTTCAGCACATGCATCTTAGGAGACATCTTAAAGACTGAGTCTAATTGTAACAGTACTTACATGATGCAGATTCTACTTAGGAAAATAAATAGAATCAAGATCACAAATCACTTAACTAGGAGATATTGATCACCACAATCCAGCAAGTCTATCCTCTTTCTGTATATCTACATGGCCTTCTGTAGGCAGATGGGATTCACTCAACCTGCAGCTGAAGCCAGCCAGAAGCAGCATAAATGTTAGTGCAGTACTGAGCTTGAGCCAAGACGCACTGTTGTTACTGACAGACTGCACAGCTTCCTCTCAGCCTCAAGCACAGCCAGGGCCTGTTAGGCACCTAACAGTAGGAGACTGTAAATGCACACGCCATATAGGCAGAAATTTGGTTATAGTTGGCATGTTAAGCACTCTGTGGAGAAGGCGGCTCAAAAATTATTGTTGTCATTGCAAGTTACTGTTTTATTGTAGTCTAATCTAATCTAAGATGTTCTAGTATTACTCCTTTCAATTCCTCATCTTTATCAGTCCAGAAGTTTCTAATCTCTATTGTGCCAATTCTACTACTTGTGTGGTCAAACTCTAAACCAGCTATGTGAAATGGTCCTATTTCAGGTGTGTGTGTGTGTGGGGGGGAAGCAAACAACTCCAAAGTGTGCATTTTTAAAATGTGCAGAGCCAAGACCACTCAAACAGTTAAAGAGACTTTCTCAAGCTGCTCTTTAATTACTACTGCRATAGGCTTCTGAAACACTTTCTTGCAGAATAGGTCCTGCTCCTCCTCTTCTACCCTGCTGTATGAGGAGGAAAAAGGAGGCCTGCAGTATTGAGCTCCTCAAGCTCTTTAACATTCTGGGTGTTTTTAGTAAGACAGCTCATACATAATATTTGATTTTATACACACAGACCTCGTGAATCAGGTCCCCACATTTTTTATTTAATAACAATAAATATATTCTTATTTGTCTTCTGTTGTTTGAATTTCTTTGGTAAATTTAAGTCATTCTTTCAAGCTCCTCTCTATGGATAATGTAACTTTTAAAAGGCTGAGATTTTCTCACTATAAAGGAAAGCGTATGTGTGTGTTTGCTAAACTGTGGCTAATGGACCAACGCATGCTCTCTTTTCAAATGGTGGGTATAAGACWTCACGTTCCTCTGTTGTAGTTTATTGCTCTGTAACAGAAGCAGGCAGGATTGTGTTGTCACTCCTTACATACTCCAGTGTTAAATCTATCATTTTAGCTTATGCTGCTGATAAAGGTGATTTGAACAAACCTGACTGATTTTGCATTGAAATGAGAACAAAAGTCTCAACTTTTTATCTGAGCTTGCTTTCTTCTTTTCTATGGAAGTCTAACAGTCTAGGGCCTCACCATTCTGTAAGCTGCCCTCACTCTCGCATACATACGTTCTTACTATTTGGCTGCTCCAAGCCTCTGAATTGTGTAGTTAATCTGTATCATCCCTTTTTCCTCTCTTTTCTTCTCCCTCTCACTCCTCACCACTAGCTTGGTACGCCAAGCTTCAAAGCCATGCCAGGTGGCACCCCTTGCCTCCTTTGCACTCATTCATGTTGAATTTTATTCTGCAATTTTAAGCACAACCCATAATGTAAATATTTCTGTTCTTTTAAATAATGGATTAAGAGGAAAATACACCTGATAAAACATTTCATATTGATTACTCACATAGACTGTAACTGTTGCAGTTATGCACCGAATCACACAAAAATCAATAAACAAAATCTTAAGTGACAAAATACACTTAACCATAAGATTAGAAAGAATATGAAAAATATATTCCTGATAAGCCATGGTCCTTTAATTTTAAGGCAAGAGGTTTATTTTGTAACTTTTTATGATAAACTAAATTACTTTGAAATAAAGACATTTTTTCCTTATGAAATACAGCAAACTGTAATTATATTTTGTTAGGAAAAAATCCTGATATTTCTAGAACGATGAATAGCAAAAATCTTTACTGCTTAAGATGGGTTGTTGCCTAGCAAAGCACAGCAAAGTGAATAGAACTGTTTAGGGCTTTAGAGCAGAATGTAATATGCCAGCTACTACCTTCAGATATACTTCATAAAGCTGCATAAAAAGTGATAATAGACATAATTAATTTTGTCTGAAGTGAAAAATAATTTAACTGCCAATTCTCTGTCTAAAATCACTCTCTTTGTTTGGCTTTCTCAACTTTAATTACATGGGGGGAAAAAAAAAGAATAATGTATTCCCTGAAGGTGATCAATAAGCAATCTTATTAAAATAAATTATTGTATTCAGTAGGAATGATCTATAGAGTAGTAGGTACAAAGCTGGAACAAATCTAACTTTCAACTAAATCTTATTTTAATTTTACATTGATGTTCTCTCACTCTTCTAAGGTGAATGTCATTGAGTACATGCATTTAAGGCTAATGCTCCCAAGAACAGATAACTTACTTTGAGACAGCTAACATTGACGACAGTTTCTGAGTAATGTTAAACCTTTGACCAAAAATCATAACAGTTCAGAAGCTGCCTCACCAGGAGCTCAGCCACACAGGGCGCTATGGATGGTAATCTCATCAACCCTCCTAATAAGTCAATCTATCACAGGCAGTCAGAACCTTTACTTAACTATACTCCAGCATTTGACTGTACAGGCAAAAAGCAATTCCTTATTTTTCTCTTACACCTTTGGACCAAACAGCTAGCTGAGATGTTTAGGTATTTGGGTTCTATTTGGAGAAAATATTGGTGATGAAGTCAGGAATTTCTTCAAATCAACTCAGTACTTACAAAAATGCTACTGGGTCATACTTTCATGAACACAGGGCAAGTCTGTTAAATCAAGAACTGTTTCCTTTCCCTTTGAAGATATGCTAAGGGCAGCGTCAGGATTCCTAGAGCTGGATAAGAAACACCACACGTAAATTACACAAAATGCTGAGTCAGTCTAAACTTGCTGTGTCAATTCAAAGTATTAACTTTGTTCAAAGTATTTTTGATTCATTTTGTGGTAGCAAAATTCATGCTTTATCAGTCTGTCTGCACAATAGTTTTACTGGTAATTCTGTAGATAGCCCAAGCGACTTCTTTCCAATCSCTCCCCATCTCCCTCCTACCCCTTGATCCATAGTGTTACTGCACTGAAGCTATCAACCACTTTTAAACACAACTTGAGGTTTGATTGTATTSATTTCCCTCAGTCACCACTACTGGGTCTTCCTTACCTGCTGACTTCTGTACTGTGACATTCCTCACATCAAGTTCCTGTAGACCTGCCCAAGAACTTCCCAGCCTTGCCTAYCCGTATTACAGCATCTAACTGCAGTAACAGCATCAGTGCAGAGGCAGGATGAGAATCATACTACCGCAGTATAGGAAACCATCAAGAAGATAGCTGAGCTAGTCTAAGCTAGGAGCACTTTAGTTCTCAAGTATAACTTAGAGGAACTCAAATCTGATTCAGAGCAAAGTTTATTGCCCCACTCAAGCCCAAAGCGTGCAGCAATACTGAATACCTGCTGAGTGGCACAAGTGTATAATTAGACTGTTTAAAACCCAAAGTATTTTGGGTGAAACATTAGGCTTCTAGCTGCTACACTACTTTGCCTTTGATTGTATCATTTCTGTAATCTTGTAATTACTGGATATACCCATCATCACTGATTTTATGGTGTATCAAGAAAGAAGCGAAGGAGTTTACTGCAGTACTTCTGTAATAGTGGCAAACTCATTAAACTTTTCCTCTGGCATCTGTTTGAAGATTTACAGATTCTCATTAGAAGAGCAAAAGGAAACAGAAGCAGCTAATTTATAACATTGTACTATAGTAATAGCAGCTTCCTTTGATGTATTTTCCTTCATTTACACTGCACCAGAATTCTAAGAATTTACAGTAGGATAGCAAATATCCATGCAAGGTAACACAGACTTGCATCTCAGCAATAGTATTCCACAAAATCAAACTAGAAGCGAGCTCATCACCTGTCCTGGAGGACTTGTTCAAACAGACAAGCATTCTAGTAAGCCTACTTAAAAACTGCAGGGTCAGCAAATTCAGACTCTGTTAGAACAAGACAGTAAGCAAGTTGCAAAAATGACAGAACTGCATTGTAAAACCTGCCATTTATTACCACAAGTATCTGTGTTAATCTGTAGAGTGATATTAACTGACACTTACAGAAAACTGATGAGACAAGAACACCAGTCTGCAATGTAGCAGTCATTGTACTGAAGTACCTGAGTGGATTTCAAATGTTGCTCAGCGCGAAGGATATTAAAGYGTCACAAGTGTATTAAGCTACAATATAGAGAAGGATTTCCCCAAGTTACTTAATTATAAGGAAATTTTCTGCTGTGCAGAAAAATTTTGGCTGTGCATGGGTCCACAAACAGCTCGCACCCAGAAGGACAGTGCAATACCAGGTAAGAACACTGCGCTTGAGGCCTTCTGCCTCCTATCTGCATGACAAATCACTCCCACAGCTCCTCTTTCCTTTCCTGAAKGGTTAGAGATTATTGATGGTTCCCAAACCTCATGACAGAGTAATGACAGAAACTTCCTAAACATTTTTTGCAATCCTGGTCTTTTCCAAGGTTAATGAAGTCCTTCTGAATCTAGCACAGACCAAACAACAAACTGGAAGCCTGTAGTAAAGCATCATTAGGGAAAAATAGCATACAGAAGAATGACTATGATTTTTCCCCCTTTTCCCCACCATTACATTAGTAGTGGTGCAGCCTTGGTCATGGAAAAGTTTTTGTAAACATGTGATTTGTTCTGAAAGTAGGTCAATAWTTGGTTAGATAATAGGTTTCTATTTTTTAAATGTACATGTTTTCTCCCCATTGTTAAAAAGAAACACCTCATACTTGAATTATAGCAGCAAGTATATTGTCTTTTGACTGAATCCTTGTAAAGTGATGTCTTCTTCAAAGTGATTCATASGCAGTTTTTTAATTTGCTTAATTTCATCAGATCTTGATGGAAARTTAAAAACAATTTTTTTAATTGTTAACACTCCGAGCAGTTCTGGCATAGCAAAAGAGAAAAACAGAAGAGTATAGTGCTAAAATGCAACTTTTTGAGGTCCAGACAAGCAAACAGATCATAGATTTCAAAATAAGAGATCAGTCTAAAATGTTTTAATCCACTGTTTGACAGTGAAATTTAGAAATAAAAATCTGCCCATTTTTAAGCTTCTAACTGCTCAGTGAATTATCCAAGTTGCTGCCACTTTTTCCGAGTTATATTTTGTTCATCGTGCCACAAAACTTCTAATGTATTTTCGCCATGCAGCATTTTCCAGAATGGTGAATCATTTCATCTTATGATTGCTCTAAGTAAATGGCTTAAGATCCTTTGCCAAATGCAAAAGCAGCAAGTTCAGAAYAGTCTGAATGCATAGCTACATTTTAAGTTATTTGTTTAGAGACTGAAGTAAAACAATCAGACCTGTTTTCCTAAAGAAGAAATTACAAAGGATATCAGCTCTCAGAGACTGCATACTTAACACCTCTGAAGGAAGGTGTCAGAGAGACCAGTGAAAATTAGGGATTCTGGAGTAGTGATTGATCTAAAAATCATTTTGGTATTTAGTATCTAAGTATTTCCAGTATAGAAGTGCCAAGTCATGGATGTCTCTTTCATACCCCAAAAAACAGACACTCTCACACACATCAGCACTGAAAGACTCTCTGCTGGAATATTCAGTTTTMATTTTAGAGAACTTATGCAGTTATTCCATGAATGGTGTTACAGTCCATTTAGTAACAGCACTCCTTACAGGGGCGTATCAGACTTCCTGCATATTATTTGTTGCTAACTTAATTAATACTCCTTACCTCTGTTCTCAGATAGAGGCAATTACTTCAGCTACTTGTCTGTGATGTGTGTATAGTGGAGAGGTGCACCCCAGCCAGCTTATACATTCAGCAGGATCATAGTTATGTTTTGAAACTTTGATAAAAAAACTTTAAGATCTTAAAACTTTTATTTTAATGATAATTATTTTTAAGATTACTATGACAATTTATCCTATTAACATAAATACACATAGATTTTTCCCTTTACATTTCTTGAATAATTAATTCAAGAAAGAAAATTAGTACAAAGATTTATTTTGTTCTCCCAAAATGTGTGTCTAAACCATGTTCATGTCATGCTGCACCCTGTAAAAACATGTTTTGTTATTTTCTTAGCAAGCCATCCAGACCTAACAGCAGGTTAATAAATACAAGGCAGTTCTATGATACAATCCAGCTAAAGCTAATTGCACAAAAGACTATTCTCTGCTATGGAAAGGTCTTATATATTCCCATAAAAGAATATTTGAAATGAAGATTGTCCCTCACCTGATTAATTAAATGTACATCTGATTAAATTTTTACCTGAAAAGTAAATCACATGTACAAATCAGAGTACTTCTATAGTAACTTTTCAAAATTTGGCCTTTAAACTCAGACAAACAGATTCAACTTATGTGTAATTTCAGAGATATTACTGAAAATTCCCCTGTATAATCTCTTGCGTCTAATTTTTAATCCAAATATTTTTTTAAAAAAATAAAGAATTTTCATAATTATGTATACATATGACAGATATAAATAGATACGTCTCGTCCTTTCAGGAGTGAACAAAGAAATGTGATCTATTCTTATACATCTTTGGAAATCAAAACATTAGATAACAATATTTCTATTCTTAAATGGAATCTGTCCAGATATAAAGCAAGTCTGTCTTTCTCACTTTTTTCTTTTAAACTTTTCAGTCTACTGTACCTTTCATATCAGTGTTATGAAAAAATGATAGTCCTAATTTCAGCTGACAAGCAAAATACAAAAAAAAACCACTCAAACTGAAAAGGAAGATAGAGTATGGAGGAAATGAAATAAAATTATTAAAAATACGTATTTTTTCCCTCATGCTGCTGATGAAGAGCTTCAAAAGAACAACTATACAATATGCAGTAAGTGCTAACTACTATTCAAAACCACTCAACTTTTACAGACTCTCCAAAACTATGAAGTTCTATAGTTGAAAAAAAAAACACTCATGCAACAGAATTGCCATAGCAAGCCTAATGATGATGAGATTAAAATGGAAAGTGAGAGCACTGTACTTTCTCATTTCTCACAACGTAGCTCAAATCCCAAGTGGAATAATAGGATAAGAGAGCCAGAGGGCGTTCATTCATTCTCTAGCAAACAATATACCACAAAAGATGCATATATTATGCCAGGAAAATACTCAGCAAGAATGAGCAGCCTTGGAAACAGAAATTCTTGACTCAGAGTCTGGTCAYTGCTCCAACACTGCAAAGTTAATTTGACTTGCATTTTATATATTGATATATAAAGGATTTTCTGAGTTGCTTATGATCTTGCATTTCCGGCAGCTGTTCCAAAGATGTAGGCAAATATTAATCTCTTATTTCATAGCTAGATGAAAGGAGACTGACTAGAAGAAATGTTTTATATCATTGCAAAAGCTACCAAAAACATGTAGACAAACTTTTGTTTTAATTTCTGCAAACTGAGCTCTGCTAAATTAAAAAATGTCAGCATAAAGGAAAACATTTAGATTGAAAGTTTCTGGTTTCAGCATCAAAACTTCCCTAAAATTTCATAGCATTGCATCCAGTTTGCTAGTTCACATTCTTTTCTAATAGCATCAGCTAATTCCTGTTAGCTAATTAAACACGTATGCTAAAAAAAGCTTTATTTCAAAACAAATCTATGCTAGATTTTTTTTTTTCATTGTGATGCTTGAATCAAATGAGATTAGACGCAGTTAAGAAAGCAGCACTAATCTGATGACACTACTCCAGCAAATAAAGTGACAGGTCTTTCATTAAAAATATACAGAAAAGACTCCAACAGTGCCTAGATTATTTTCCGTCTTTCCAGAAACCCTTTTATGTGACATAAAGGACTCATTTTTAAAGAGCTCTTAGCCTGCCATCTAATTGTAATTCTAAGCATATAAACCAGTGCAAACGCAATTTGAAGATATAACTTACAGCAGGAACCAATACTGCACTTAGATATCTATCTTCAAGGCAATAAATCAGGTACCTAAGTGCCTAAACATTAAGACCGGTGATTGCAATCAGCTGCAGGGGCAAAACAAACAAAAAAAATGTAGGCACAAAATTAACAGTTGCTTTTCAGAATTTTAGACTTAGCAGCTTATTAGTTGAGCTCAGTTTATATTGAGTGTGACCACTGAGGAAGACACAGTGAAGCATTCGCTTCTTTGCAAGCACTGCTCAAATACGCATTCACACACAGGACCTTTGCTAATTTAGGCAGCATCATGCTGACTGTAAACTTCTGGATGACTTTTCATGGCTCAGATCTGATACATTAGCTTAGAGCATTCTTCAGCAAGAAATACACATCTCCCCTGACTGATTCCAGAACTATAACCAACTTAAGAAATACTCTGCAGCTCTTCAGCGTTAAGGACTATAAGGTATAGTATTCCTCACTTTTTGAAAGTAAAAATGGCCTGAAAAATGTCCTCTGTCATTCAGAGTATGTTGATTTTTTTTTTCCATTTAAGGAACAAAGGCACAGTATTTCATTTCTTCAAGTCAAATTTCTAAGCTCCTGAAATGCAAGAGTCTCCATCTCTGATGAACTGATGAATTTCTAACAGAGGACGTTTTAGTTCCCCTTATATTGAAGGGCACTGGCTGCAAGACTGAGAAAGTGAGCATGAGCAGAGGAACATGGGTGGCTCCTGAAAGTTTCACCTTGGACAAGACCATCACATCAATAATAGAATTAGAAAAATAATCATAGCACGAGAATTTGTCTAAGATGATAAATTCATTTCAAAGTTCTTATTACTAGCTGTTGATAGTATGGCACATAGAAACAGAAATCACAGGTTGTGACCCCTATACATAGAACTAAAGCCAGGACAATCCAGAAAAAGACATAACATGAATTGCTGCTGTAGCTAAGTAAAGTTTATCTGCATACTTGAAAATCTTTCTTTCATGGTGCCAGCTGCTGATAACAAGAATGTCTTGCTATCTTTATAAGGAAACCTAAAGCCAGGAGCATTTTCTGATATTGCAGTATAATGGTGGTGGGCAGTCAAACAAGAAAAGGTTGAGAGGATCAAAAATGCAATGTTTAGAAAAGCTGTATTATGTGTATAATACCATTTTACAGGGAATTTCTGTATATTTTATTGCATTTTGGCACCCTCTGGTGTTGAATGGTGCTCAGAGTTAAGAATGCTTAAGAGATGCTACAGATGTACATAAAGATCTATTATTCTAAAGCCCGAAATTGGTGCTTCAAAACCAAGAAATATGTGGAAACACTAGAACTCACTTCATGTAACTTAAGAGCAAGAAACCTTTGCCTGAGCACCTGAGAAATCTTTGTATTTTTGATAGGTTGACAATTCTTTATTAGCTGTCTCTTTACTTAAAAGAAGTTATTTACCACTTAAAGGTTCTTTTTTTGCTTTCAGTTATGTATTTGCTAAAAATAACAGCATCACTGTTTAACATCCAAATGAATGCCAAATTCTTTTTAGTATGGCTTATTGTATTATCCCTCATGTAGAAGTTGATGCCTTTGCTATGACTGCAACATTTTTCCAAGAGCAGAAACATGTAGAGTCATGTGAAATGAGCTCTAAGCAATACTGCTGTCAAAGTGGGAAAAGCAGACATTACTCTCACTGGGTATTAYGGCTGCTGTTTTCCTAAGCCTTTTCTACCATAGTCCTAATACTATTAGATCACAGAYATTTACATGCAAACACATAGCATGTTTCAAATCTTTTCAATCTCTCTGCATCTATCTCAAAGCAATCACTAAATCTTGTCTTTTGATAGCAAATTCCACATAAAACTACCATTTATTCAAGAATAAAGAAAAAAACCAACAATTTCCTGCATTTTTCCTAAAGCTTCTTGAAAAGGACTGTTGAAATAAGTTCATTTTATTTGCAAAATAATTTACATTGATAAATTGACAAAAAGAACCCTAAAACCATCTCAGAAGTCTGAAAAAATAAAAAATGCCCTGATTATAATACAACATGAGAAGAAACATACTGTGTTACCTGCCAGTATTTAATATATAAACTTTTATGAAAAATACATATCATGAAAAATCTTATTGTAGTAGTTTCACAAGCACTGCAATAAGTACATTATTGCAAAGAAAATTTCTACGTAATTCTTTGAGGATTTTAGAATAACCTTTACTATTATATAATCACATTTTGTTTGATTCAGGATATTAAAAAAAATGCTAACATACTGAGAAATAACTCYCACAATTAAGATCCAAGATCAAGATCTTTCTAAATTTTAAACCTATAAAAGGCTGTTTTGGAACCATCTACCAGCATATCTTTACATTTACTATTCACTGGTGAGCACTATTTATAACAGTCAGATGGTACTGATTAATAAATACATGTGTGTGTACATACATATATACATATATATATATATATATAAAGCAGACCTTACCATTCAAGGAGGTTATCATAGTCCATTATGTAGTCTTAAAACTGCAAGAATCTCTTGCTAAAAGGCACACCTTAAGAAGCGTTCTGCCCAATCAGCATTTGGACCTGCCTAGCAGCTGATGAATCACAGTGATGATAACTGAACCTTTCTTTCTTTCTTTCTTTTTAATGAAGTAGAAGTTGTAAAACGTGGTGTTAAGGAGGCATTGAGCTTCCCCCCCC
>NW_028186149.1:15152565-15178404 GCF_003343005.1 Rhea americana
CAACTATTTGTCAATGGACCCTTAGGAAATATAGAAGTTCCTATTTTTCAGTTGTGACTTTGGCAGAATATTTTTTTAAAAAAATAAAAGTTTGTTTATAAACTAGAATAAGAAGTTTCAAAACTAACAAATTAGTTTACATCGATGTAAAACTATGCCGAAGCTCAAAACCCCTTCTACCAGTCCAGAGTTCAGTAACAGTAGAGTACTATGGAACTATGGAGAGGTAAACTACTCCAGATGTCACACTAAAAATTATTATTATTATTTGATTACTGTAGCAACTTAGGACTTTCAATCAGGATCCAGTCACCCAGGATGAATATCTGCCCTGAAAATGTTTCTACTTTCAAAAATGTAATATATATTTACATCATTTTACAATTCTTTATCCAAGTGGTTTTCTTCTCTTAAAAAAAAGACCTTAATTCACTAGATATCTTTTATATATAGCCTGAAGGAAGACAGGTATATGAGTATAACCTCAGGAATATCAAAATATCTGAGTTGAGAAATAATAATTTTATAATTTATATAACTGTATTAAAGTCAAGCTACCTGTGACTTGCAAGGGTGAATTCCAATGCCTAAACTAAGTCACACAAGCTCTGCCAGCCCAGAAACTGCCAAGGAATCTGAATTTCTGATTATTGGAAGGAACAAACTAGTAGAGGCTGCTGGGGGCCAATTTTGCCATGTTCTTCTGGTCAGCTGCCCAGTCAGCACAGCCCTSTTCTGCACTGAAGGAGTGACCCTAGCAAACCAACACCAAACCAAAACCAACCCCTTGCCAAAGTCTCTTTACCACCATCAACATTACTTTCTTTCTCTAAAGCCCAAATCTTCGTGTTTCTCCTTTCGTTTGTTCCCCTGGCCCGGCCCCTGCTCCCCCCCAGCTTCGGGGGATTCCGCACAAACTCCTCCTGYCGTGGTACCACAACCTCCAGCGGCAGCACAGCGCCAATGCTGCCTGCTCAGCCTGCCCCGGGATGTAACTTCCCATACTTTCACCAAATGCTCTTTGGCTATTTTCTCATTTTAACTGGTAATCTACTACACAAAACATACAAATGTCTCTTGTACATAACCATATTGCTAAAAAGCAGAATGTGGAACTGTCAGTCAGAAGACTTAAGGCCTCCATGCAGCTAATATTAATTACATAGGAATTAATACTAAATACAAAAATGCGGCCATTTCTTCTTAAACTAGCTTTGAACAGGATTAGTGCTTGAAGTTAAATTAAGCAGTCATATTCCTACTTACATGCACACACAACAACATAGCTCATTCTCACGACAATCACAAAAGCATATGATAATTCTGCAGCAGATCTGTTAAAGGCCACTTATATCAAAATCTGACTGAAAAGTCACTGACCCTCATCTGAGTTGAAACATCTRCCCAAATCTCTCTGCAGTTTTTGATGGGGGTTGTGATTATATTCTCTTTCAGTCTATCTTCAGACTATTTCTCTGGATTCTACACCATAGTTACTGTGAACTGGCAGATTTGCAATATTATTTACACTCTTACTATTTATACAGAAGGTGATGGCAAATAGAAATGATCAGCTAACAGTGATTTCTGTAATTTCCAGGTACCAAAGACTCTGGAAGATGCGGCAAACTATCAGTTTTGCTTTGATGCTGTAATGACTTTGTAACACAGTATTAGTAACACAAATAAATCAAGATTAACCTATACAAGCATACTACTGCCACAAAAAAGGGAGACCTTTCAGTAAATTAGAGCATAAACAGGCAAATTCCAAACAATTCTACACATAAGAAGTTGATTTTGGGGGGTTATTAAATCTATGCTTCCTGCCTGGCAGCATTTTGGAAGCAAAAGTAAAAGCCCTAAAAGAACAAAGGATGTTATTCTACTGCAGTGCTAGAATTTAGGCAAATCAGTGCTGATTTAGAGTGGCTGAGCTAACTGTGCACATTCATCACAAAGAAAGTTTTGTGTTTGCACTGTCTGCACAGAAGAGCCTTTGATGTACAGCTTTTTGCTTCTTCATACTGTGCCTTCTGCAGACTGATAAATTGTATTAACTTCCATGACCGGTTTTATGAGACAAATACTCGAAGGAAGAATGTGGCCCAAAGATTAGCTATAAAAATCATTTGCTATTTCAGTAGTCTCCCATGATATCTGTTAAAACAGAGAAAAAAAGTTTTCCTAGATTACAGAAGTGCAGAATCCAAGTTTGATGTTCTGCTTTTAAGCTTACTGAAAAACTGCACCATAACATTCCCTTACACTTAGACTTTTAGAAGTCTAAATGACTTCTAAAGCAAATTTACTAAGTTTACAAATAGAAAGCATTTTTATCATTTTTTTTAATAGTTGTCAGTTTTGAACCCTTGATAAACCTATATTATTTTTTGGTCAGTGTGCAATGCAGCTGCCTACTTATACAGTCATTCCAAAGAAGATTATTGGGAGTAAATTTTAACTTAATTGATGTATGTGGAACTCTGAAGACAACAGATGGATCTGAGGAATGAAAAGAACAATACATGTAAGTTAAATTTTGCAACTGTAATACAAATTAGCTAGATTTCAATTGGGCCACGAGACAATACACTCAAATAACGAGTACAAACTACTGTAACCAGCAACAGATTTATCACATCAGTTCTGAAGATACTAGTCAAACTACATTATATAATCACCTTCATAATCCAACTTTCCAAAGGGAAAATAAGAAAATGAAATAAGAAAAAGACCATCTTTTAGATAGAGCAGAACACCAGACAGGTGTCCAAAAGGCTGATGCTATTTTTCCTCATAATGTTCCTTCTACTGGAGGCCCTCTGAGGCATGAGACCATTCTGAGCGAAAGCAGGGTGGTATTCTTTTACCTCTAATCTTGCAATCGTGCATAACACCACTTACAGCAAGAGCATGAATTAAGGCAGTCCTGAGAGCTGCAGCTGTTTCACTTCTGATCATGCATCTGCTTCAGAACTGATCAACAAAGACCATAGAGAATTAAGTGGCATCATGATAGAAATTCTACTTTTTACATGGAAAAGTAGTAGTTGGATAATAATACAGCAACACTGTGGTGGACAATCCTTTCAGGTTTATTTGTAAGGAAATGTATATGGCCTACAGTCTGCAGGTTCTTGCTTGCTCTCATTGGCTTCAGTCCCCACTTGAGCCCAGTATTTACAACTATCGTATCAAGCTTTGGAGCCAGAAATTTGAGTGCTGAGTGTGCTGAGAGTTCTCAGTGCTTGCTGAAGCCAAAGTATTTGAGACTCCACAGGATGGAAACAAAGCGTGCACCTCGCCTTAAATACAGATTGTCTTTATTTAAGGCCAGATATATGCTTTATGTTTCCTCCCATTTTCATTAGAGAAGAAATTATAGCAGACTACCACCCAAACTGAGAATCAAAGTCATAGCTTCCCCATCTGCTTATGATTACTAATAATAACCAGTCATTTTTTCAAAAAAGAGGGCTTGCTGAAAATGTTATAATGTCATTTGTGAAAAATGCATATAATAAACACATTTCACCCATTATGTGAAATATTTTTTCCCCAATCCACAGAAAAAATACCTAGTTGTAATGCAAATGTAAGTTCTAAACAAGAAGTTTGGCATAGTATTGTAGATAGGCACTTATACCATTCAAAAATTTTATTTCAGAGTTAACCAATATAGGTTGTGAGCCTGCAACTCCTTTGTTCCCATTTACCTCACTTTTGAAGTATCAAAAAGGCATACCATTCTTTTTCACCTAATTAAGACCCCCACCAGTATGCTGACCACAGACCAACTTCTGGTTCCTAGCATCCAGCTATCACATTGCTATCTAACCTAAGCATAACCTTCAGGGTCTTCATCTGCTCCTATGACCCAACATTTAATCCATCCCTGTGTATCTCTGATATCATTTTCATTACAAAAAAATCTGAAGCCTTCTCTGACTACTTGCTAGGAAGTAATTTCAGATTTCCATCTCAAAAAACAAGAAAGCTCAGTTTCACATTAAGTAAATCTGAAGAGTTTCTATAAAACCTATAAAATGATATGATCTTGGTTCCCTACTTGGTGGAGAGCATACAGGGATACAGAGAAGCATAAGAGAATAGTGAAGTCCCATCAGCCACATCTTTTGCTCTAAGGAACTGTAGTATCCATAGGTAACACTTGGTAGTATGTGTGCCTTGACATCTTCCCATGTAATCTTCCCTGTTCACTGAAGGAAAAACAAGGTGGGAGAGAGTGTATGAGAGAATGTGTGAGCAAAAGAGAGAGAGAACCACAAGCTGCCGAGCATCTTTGTGATGTCTAGAGGTTTGTGGCTGTGCACAGGGTCAGGCGCTCAGTCACTACTGCCAGCACACTCCTTTCACAGCTTGCCAAGTGACAGCAAAACWGTGAGAAAGATGGATAATGCCCGTGTAGTGTTAGAAGGTTTAGGTATTGACTGCAGCTAGTTAATTCCACAGAAATATCACGAAAATATTATACGGTCACATTTCTCTTGTGAGTAACTCTTAAATTTACTACTTGTCCTTCTAAAAGCAATAGCAATCTGCACTGAGCACAATAAATATCTTGTTTATAGTTTAATATTAAAACTTGGATTCGGAGACCCACTGTGCCTGTTATCACAAAGAATAACAGTAATATCTGAACCTGAAAAGAAAACAAATACTGAAGAACACTGTGTTGGATATTATCCTCACTTTACCTATTAGAAAATGTGAATAGCTTGCCAAGCTATGCAGTAAGTCATAGAAAAAAATAAATGGTTGGAATTTGAGAGTCCTGGCACCCACTCCTATGTCACTCTGTTACCTCATATTGCACACTGTGACTTTAGCTACAAAAGTCAAATTAATATATAAAGAGTGATACAGTTCCATTAAGTGAGAATTCAAGTAGACAAAGTTAAAAATAAACCTTTAAAATATAATGCACATTTTCTGTCTCTAAGAGCCTATAAAGGGATAATTTTGCAAAAAAAAACAATTGCCAGTACAATAAATTCAATACACATTTGAAACTGATCTAGCAAAAACTTTGGGGGGAAGGAGGAGAAGAATGTACATGTAAGTCTAGTATAGATATTTACAATTAAAAACCTACAAAAACCACAGGATTTTTAAGGAAAATTGTTTCTGCAATTAGATCAGAGTCAGTATTCAGATATTATGCTGAGTCAGTAACTCATTCATAATCAAATGAAAAGAAAAACAAAGTTTAATCAAGAATAAAAAACTTTCATCCTTTGAAAACAGGTTTGGCAAGTTCCTTCCAGAGGTGGCACCAACTATACACAAACAAATTTAGGGACAACACCTATCCTGGGATGTTCAGAACAATTTATGGGACACCGATTCAACAACAGTGTTTAGCTGCAAAGAAAAACAATCCATACAGTACAACTAGTGCCACACTCTGGGAAATCAAAAAAAAAAAATACATCCCATAATATAAAAGTCTCTTACAAAGAAGTAAGAGCATGCAGCATTTTATCTTCCTAGCTCTACCCACAGAGTAGGGTCCAATCAATGCACATTAAAAGCACTTTGCCCCTCAAAAAAGCTAATGACAACACTTAAAGCTTGGATTTACTACCCAGGGACAGTTCCTAAGAAATGTTGGCAAAAAAATCACCTGTTTCCTCTGTTAAAACGAACACCAAGCCAACTCTGTTCAGTACAAAAAATTAGGCACTCTGTGCCAAATTCTACTCTTACTAGTATCAGTACAATCTTGAAGTAACTCCACTGATTTGGTTTTGGCAGTCTAGATCCAGAATGATTCAAATGAAAGCAAAAGTTAACCCAGTGCTTTTACTTAAAAGCATTCCCCTATCTGTACTAAAACAGATGACTGCACTGCACTAATACCTAAACAGTGCACTTGTTTTGTATGTGCACATCATTCAAACAGCACATAAGTGAGAAGAGAAAGCAAATACTGCATTTAAACAGTGCAGGAGAAGGTAAGAATTCTTAGATTGTTTCAGATTAATTATCTTTTAATGGTATTTTCAAATTCTTGCTTTTAATCTGCAGACTTGATGATCAGTAAAATTGATATATTGATTATGTCAAGGTACTCTATCTTAATAAGYACATATACTAGAAAAACATGCCCTACTCTTCTAGATTATTCTTGAAATCTTGAGAGCAAATCTGTATACTTTATGTTGTATATGTCATCTATACTGTATGCTGTTGGTGTTTATTTTCTAAATAATTTCTGTCAGAAATCTAGATAGATTCTATTATATATTCTCTTCCAGTTAGATTTGGTCTAATGAACTGATGAACAAAATAGAGTACATAATAATAATAAAGCATTTCCACAGGAATTTTCATCTCAAAATCTTACAGTTAAATTTGCAGATGACTACCCTGCACAACAACATGCTATATACAAAAGCATTACCTATATTTCACAGAAAGGAAAACAGAGCAGACTGCCTAAAGTAATTCATCATTGTAGTTGCAAGGCTGAATGAAGTAAGAATCCAGAAGTTGAAGATTTAATCACATCATACTCACAGGTATAGACATATTCTTCCGAACTGCACAAAAGAAGCTGAAATAYTGTGTCATCTGCAAAAATCTTTAAAGGAACAACTCAACTGTGTAAATACTTGCCATCTTGGTGGTAATTTTAAAGAATAAAACCTGGTTATGACTGGATTTCAAAATGTAAGTATGATTCAGAATCCACACAAAGTCAATGTTTCTACCAGCTATGACTCAATACAGCAAGAACTTTGCACCTTCAACTTTGACAATTATTAACTTCAGCTAGTAGTCTTTAGGATAGTTTTGACACTTAAACTGAAGCTTTCTACCACACAAATTTGACAGTCAGATTGAGACAGAAATAGCTGCTGCTGCTCTCTTTGTTTGCTTTGAAAATTACTAGTAATATACAAAGAGACTAAATAAAGTTTCATAATAACAAAGAAATAACCTTAAATTGAACAGGAACTAATGCCTACCAAACAAATAGGATAAATGAAATCAGACATCTAAGATTAAAATAAAAGTGGAACTAAGCCAAGGAGTAATGGAGAGTTGCCACACAAACAGAAATCTCARCATAGGGAAGCCAAAGGTCAAGGGCAGTTGGTACAGTTAAGAAAGTCATTCAGAATGTATCACAGTTAAGTACTTTGTACTGGAGGACAGGTACAACCTAAAAGTACACAAAAGGTCATTGAAAAGAGCCCTGTGAGAAACACTTTAAGAAATTAAAAAGTTGAAACTGAACTGAAACTTAACTGAAATGTTAATAAAGAGCAAAAGAACCTTGTCTTTTCAGAATAACACAACTGCACAAAAAGTCATGCTGCTTAAATGCAATTGATACAGTATCAGTAAAATACAGTAGAACTATAGTGACATTTGGAAAAATAATAATAGCTAATTTTGACTGTGATCAGCTACATGGACAGAAAATTCTAAGCAATAACGGTCAAAAAACAAATAAGAAACAATTCTGCAAAGCAAATTACCACTGAAAAATACTCATAAAGAGTAAGGAGGAGCATTTGAAGAATACCTTTATACAGTTAAAGGGAGGCACCACTTTGGCATCCTTTTTGAAGGATGTTGGACTCAAACCCTATGCGTTTCTGAAACAAATTTTGATATCCACTGGTTAAAAAAATCCACCCATGTAAACAACATAAAATGCAACAATTGTCTTGAAGCAGACTCCCATCTCGCTGGAAGTTGGAGCTACTCTAGGTCTGGCAACAGGCACCCTTCAGGACTTCTCCAGACTTTCCACCACAGTACTCAGAAATTCCCCATGACTCTGCTTAGGCCTGGCACAAATTGAAGCCTTCTTGAAGTAAATATCTGTTGAGCATTTACCACTTCTCCAGAAAAAAACTCTGTACATATAATTACTGAAATTGATTTCTGAAGGTATTGAGGATCTCCRGCAAGGTGCTAACGCTCCAATTACTTTCAGGGGAAACAATCAAAGGTACAATGAAAGAAGCAAAGAAAGTCAACAGGAATCAAGGATGAAGAGTACTTTGCAATCATGGTTTTCATCCTTCTGTGCCATAAACAAAGCCCTTTGGATTCCGACTCCAATAATCTGCATTTATTAAAAGTTACTTTAGCTGTCAGTCTCTCAGATACAATTGCATTGAATGGCCTTTAAATATGCGTATTCAAGAAATGAGAAAAACTTGGAGGAAAAAAACTCAGAGAAATAAAGCTAGTGTAGAGACAGGGTTTTGTGTATTTCTCTTTCTTAATTATAAAGAAAATATAAATGTAGAAATAAAAGAATATTATAGAATAGAATGAAATAATAAGTAATTACTAATTAAAACTGACTTGAAAAGAAAAATAAATTCTACCTTATATTTTTCTAGATCATGCTGCAGTTCGCTTTACTCCATGATTAGACCCAAGTATCATCTTAGCTTGTGCCACAGCTACACCCCCCTAGGGGCTGTTATGATAGCTGAAAACACCTAGAAGTAGAGGAACACCCAGACTTCACCCATTTCTTTCTCAATGTTTCCAAGTGTGCGTCCCACATCAGACCCTTCCTTAGTCTACAAGGAAGACCTACAAGGTTGCTTACAGCAGAAGAATTGATGTAACAGTGCCAGTATGGTTTTATATGACCTATGTCCATGGCTGTATTTATGTGCAAACCCTGGCACAATAAACAAATGTTAGCTCTTACATATTTGGAACTAAATGTACTTYGAACTAAACCTGTGAGAATTAAAGAACAGAGTGTGGAATACTTCTGTTGCCCTGGCAATCAGAGAATAGCTAGAAGCAACAGCCACAGATTCTTAAAGCCACAGATTCTTAAATTGAGCTCCAATTACTATTAAAAAACTACTTGCACAGTATCACAAAAGAGGTTCAAATTTCCTCATCAGAGGACTCCATTCACCTCACAGCTAGCTCTGCAGCAGCTACACCATTTAAGGATTCCATTATCAGAGTAATTTGGCATGATTGCACATGCCCTCTCAACTCCTGAAGACATTGCTTTTGGGAATTACTTCTGGCTACCTAAATATACTTGAGAGGACAGAACATGTATTAGCTGAACAAGTCATAAATAAAATAATTGGAGGAGGTGCTTAAACAACTCAAYGGCAATCTTCCTGCTGGCAGCCTGACAAAGAGAGAGAGGGATAATTCTCCAGTGCTCTCATGGTCTGGAAGAGATAACAGCCTCTCACCAGTAAAATGGTAGAGATGCAGAAGCTGAAATACCACTGAGAGAAATACTCCCTGAAAGGGTCCCTTTCAGAGTCCTATCTGAAAGATCAGTCCCTGAAATTTCCAGCATTTTTCCTGCCAACTTTGAAGAGTTCTATGTGGCAACTTGTACCTTTTTCACTTGCTGCATTACACCAATGAATTATTATAGCAGTAGCGTTTTAATAACCCCTCCTTCAAGGGAGATAAAGAGATCACTCAAAATACACAGTCTGTGTAAGAGCCAATCATCCCATTTAGCTGATCTGTATATGGCAACCTCTTTCTCTATAGTCTTCCACGATCTTGTGCTCTCAAGAAATATATTTAGGATAATGGTCTTCCCAACAAACATCTGCAGAAGCTCTATAAATTTGGAAATTACGTTTTTTATAAATTAAGTTCAAACCTTATATATATTGATTGGATATACTGTAAATAACTTTTCATAATAATAGAAATTAATGCCCAAGTTGTAGAAAGTCTCTCTAAGATCATTTCAATCTCATAATTGAAATTGAGATTATTGACACAAGAATTGTGTCAATTCTCCCATTTTTTTTATCAATGGAAAAGTGCTACAGGATGGTGCTATTCCTGACCCTGCCTTTGATCCATTTGCTGTCTTGTGTCAAGCTATTCTTGCCTTAGTTTCTTATATCTAAAATAAATCAAAATAGTTTAGTTCAGTGAAAATTCTGTGAGTGCCAGTAACTAAAACCAGCACAATAGGCCCTCAAGAAACTTCTCTGGCTTTCTGAAACAGAACTTAAAGGACAGAGAAGATGAAAGCTAGGATGCAAGATAAGTGGGCCTCAGCTAATGCTAGAAGAGAGGAAGTCCAGRGGATCTATTTATGTCCAGCAGCATGCAGAGGTTAATTTGATGTGTTGTTTTTGCCTTACAAACCACATTCCATTTTGTTAGTTCATGAACTGATGAACTACCCTGTTTCTTATGCAGCAGCTCCATCTGCTGCCCAAAAGGAAAGCTGAACTTTGCACTGGGACTACTTCAGAGGGTAAAAAGAAAACTGACTTGAGTAATTTGGAGTATCAGGAAAAGAAATTAAATAATTTCCCATTCAGTCCTCCAGCAAGAATGACAGAAACAGCCAGCTTAGCATCTCCCTGTGAAACCAACTAACCAAAAAGAAAACATGAGAACTATAACAATCATATGAATCTCAGGATTCTTTACTCATATACCTTCAGAATCAGCCTTCTCACAGTGAACTCTGATTCTGCACTATCTGATTTTGCTGTGCAAAGCAACTATATAATGTTATCAACTCATACTGGCCACAGACTCTCGCTTTGCCCCACAGTAAATGTGCCCAAATTGTAAGATGTTTATGACAATTCTTAGTTACTTACAAGCAGTATATATGAGTTACAGATTAGCTGTTCCAGCAAATCTGCTGCTGGTGTTAGGTAGACATGATGCTAGGCTGGCTAGACTTCTTAGTTAAGGGCACAGCACAAACATAAATTTAAGTATATTATTTTGAGGACCAACTCAGTTCTTAAAAGCTAAAAAGAAAGTTCAGCTTCTTTTATGCAGAGTACAGCCTGAGCTGCTACACCTTAAGCACTCAAATAAAGCTTTCTCTACATAGTATTCCTTTACTAAGAGCACTATGGAAAGCATGCAAAGGTATGTTAAGTGCCACTGTCCAGAGCAGTATAGTTATGGCAAGACCATATGGATGCAGAGCTTGGAATTGCAATCAGGCCTGCTCTGAACCCTGCAGAACTTGGTGATTCTTAGGATAATCTATGTTTACAATTGCTCTGGCTCCAAAAGAGATTGTTAGCTTGGGCCTAACTCCAGCACGKTGTTCACTTGAACTATAAAAACCCCAGAAACCCCATATTTTCCAAGCAGCATTAGAGGAGCCATTTGATAAACCATATACTTAGCATTGGTTTACTGCTGGCAACATGCACACTGGCTGACTCCGTGAGGAACCACTGGGTGAACCAGCACGCTGCCTTCCCTGCCCAAGCTGCCTAGGTCATACATTACACTGGTTATCTCTGCCCTTGATACAATAGCTAATGGAAAGTCTACCACAGAGGTTTGTTTTACATCGATTTGATTTGTTTCCTGGCTCCTCAAATTCTAGGGCACAAGTTTATGGACAAGTTTTTCCCTACTCCTGTTCATACTAAAAGTTTTTAAGTACGATTAAGTTACAAGCAAGAGTCTCACAAAGTCATTCTACTTTATAAACTTGGCCCCAGTAGTGCAGAGCAGACCTTCCCGTGAGCCACTGGCGCAGGCTCTGCCGCTCAGAGCCGCTCCGGGACGGCAGGGGTGGACGCACACCGCCTGGCCCCGGCGCCGGCAGCATCACACACGCGAGCTGAGATTAACCCCGGAAGCAGAAAGCTATATAGGACATGCCTGGGTCAAGAACTGAATTTTTGGGGAGGGAGGAAGGGAGGGAGGGAGGGAGGAAGGAAAGAACAACCCTGCAGCCTGTTATTTAGCTTTTTTATATGCCTATTTGATTAAAAAAAAATAAGTCAAAGACTTACTTCAGATCATAATTACAGCTTTTAAGGAAAACTGATTTACTGAATCCATTGGAAGTTTTACTATGTATTTAGACAGGGTAAAGTTCAGTTATTATTCCCTTAAATTAATCTAATAATAGCCAATCATGGTACTTGGAACAATGATCCAAATATACTGTAGTGTTTTCACTCACATTTAAAATACTGGCATGCAATGAAATATTATTTCTGCCATTCATTTTCTTTTCCTTCTTTCCATTTACGTTTTTTTTTTTGTTGTTGTTGTTTTGTTTTTTTGTTTTTGTTTTAAGAGCTCAGAAATATCCTTGGTCATTGTTTTCCTGGCATGTTTCCCCAGCAGAAGTATGTTTCCATACCTGTCACCTCATAATGAATTACTGTAGTCTCTAGCACGGATTGCATGGATATTTTTTTCATTTCACTTATTGCCTGTGTTTTGTCTTTCAGATTCCCACTTTTTTTTGAACACTGCAGTGCATGGGATACCCAGTAAACATAGTCACAAGTTTCCCAGTCTCTTTAATTCAGAAGCTATTGTTTTAAAAACTTTGATGGGTTTTCTCTAAAAACCTACAATGCTGGAAATCACCWGCCTTAAAAGTATTTTTCAGATGAAATGCATCTAAGATAGCTTAAGTTTTAAAGCTGGCACAGCATATTTTCCATATCCTTGATGCTATGTCTGGAAGGGTTTTTTGGTCTAAAATTGCATTTTCCCATCTATTCCAAAAATGGAATGATGTTAAAAGCACATTATGAATACCTGCAATATGAGAAATACTGCTAGAATATATATATTCATTAATGCAAAATGAAAGCTGATGTTATTCATCAATATAGCACCTCCAGGTGTGTAACAATGATACAAAGACTTCTTTAGGCAACTTTATGGAGGTTTGGAGAAAGTTCCATATTATTCTCTAAATATACAGGTTAATATTAAAATGCTCGAGAGTGAAGAAACTATATATTTTATATTCATTATTTATAAATGAAAAAAGAGCATTTCAAAAAAAAAAAAAAAAAAGCACCGTAGCCATGTGACAAACGTTTAAAAGCGAACCTCTCCTTCGTATGTTTTTTCCCCACCCGGGATGTGGCCGTGGGCAGCGCTCAGGGCGCTACCTCTGGACTTGCTTGCAGAGCAGCTAAAAACACCAAGCCTATTCATGCTAGTTAAAAATAAAAGATAAAAGACTGTATAGCTAATGACGGAAAAGAACGTATCCAAAATCAAAGGCACTCACACCATTTCCGAAGTCCGGACGTCCTTTCCAACAGGCGGTCCAGCGCCGGGCCGCCGCGCGCAGCCTCTATAGGCGGTGTACGAGAAGTCCAACAGGTGGCTCCGTGGCGCAATGGATAGCGCATTGGACTTCTAGAGGGTGAAGGGATTCAAAGGTTCCGGGTTCGAGTCCCGGCGGAGTCGCACATTCCCTTTTAGTTAGGTCTTCCTTTCAGCTGCTACCTTTTCACTCCGCTTTCCTGCCCTTGCCCTYAGTGCCGGAGCAATCCGACCGATCGACTTGGCGCTTCGCGGCGGCCGCTTCCCTGCAGCGAAACTATCCGAGTCTGCCTGGCAGGAGGCTGGGGGCAGCCGGAGGCAACGGCACCAACCTCCAGTTGGCGCGACAGCAAAGCAGCCGCTTGGGCTGCAAGCTCGGTTTTCGGGCGCTTCACTCCTGGCTGGGGTGGTGGAAAATGGCCGAAGCCGGCTGCCGCGGCGGGTGGCCTTTTCCCTCCAAGCCAGCGGGGGAAGTGCTGTCCTCCTCCCTCTCCGCGCCGGCACGCGGGCACCAACCGTCACCAACGGCCGCCGGCGCGCGGGCACCAACCGTCACCAACGGCCGCCGGCGCGCGGGCAGGGAGCGCCCCGCCGCGCTGCGGCGCGCGAGTGCGCGCCCAGCGGCCGGAGCCGGCCGGCCGGCAGCAGCGAGCGCGAAAGCGGCCCGGCCGTCCTCCCGCCAGCGGCACGCGCAGCGCCACCAAACAAATCTGCAACAGCAGCCACTCTGGGCACAGCTAGGTCTAAAAACCAACTTATTTATGCTGCTATGCTTCCAGAACAGTCTTCTGAAAATATTCTGAGTAGGAAATGAGCCCACTTCTTTCCTGGAGGCACTTCAGTGATGGTCTGTGATAAATTTCTGGTTGAAGTTATTTTCAAGCAAAAAAGCAAGCCCACAAAACGTAAAACCGAAGCATTTAACACTTCAATCACCATCACCTTTTCTTCCCCACGCGCACTTATCTACAGATAGAAAATGAGTAGCCTTTTTAATAACAATAATTTAACAAGGACTAAAACCCAAACAGCAGCAGCACTAAAACCAAACCTCCTAGATTTTGATCATGCAAATTTAAGACTTAATTGTGGAAATTTGATACCTTCCATCTTGGGTGGCTACGGCCTCTTCTTTCTAACTGTAATCATGTTMATTGCTTAAAAATAATAAAGGGAAGGAAAAATCCCTCTATTTGAAAATGAAATATGCTATTAATAACATTAACTGTCACTAACTGTAACTCTCTCTCAAGCTGGTAACAAGCAAGATGTACTAAGCTAAATACAGCCCATTACAGAACCAATCTTTCTCAGAATTCATTGATAAATATATATAACCCCTCCCCCCACAATATTCATCCCATAAAAAGCAGCTAAAGCAACTGACAGGTGACAGTCATCTCCCTTGTTTGCACTTCCAACAACGCATTTCTCCACAAACATTTAATATTTCCCCTTTTACCTCTAGTATTTAAGGATGGCTCAGTCTCTCAGTGAATTTACCTAATTCCCAGTGAAAAGCGCAGGGCAGAGGCTTTTATATATATATATATATATATATATATGTATGTATGTATGTATATATACATACATACATGCATGCATGCATGCTATAAGCAATATTTACAAAGTATTACTTAAAGAGTTTACAAGTTGAGTAAGTGCTACCATCCAGAAGATGGACAGAGAAACTGCATGATAGAGCAGTAGGGAATTTTTACAGAAGAGCACATAGGCAGGTGTGGGGAAAGCTGAATTAGCCCAGGACTCATCTATCTAGACTCCTGTGATAAAGACAGAACTTCTTAAAAATTAAGAGATCAAAATAGTCATATCACATGGAAGAYAGTGAAGATAATCAACAGGAAAAAACAAACAAAAAAAAAAAAAAAGGAAGGAAGAAAATAGCTTCAGTTTTAGGAAGACTAAACTGATTGCTTTAAAATATCCCAAGGGAGGGATAAAGTAGTGTGAAAATGAGCAGCACATTGCAGTAATTTACTTCTGTACCTAAACTACCAGGCCTACTGGCAGCACCACACTAGTAATAATACCTCTACCACTTTTGATTCTCTTTGCAGCACCAGGAGATGGACTGCAAACTCACTGGGCCATAAAACATTGGACAGCCTCCGCCTCAAGGGCAAAAGCAAAGACGAATACAGGCAAAACCAAGGGGAGCAAGCAAAAAAACAGGATAAATGAAGTACTATTCATACCTGCACAAAACATTCTAGCAACATCCAAAAGAGCAGTAAATGTGGCTGTGTGTATATATACAAAGATAACTATTACTCTTTAATCTCAGGGAAATTTGATAATGTTTATCCTTTACAATAAAGGGAGAATTACACATTAATGCATCAGGAAGCACAGTCACAAGAAAATACTACTTGCAATTGATAAACAGTTTCTCAAAATATGCTAATGTTTTTCAAATAATTTTTGATTTAAGTATTTTCTGAGAGATCTGATCATCATCAGCTTATGCAATCACATGATGMATTTTGTTTTTATTCACTCTCCTCAGTAACTTAAATTTGATGCCAATTTCCATCAAATTTAATTGAAAGGTCAAGGAGTCCAAACTATTAAATTCCTATACTGTCATGAAAATTGGCAGCTGAGAAAAGATAAACAAACTAGTGGCTTCACTGAAAGAAGGGCTGAAACATAAGCTCAGACAACGGTAGACTAGCAAGCCTGCAAATAAACGGGCTTGCAAGTTAGCAGACACAATCCAGTGCATCTTGCCTCTTGTTCATACAGAAGATAGGCACTTGCTGAGTGCAGAGTGTAAGCAAACAGAAGGTATTATAAAAAGTGAAGGAAGGGGAAGGCTATTCAACATAAAACAAATCCCTCATTAACTATGATGCAYATGAAGTATCTTTTTCTAAGGAATTGTTAGCTGGCTATTGAGCAGCCCGAGCAACAGACATTGAGCTGGTACTTGCTGTTTTAACACCAAAGCTTACAATTCTTTTTTAAAGTATTTCAAAGTTGTACATTGCTTTTCCAATTTTCATTTGAACACTGCAAACATGTAACAATGACAACTACTGTGGTGCCTTGTTTTCTTTCTTCAGCGTCCAATACAAATTTTCTTGTGCCTTCACGTCTCATTCAGGGAATGAGGCACCGTAGTTTTTATTGGATTTTTTTATCATGTAATATTAGCATACATATAAATACTAGAATAGCATCTACATATTAGCTGAGACATGGGTTGGTTCTACTTGTGTATGTTTGATACTTCCCAATGAATAAACTTTACTTCTTGCACCATTCATCTTCAAGCAGCCAATGCTTTTTAAGGAATCTATCACTCATTTAATTTTAACCATCTGCAGCACAAATACCTAATCCTTAAAAAAACAGCTATTTTTCACTCTCTATTGCAGAAAATTTGATGTTAAACATTGGTCAAGAACATACTTCTTGTTTAAAGTTTGGTAACTTTAAAATTCTTGTTCTCATTATACAAAAATAATCAGCATTCCTAGTCTTCTGACATTCATTCACCCAATCCATTTAAACCGATGCAGTGATAGTTTTACTTCTGCTATTTCCTGTCTTTTCTGCTACCTAAAGGCAGTAACTGAGTTATGTTAATTGTAATACAAGTGTAACAATAACCAGGTTATTAAAAAAAATAGCACTAAGCTTCACAGAAGAACAAAAGGTTATTCCTATTCCAAAGTCAGCTACCAGACCACAGACTGCAAATTACCCTAGAAAATGGAACCAACTGACAAGTTAAAATTACCAAATCGTAAAAGTTAACAAAAAGCAACAGAAGAGTGGATATTACAAACTGAGTGAGAGAGATTGCGTGTGTGTGGGGGGGTGGGGGGTGTGTGTGTGTGGGTGTACCTATGTTCACSTGCAGACTCCCAAAGCATTCTCAACCATATTATGTTCACTGTTGAAATAAATACTGCACAACCAAGCTATTCCTCACTATCCTTTGCTACAGAATTGGCCAGCAACACATCTGGTAAGATACGGAAAAACTTGCTCTAGTACATAGTAAGTCCCAAAGTGAAATACTACTTTAACACACTGAACTTCCTAATCCATTCATGGCTGAATTAATGAAATTAGACTGAAGACTTAACAGATCATAATTCGCAAAGTCAGATTAAGTGCTCAGATTTAACAGTATGCCTTTAAGTCATCATCTTTTTAATTTAACCTTAATTTGAATATTTCACATAAATCCACTTCTAGATACCTGATGTGATAAAAACTCCTACCAAAATCCCAGCTGCAAAAGTTTCCCCAAACCTCAATTTACACAATCTTAAAGAAAACCCAAAACACCAGCAAGCATTCTGTAAAATAGTTTATAACATGTAAGTAGTTCCAGCTTGTTATTTTTTTCTTCAAGTCTTAATTGTGAAACTTCTTCTTCTTCCGATTCTTCTTCCCTGCTGCAAAAGCTGCTTTTTCACTCATGATCTCCTGATACTTCCTTTTATTATATCTGAACAAAATAGATAATTTACTTTTAAGCATAGTAAACCAAACTGCAGGAAAAGATAACATGGAACACACTCTACCAATATAATTTGCCAAACTGAGTTCTCCCATGTTTTCTATGAGCCAGATTTCTTTAATTTTGTATACACTTATGCCTACGTAAAGGGAAATCAATACTGGCATTAATGGTAAATGCAGGTAAACATGTTTCTGAAATAAGTTTGATTAAAGAAGCAATAATATTTGCATAACCAATGACTTCTTCATTACATAGGCAATCACACTTCGAACATTTTGCTACCAATTTGCAACACTGCTACCAATTTCTTACAGAGGGAAAACTCATTAACAATGCTATAGATAGGTTATACCCATTTTTATACTACCCTCTTAACAAACTTAGATAATCAGCCTCTACTCAACACTGCAGAGTGAGATAAGATTAATACTAATCAGTGAACAGGATATACCTACTAAATATAAGTTACTTGCTCCTCTAATACAAATTCTTATGTATCTATCCCAATTATCACTGTCAATCATAACACACTCAGCAGTACTATTTTAACAGGCTGAAAGACTGCAAGATTGAAACCTGACAAATACTTGCACTAATGCTAAAATATCTGGCTAAAGCCTTTGATTAGTCACAACATAAATTAATCAATCAAATTTCATCAACATTTATATTTTAAAAAGTTATTCCTCATAAACGCCCTGCAAACCATGTAAAGTCAGAAAATAAATTAAGAAATAGATATAGTAATTTGACTTCAAGCCTGACATTTACAAGCCTGACAGCATTAAACTTTACTATCCCAAATCCTGTATTATTTGCAAAAAAAAAAAAAAAAAAAAAAAAGATGTTACAGGAGGAGGGAAAAAAGAGAGAGAAAGAGAGAAATGCAGACTAGCATCATGTAATAGCCAATATAAAAATGGATCAACTGTGGGTTCTACTCCAAAAACAGCAGGTTGGAAAAACAGTAATTTTTTTTCAATCATATTGTTCAAATAAGACTTCTAGAGCAATTTTGATTCCTATGACAGGTGGCAAGCTGGCATGCTTATAAAATGAAAATCCCATGAACTTTCATACAAACAGTATAGGCAGCACTTTTCTATCAATTATGCTGAAAAAGTATTCATCGATCTTTCAGCCAAAACAAGGTTTACACATAAACAGAAGTCACTCATTCAGAGTCCTTGTTTTTGGCGAAAGCCTGTGTGGACACTTGTTTTTGAAGTGAACCAGAACAGGGCTGAGTGCCATCTCTTTAACTGTGACAGTGATGACCCTGCAGAGGTGGGTAAAAGAATTTTATGAAGATTAAAAAAAAAAAAAAAACACACACTTTCTTACAGTCTAATTATCCCCTATCCCTTAGGGCCTCTCAGTGGCAGTGCTGTTGAACTGCTAAAACAGATTAATGCTTTCTTCTTTAAAGTATAAAAAAACTCAATATATGAACTAAATAAAAGGAAAAAAAGTAATCTATTTAAAATATAGTTCTCTCACACATATAGGATTAGACTTACAAAACCATTTTAAATACCTTCTAAACTCAGAATCTGCAAGCAGCTCTTCAACAATTGTTCTTTTCCTTTGTTTCTTAGGGATTCGGCTGTGGTAAAAGTCTATGGGAGAATCAACCACGGTTCCAACCTAGAAAATAAAAATTATAAACAGTCTTACTGTAACAGCAAGATGCTCATTATTATTTTTAATCCGAGTGACAATTCTTAAGACACATACATAGATGACCAGAATTTTCTTTTTTACAACTGCATGGATCTAATGTTTTTTCAGGGAGCAAAAGGAAAGTCTCTTGACTATCTTAACTCTTTCCTATCTCTATCATCACAGTGTTTCTGCTAGATGACTAAAAAGTAGTTAGCCCTGCTCTAGTTTAAGGGCTCCAATCTGAAAAGCATCACATTTATGCAACTGGAATGTTAACCCGTTCAGCAGTGGAGATACATGGACTAATTATTTCATGTAATAAAAAAAAACAGACCACACCTCATTATATGGACCACATTCATCCAAATATTTTAATGCTCAGAAACTTCAAAACACATACAACAAAATCCAGCCTTTAAAGTGAAACGGTAGTATTTTGAGGAATGTAGACCATTTCCTCAAGTGTGCTACCTAATCAGACATACATACATGGAATCAAGCCAAGTTCTGTATTTTTTGCAGTATTTTCCTCATCAAAAAGCTTCAAGCCTGAGAGCTACAACAGCAGAAATTCTAGCTGATCAAGAAGCCAGTTGATACCATTCAAATATACTAATCAATAAAATAAACACTTATTTTCTGCACCCTTGTTAAAAAACTCAATTCTTAAAAAGTGAAAATCCAGTCTACTGAGGGCTAAGAATAGGGATTAAAAGGTCAAACATTTGTTCTGTTCTGTACAATTTAAATAAATAAATAAATACATAAACATGAACATACAGTTAAACAGTTGTGAACAGCAGCCAATTAATCAAGATACTTTAACAATTAAACTACAAAATTAAATGAAAAAACCATAGAGGCTACCAACAAACTAGGTAAAGAATAAGGATGACTGTCGAAACTTTACAGCAGTAGTAGTAAGTACTAGTGCTGCTTTCTTACCTGGAAATATTTTGGAAAACCTTCTCTGTCATTCTTTTTATAAAAGTGCTTAGGGTCCAACGAAGCTCTCAYCTTCAAAACCTTGAGATCATTTTTCAGTTCACTTGTGATTTCTGGAGCTTTCATACCAAACCAACCATCACCTGTTGTTTTCTCTCGCTCTGCCTGAGAGGCAATACCAAGAATAATCAAACTACATTCAACAACCAGGACAAGATAGAGGGCTCCTCCCTACCTCTCCCACCCACAAAGATGGATATTTACAACCTATCTTTGTACCTTTAGAGAGTGTATTTTATGACCCTGATTATTAGTAGGTCATCAGTGCTGTATTAAACACAGATTTGTACTACAGGAGGGCATTGTATCTTTCACCTCAATTTCACACTTGCTTAAACATCTGAAACAACACGTTATGTAGACAGTGTTAGGTATGTAAAAGTTGTTCTTGTAAGAACTACAGAGAAAAAAAACTGAAAAGAACTCCCAAGCTTAAAAATGCATGTTTAATCAGTGCTGTAATTAAGGTAAAAAACAGAGGCAAGGATCCTACTCAGGTCTGACACCACATCAAAATTTACCCTTCCAAACCTCTGGCTGACCCAATAAGCAAATAGACTTTGCTTCCACAAGACTGCTTCTCACAAGGTGGTTCATGGAAGATCCTAACTTACACTTCATCACTTCTCTACTATGTGAGGCCTGAACGTGCACGCAGTTTGACATGGGGTTTCCAAGCTAAAGTTCTGCTTTGTCATTTGAGTTGTGATTAACTCTCCACTCACCTTGCGCTGTTTCTTCAGCTGGTGAAGCGACTCCCTAAAGGGTGGAACACATTCCTTCTTTTCAAAATCTGGAGTTATTATACTTTTTTGCAAGAGCTGTAAGAAAAAAATAAATAACATCAAGAGGTCATATGAAAAGAGAATGATATAGAATGTAAGTAAGCATTAAAATAAAATATATTTGAGTTGAGAACAGTTTATTTGAGTCACAAATAAGACAGCAGTGACCTTCAAAATAGCAGGATTCTGCCCAGTAACAGAAAGCAGTTGGCTAGCTTTGGAAAAAATGAGATAGTGAATATACTAGAGTAAACATAGCTATCATGGATAAGCCTAAAGAAATAGATTCAATGAAAATAATGCATTCCTTTTTTCTCAAGAGTGCTTTGAAATACAATCACAGATTAGGAATGGTATAGAGCTGAATTAAGTGAAATTTCTTCTTGCTATGGACTAATATCTTGTTAGCGGACCTTCAACTCATGTACTGTTAGGTAAAGCTACAGACATAATTAAGTTCTCTTTATTCTACAGGATAAATCTAGTATTTGCACTACTTTTCAGTTTCTTAAATGTCACATGTACTTTTATTCTCGGCACTAAAACCAAAGTTATATACACTCTTCAGCAAGAAAGACATTCTCCATAAATTCGGAAACTAGGATATATCTTTATAAACAAGTAAACAAAATTATTAAATGTATTTGTGTTACTGTAGTTACAGTTAACTGCACAATTGTAAACATATTACCTCATCCTTCTTTTTTTCCTTCAGTTGCTTAATTACATTTGAGCTAGGTTTTTGTTTTTTTGCATCAAAACTAATATATAAACCTCCAAGCTTCTTGATATTCAAACCAGGATCTATGTTGCTGGACAGATGTAAACTGAAAGAGAAACAGTTAACAATTAAATAAAATTAACAAGCATGTAGCTAAATCTTCTACTGGTCTCTGAGAAACACAGTAAACATGTTCTTCTTCCTGATTAAGTGCAGTACTGCAATTTTTTTTTTTTTTGAGTTCTCTGTACCCTGAAGAAAAAGGGTTACAAAATTAAGATGAGAAAAAAAAAAACATGCTATTACATGAAGTGATTGTTTACAAAGAGCACTGCCAGTGTAATTTCTTTTAAAAATCCTTCATGTAGTATTCCTATCTACTACATTTATAAAATTGAAATCTTAATTTGCTTAACCTTAAAAAAAAAAAAAAAACCCTCTGTTCCTTACAACATGAACTCATGACCAGCACCCTTCTTCTATACATTTAATAGCTTGCTAGCAAAAGAGGGGGGAAAAAAGCATATGAGAGGTAAAAATATTTTCAACTTTTAGTGAAGAGTATGAAGAGACTAAAATTCATCAGCAAAATGCTGATGTTAGGTCCTTGTCTGTATAACTCTACTAGGAATAATGTTAATAAACATTTCAAAGCTAGCATGGCTCACAATTTTTTATTACTTCATTCAGACAGTCAAAGGAATGAATTTTTAAATAATGTATGCTGTCTGACTCAAAAGGAGTTTTTTGATGACAAGAATGAGTAATCAAGTATTATGAAGCAATATGCTAATATCTAAACAGGTACAACAATTATTTATTATAGCCTGAATACTTATTAATACAGGGCTTTTGAATTCCATGTTAAACTATGAACTAATCTCCTGCAATTTCTTTACACTGAATGCCTGTCTAAATTTTTGTACTTCCTACCTACCTTAATGSTTTTGAAAGAGTAAGGCTTATTTATCGGATGTAACAGAATACTATGCTTTAAAACAGAAGGTATATAAAGGGGTCTGAACTGGGAGTTGGACCAAATGAACTCCACAGGTCCCTTTCAACCTGAATCATTCTATGGTTAAATACTGAGCTGGTTTCACTTGAAGCGTTACCACACTTCAAGTTACTCACAGCATAAGCATTGAAAACAGAAGTGTATACTACTGATTAGGATTAAAAAGCATGACTTAATTAAACTATGTATAGATGATTTCCTGGACTTTATTTGATTTTTAAGCTGAACACATGCCAGGCCAGCTAAAACAGCATCTCTGGAGGCCTAAACAGTTCAGACACTTCTGTCCTGCTGTATGTTAAATAGAAAAAAACATAGATTTCAGTTTTGAATGTATACCTACTATATATACACATGCATTTAAACACCTAAATATAACATATATAACTCTATAATCTGAACAACCCCAGCTTCATGTGCATGAGTCTGTGATGACACAATTCCCTCATTTATCCCACATCATTTAGCACTTGTGTAAATACACCATGTGTTTGCATGAATGAAATGCAGATGTTAGTTATTCCCCCAAAGATACTTACACATCAATCTTATTTTTCAACAATTCGTCTTCTTCATCTTTCTCATCTTCATCTAGCAATTCCTCTTCAGCCTCTTCCAGATCAGAGGATTCTTCAACTTCTGCACTTCCGTCAGGCTTACTTCCAGCATCACTAACTAGGTCTACCTGATCTAGATAATACTTTTGGCTAGAACCCATGCCTGGCTCTGTATCGATTACAAAAAGTCCTTCAGCATGCAGTGAATTGTCTTCTAAAGATTTGTTCAAGGAAGGTGTCCTCTCATCTGCTTCTATACAATTCTGATCCTTTTCCCCTATACACACGTCATCACTATTTTCAGATTCACTGCTTTCACCTTTACTCAGAAACAACGCAAAAGAATCATTTTTCCTGTTTGATCCTTTGCTGCCATGGGATTCAGGTTCAGTATGCTGTCCTGTTTGGTCTTCATCACTGCCTATACTGATTTCAAGCATTCTGGATTTGCCAACATTATCAGTCGTTTGTGCAATAGGTATGTCCTTTTGTGGGCTGCTCACCTCACTGGATTGCTTTTGCATGCTTAATTCATCAGTATGGTTGAAAGACTCCTGTACAGCTGTCTCAGCATCTGCTCTTTCCTCTTCTGGATTTTTTTTACTTCTATTTGATATTATTTGCCCTTGGGATTCTAAAGATTTTTTGAGACTCATGCAGTCAGTCAAAGTAAGATCCATGCTCCTTAATTTCCCCCCCACCATAAGTATCTGACCGCACTCTTCTTGTATTTGGCCACACTCTTCCTTTGAGTCAGCTACTCCAACAGTCTGTATATCCTTTATTCTAGGTGATTCAGTGATATTTCTCTGTGCTACTTTTGCAAGACTACTGGGTATCGTATCATTCAAAAAATCTTGCTTCACATCTTCCCTCAGGGTTGTACTGGCAGATCTGGGAGAACTTTTGCTCTTAAGAAAATTGGGTTCTTTATTATCCTGACTGAGAGAGGCAACATCTTCTCCTGTATCAGAGAGACATTTTCCAGCAGGTCTAGAGTCAGAAATTGTTATTGGCTCAGATTTAACTGTGTCTTCAATTAAATTCTGATCTTCTGAAACAGCTTTGTTTACTTTCTCAGTCTGCTCAGTATTTTCTGTTTGTGATTTCATTCGCATGCTCCTAGTAATTCGTTTGGTAGTGACAGATGGTTCGGTAAGAAAACAGCACGACTCTGCATCAGAAGTATCTTCACCCTGGGCTTCACAAATTGGATCTGACTGCACTTTCTTTTTGCTTTGCCTACTTGTAGTTCTGGTAACATCAGGTATTCGGACACCAGAAACAGCAGAAGAACAAGACTCAGCTTCAGAGACATCATCTTCATCTTGAGTTCTGCTTAACTCATTTAGAAAAGCTGTCTTGTCACGCCTCTTTTTGGAAGGAGAATCTGGCTGATAAGGAACAACTATTTGTCGTCGTCTTGTAACCCTTATAATTAAAGGTGTATGAAGACCAGACACAGAAGAACAGTTTGATTCTGTTTCTGATAAATCTCCGTCAGCCTGTGGTTCAGCAACTGATTCTGCAACAGTTTTGTTCTGATTTCTAGTCATTTGCATCTCTAAGGTATCACTGACATCCRATTTTTTTTCTGCATGTTCCAGCTCCTCAAGTTGAGATTCATGAATTACCTCTGGCCTAGAAGTTGCTCTACTCCTTCTTCTAGTCATCCTCATAGGTACAGGAGTACTATTTTCAGCAGATGCCATCTAGAAAATGAATAAAGTAGTCTGCTATTAACAAATAAGGTAACTCCACACAAAGGATGCTTTAGTTATCACTAATGCTTTTTGAAGCAAATTTAGTCAAGCTGATAACGTGCCTCTCCAGCACATTTCCATGGAAGAAACATTATTAATCCATCCATCCCTTGTTTACTGTTCTGTTTGCTGTCTTTTGATCAACACAGAAAAAGAAAGAAAAAAAACCAACACTGCTTCCACAAAGAAATGCAAGTAAACCCAGGTATCTGCTAATTCTAAAAGATTATGGAAAGCTGTCATGGGAAACAAATCCAAAGGTAACGTTCAGAAACGTCTAAAGATTTGCCCAACTGTGAACCATTCAGGCCTAGCAACAAGTATAATGCACCCCTAGGTGGTTCTCACATCCAATTTTAGCAGTTTTAAGAACTGACATATCTCAAACCCTAGTCTGAATCAGCTTCCTTAACGATACTCACACATTATCTGGAGGAGAGCTGAAAATATTGGGAGAAACTTGCTCTGTTGCCGGCAAAAGCATTCTGCARTAGCAGGCTCCTCCCCATAAAACAGAGTAACATTGGGTCAGCAAAAAATATGCTACCTAAGCAATTAGCACCTACATGGCAGTTATTTGCGCGCTAGTGCAAAATCCACGAGGAACTGCTAAAATCGCTGCAGAGCAAAGCAAACAATCGCCCCCGCAGCACTGAACGGCTTCCCGAGGGCGGCCAGTGGGCCGGGATGCCCGCAGGGGCCGCGCACCCGGCCCGAGCCGAGGCCACGCAGCCGCGGCCCAGCCCC
>NW_028186149.1:15178749-15191965 GCF_003343005.1 Rhea americana
CCGGGCCCGCGTTATCCCGTTTGTGAAAACGGGGTGCAGCAAACTTCCGTCTGAACTGCGGCGAACTGCGACCAGCAGCCAGCTGCAGCAGTGCAGGGCATCTACTTCGCGTTGCGAAGCCTGAGAAAACCAATCAGTGTTTCCCACATTCACATTCAGTTCAGTTTAATGAACAGACCAGGTAAACAGACACATGCTTTCTGCAAAAAGCAAGCGGTACATTGAGCACAGCTCTGTTTCCTTCACACGGACTGCTGGAACAGTGCAATCTAAAGAAAGGTGGCTATACAGATGCAAGTATATAGAAGGGAGAAAAAAATAACACCAGCTGACATACGTCTTCAGTGTTGAGGAATCTSATTTTTTTCATGCTATTTTAAAATTTGTGAATGTGGTAATTTCAGATCAGCAAATCAGCCAGCAGTRGGGAGCATGTATTCTCTATTACATGAAAGTATTAGACACGCCACTCTATAAGGTCCCAGAAAGCATAAAATACTATCACTGGGATGCTCAGACTTCATACAAACAATAGATGAAGTGTACATAAATTTCAAATTTTAATTCAAATTCTCAAGTTCCTCATGAAAGGGAATCCCATCTCCCACTTTATGCAAAAAAACAAGCAAAAAMCCCCAACAATCACAAATCCTGATAAATTGCTACACTATCAATGAYTCTACAAAAATAAGATCATCTCTTAAAATGTACTTTTCTATAGCAAGAGAAATGTTAATGGTTTACAAGAAGGAAGTAAGTAATTATCCCATTAGGACAACCTGTACATTGTTTTAGCACAGTTCTTATTTTGCAGTATTTCAACTGGTATAACTGAACACACATGCAAATCTAAGATAATACAGGATGTCAATAGTCTACCACACAGGAACAGAATTTAGAAATAATGGTTAGTCATCAGCAGCACACAGCTAAGCTGGCAGAGAAGTCTGAAATGAACCTCATCTTATTTGAAAGTCTGATACACAACAACCCTCCAAAAAAAAAAAAAAAAGGACCAAATCTTGATTAAGAGGAAAAAATTTGAATTTTCTTGTTGCATTACTAGTTCCAGTTCTCTCCCCCTTATTTAATAAAATAACTGAAGTCTAGGAACTTTCTAGAATTTACCACATAGAGATAAGATACTTAAGGGCTCAAAAATATTTTGATAAAAGTTAGTTTTGAGTTAATGGAATGAAATATAGCAAGCTGATACTGCTAGGCAGTGCCTACAAGCACTGAAAGTCCTCYAGCTGCCTGCATAATGAAAGTTAATTCCCTTACAGTCCAAAGCTCAAAATATGTACAACTTAGTTGACAAGCAGTAGCATGAAGCCCTGTTACTACCTGAAGTCCCTAGRAAAATGCTTATTTGATTTTAGAAACTTAACATCAAGCCCCTGCTGAACTACAGGTTGAATTTTGGTATCTATTCTGATTTAAAGGCCTAGGAAATTAAAAAGCCTATTTAATAGAAAGCCTATATTAGATCAGATGCTTTGCCTTGGCTGCAGCAGTCTCTCTATAGCAGTACAGTACACATTAAGATGGTGCCACAAAGAAACAGACACAGCTTCAAGCTAAATGCTAGTACCATTTCTGAACGAGACTGAAACAACACAGTTTCTAGGCATCCTCAAAGTCAGTCATCCATTGTACATGATCAAACAAAGAAAAGCCTCACCTTTACTCTTCTGTGGCTCCTGAATATCAAAAAGAAGTTGAGAATAAACCAGGCACACTATGACTTCCAATTAACAGGTTTTTCTCATGCAATAATATATTTTCTATTTCAAACTGTAAAGATGCCATCAGTCTTGTACATAAATTACACAGAGGCACAAAAGAGCCAGAAGGAATTCAAGTAACACTCAGTAATTCTGAAAATGCTTTCTTCCCTGCCCCCCAAACCACAGAGGTCTTTTATATTTATTAAAAATAAACCAATTTTCCATCCACACAAATTGAACAGMTGACGTGCCAAGTAATGACATACTGATTTATTTTGCTGGATAATTTTTCGTGRAAGATGAGTTATCCACACAAATTAGTCTTTGAAAGTCTGAAATCTAGGTACCTATCAGGTTAGTAGCTATTATTTAAAAGAAACTCAACCCATTAAAAAAATATACAAGTTTCTTTACACTACCTGAGGGTAGCTAAAATATAGTGATAGTTTTACAGTGTAGTGGTCATATAAAAGAAAAATATTTTGAACATTTTCTTTATACATAATTTCAGTTAGAAAAGAGTTTAATGAAAACAAACTATTTCATATTTTAAATTAATTGGTGAATAGGTTAAGAAAGAAAAATAGTATTAGAACACTGCAGACATTCCTGCTGACACCACTTTGAAAAATTACAACTTTTGGTCTTTGTTACAGCTGTTGTGAAAGTCTTCCTACAAAAGCCGCAATGTTCCCTTGTCTCCAAGAAATTAAAACAGCAAGCTATTGTAAAAATGAGGAGGTGTTTTAAAAGGCATTTCTTTTAGCTTGTAAGATATAGCCTTTAGACTTGATAATTCCTCTGCTTTTAACAATGACTGAATACCGGAGAAGCCATAAAGGAGTCCATTCATGAGCTTTCGTGTTCGGGATGCTTTCCTGAAGAACTTCTTGGAAACTGGCTTCACAGAGCAGTTCTGAAGTTAAAAGGGGATATTCAAGCTTTAAATAATGTCATGTAAGCAGCTGGGAAAAAAAACACTTAGTAAGAGAAGCTTTTGCCTACAAATATCTTAAGCTATACCAAACAGTCCACAGATCCATTCCTCTGGAACATGAGGTAAGTTCCTGAAYGTTATTGAGACACTTGTTTTTGCCACATCAACAGCAACCAGGACTAAYTAACTGAGATTTTTACAATACCAAGAAGGGTCTATCAGCAGAGTCATTAGCAGGATGTACCAAAAATTAAGTTTGAGAAGTCAGCTGGATAAACTAGAGGTGAGTAAAGAGTAAGGCTAAAATGAATAAAGTACTGAGCAGTCTCAGTTACCTCTGCAGTCATTGGAAGCTCAAGATGCAGAACTTCTCCCATAACTAAGCTCATYTGTGCAAGTCCACAGAGTGTATATTTGCCTTCTGCTCTACCAATTTTTCTATTGAACCAAAATTAAGAAAAAGAGGCTTAAATGCCCTTGAAATAACACAAAGAAGAAAAGGAAGCAGAGTACAAATCCTGCAGGTTTTCCTCTTAAAAATCAGTCAAAGGAACAATCTCTTGAGTGTTCCCAACCAAAACAAGAAACTTAACATTAGCAAGCAACACACAAGAAAAACCACTCCTTGCTTTGTTCTCTACCCCAAATCCTCTTCTATTTCATGACCTTTAATAGAGTATTTTTTGGGGGTATAAAATTGCAGGTTGCATTTTTGACTTCACAGGACATGGAATCTGCCAGATAGAATTGTCATTCATCATCTGTGCTGCAGCAGCAAGTGCTGTTATGTGCTCAAGCACTAATCAAATTCACTACTAATGACAGGAGTATTATAAAAAGTGTAATTCACCAACACTGTCATATTTTCTCCTTTTGGGAGAGGGGAGAAGAGAGGGAAAAGARGGAAAAAGTATGATCACCATGAACAGTTGGTCATGAAGAAGAATAGAGTCAAAAAATGAGCAAATATTGTTCAAGACTTAGTTTACAATTCCAGCAATATATTTAAGATATCATTATAGTAAGGAAGATTAGACATGGTACAAGAGACACTAATGCGATATCCCATAGTATTCTAGGGAGCTGGAGACTCAAGAGTTTTAGATCTGAAGGAAAGTCTCAAAGTCCTTCAATCATTAAAAAAAAAAAAAAAAGAATTACTGTTCTAAACAAGCACAGAATTTACACTAAGTCTTGTCTAAACAGGAGTCTTTCAAAGAACTGACTTTTTAGACAAAGTTACTAGTTGACCAAACTTTTTGATCAAAATCAACTAACYAGGCTTTGTAAGTTGTTTGGAAGAGCCCCTGGATGTATCTTTCATTTGCCATTTACTGGGCTTCAGGAACACAATTGATTTAATTCTTTTTTTCGTTATTGGAAATAAGTAATTTTTGAACAGCATGTAGTATATAGTTCTCAATGCTTTGTTCTATTTGCTTTTTTATTCTCCAGTTAAAACTATTCCAAAAGACTACCCCATCCTGGAAGATTGCTTTTATCTGTTTCGAAATAAAAACTTACGTTCTTAAGAGAAATATTTTATAAAGGTATGCATTTAGAATTTTGTTCTGGATTCAAATGTAACAACATTTGAAGCTCAAAGAAAAAATATTCCTTATTTTGTATAAAATAAATGTATTCAGAAGTCATCTACTATGGTATCTGGTGAAGTCTTACCTTTTGGATCATTGTGAGTTAATAGCTGTATGTCAAATTCTTTTGCAAATGCTGTGAGATCAGGTGGCATAACACAACAGGAAGCTAGATTTACTTGGTTACTACTTGGTTTCACCTGAAAGTAACAGAGTATTTTTATAAGAAAAAAGCATATTAATGTACTTTATTTTAGCTGTTTCCTGATACCCTCGATCACAACAGAAACAATGCCTGACTGCTTGCCTTTGCTGTTTTGAGGTCTGAACAAGAATAACCCTAAATCTGCAGGATGCTTAACTGGTAATCCCTTTCTCTGCAATCTTCTGCAGCACAAGACCCAAAACAAGAATAGACACTAATGTCAAATACTGGTATAATGAAATATATACCAATGCATTCTGGCTTCCAGTCTGCTGTGCTCCCTGGAGCAGCCGTTCTTCTCTTCCTAGCAAGAACATTATGGGAGTTCTAGATTGGAAAATATTTCAAATTGAAAACCCRATTATTTTTTAAGGATATATACTTTTCAAACTTCGAAGTCTCCAAGTGCCTAAATGAGATTAAGTTACAAGGGAATCTCCTCCATTGACTCTTTGTCTGCTCATCACAAATTACATCCGTGATCACCACGTAAGTTGTCATGAATGCCCCCAACTATTATTCTCTCAATATATGCAACAGTTGTGAGTACAAATCAAGATTCTTTGTATGATCTTATACAGATACAGTATGTTCACAAACTGCAAAAAAACCCACAAAATGGAGAAAAAGTACAGTAAGAGGAACATTCAAAAACCTAATCAGGAAACAGTAAATTCACAGGCTTACATGACAATACTACTGCAGACTTCCTTCATTCAAACATGACAAGAGGCAATAAGCCTCACTTGATGAAAAATCATCATGCCACTTGATTCATAGTCTGCCTCCCTCCTTATACTTAAGTTTAGAACTCAAGCAAAGAGAAATCCTTCCAAGAGTAATAAAGCTGAAAGTGAAAAAGACTAGACTTTTACACAGTCACTAGAATAAATCTGAAAGTGTTTAAGTACTATTTATATTCTTTTCCAATACTATTTATAATTCTTTCCAGTCATAAAAGCATCCAAACCCAGACCCTCACTACACCTGCTACTGAACAGACCCCAGTTTCCAGTCTTTGCTGGCTTTCACATAAGAACATGGAGCAAGTGACAATCACACTTGGAGACTCCCCCACCTTAAACAACAGTGACTATCAGTAATATGCTGAAAATAAAAGTTCTAATTAATAATTTGTATATAAAACCATTTACAGTAGAAGTTTATTACAATGTGACAGCTGATGCAACTGTCTCAGAAACACTACAAATAGGAAGTTTGTTCTCACCTGTGCCCACAGATACAGCTGCTCTAACAGTATTTTATCTAAGTCAGAGGTACCTATGGCAACAATCTTTTTGTTTTGAACTAGATTTTCGAGTTCTTGCCAATAAGGTTGTAAATATTCCAAGGACAGGCTAATTCCATCTTCAATAGGAGGTGGGGCGATAATGACAGAATCTAGCTGAGAAACTCCGAGTGCAGAACACGCTGAGGAAAAAAAAACAGAACAAAAATACTGCGAAACTGTGTGCAAAATAAGAAAATAAGTACCACAAGGCTTCAAATTCTGCAAAAAACACATCTGTTTTCACTCTGCTCATTTGCAATTCACCATCTGAGAACTTTGAGAGTACCTGTAGTCAAGGATAGTAACACAAAGATTTTAACAAAGAATCAGAGATAGAGCTGAAGGCCAAGTTTCAATTATAGGTCTCCTAACAAAACCAAATGCAGCCTGAAGTTCATTTCTCCTTTTCAGTGTTAAAAATATATTTTTCTTCAGGATAGTGATGACCAATACAATTTCATTCCATCAATTTCTTACTAAATTCATAACCTTCTCCACCAACTATAACCCAAATAAAGGACACAGAAGATCTATGCAGTGTATATGAGGARTAAAATAAAAAACCCTCCACCCCATTATGAAGATTTAAATTGCAACAGAAAAGTGTCAAGTCTTGGAATGTTGCAGAGCTCTATAAAGGATTCAAGTCATAGGGTCTCTTCTACATAGCAAAACGAATAAAACAAAGTCACTAAATAAAGTATTTTCTCTTGCAAGATGACTACCAACATATCTTTAGCAAAYGATACTAGAATTTAGAATAAAAATACTATTAACTGGGGTACTGCTAGGAAAGAATGATGTCCAACACTTATTTGAGAATCCCTCAGGCCAAAAGTGGTAAAGTTCAGTACTTGTGTTGTTCACAATCRTATCTATGATAGACAACAGACCTTTAGGTATCCATACAGCTATTTAATTTTCATAAAACCTATTTGGTCACCTGCTTGCAGCACAATTCTCAAATAGCAATCTCAGAAATACCACACATTCAGCACTGAAGTTCATACTGTGTTAAGAAAACCACAACAAATAAGAACTGACAGGAGCCTACAATATCACTGTTACTAAAATATTGTGTGCTATTTGCTATTCAACCAGTTTTGCATGAAAGAAAAACTTACTCTTGCTAGAGCAACGAATCAAATTTGAGTTTATGGACCAAAGACTATTGAGGAGATGGGGGGGTTGTCTACATTTATTAAGCTTATTGACAGAAGAAATCTTATTAAAAAAAACAACACTTTTTTTCTCTCCAAATTACTAAAGTCCTTCCCTAAATAAAAAAAAGAACATACTGCGACAATCATTGAATATCTCTCTCAGTTGGATAAGCTCTAAATTCCATTCCTAAATATTAAAATCATAACAAAGCCCTACCAGATGTTCACGTCTCACACTTACCTAAGCCAACTGCATCTCTGATTGATGAAGAGTTTGATCCAATGATGAAAAGTTTTGCTATTTTTAAAAGAAACTGGAATCAGTAACTAAAACAAGCCAGGTATTACCAAATAAACAGGTATTTAATACTTTTGCTATATGTACTATACATGAGTTCTTGGGTAAARGGTTCTTAAAAATATATACCAGCTAGTTCAGAAGACTGAAAAAAAAAAATGTTCTGAAAGGTGACCAATAAAGACACTGTTCTCTTAAATCTGAAAGTTGTTGTATAGTCTCAAAAGAGGAAAACATCTAATGGATGATCTGCATAAGCCATAAAGCTAGRATTTAGGCATCAAAACATTAAGTGGTAATCATAACATCCTGTTTAAAAAAACCCCAAATATAATAGCACAAACAGATCTCTTCACAACTTACTGAGACTCAAAATGTACTAGTGTTAGTTTGGACTGCCTCCTTCAAGTTCATCATATTCAACCTGGAAAAGTTACGCAAACAAATGTGCTTCCAATGCTATTTCTTAATTGCAGCATTATCTGTAATAATTGTATCAGAAAAGTCAACTAAAGTTCATAAAATACAYTTAAGATCTGTTGAGAGGACGGAAGCTAAAGCAGGAGAACGCTGAGTTGTTTCAGGTATCAAAATTAATTCAAGATTTCCTTGGCCAAATTATAGCTTACTTATATCAAAGTAGGACTGGGCATATTATTGTTATTTCACATAGCAATTACAAAACAAGAAAGAAATATAAGAACACCCTACTGATAACAGCATATGAAAACTTTTTATCATCACTGGATTTATCCTCTGACTCTGTTCTTACCTGATACTTTCAACTCATCTCTTTCTTCAGGATTTATTTTTTCTATRGCTTGAGCCACAGTACATTCCAGAACCTCCAGTACTTCCTGTAGTAAGTACACGAGATTTAGGAGCAACCCATTGCTAGAAGACAGTAATAAGCTTCTCAATAATGCTTTTAAGTAACTCAGCAAAAATACCTTGCATCACAATTGGAAATAAAAATGCAGTGACACAAAGAAGAAAGTAATCCAACACTTCTTGACTTCTATGAGGAGTAGAGGAAAATAAAAAAGTATGAAATGACCTCTATGCTCCTAATATCAAAAATATGAATTATTGATCAGTATTTCTGGAATAAGCTTTAACAGTGATCTGCTTTTCTGATGTGAACRGCTCACTGACAATTCAAAATGCCTAGCTAAAAATAATAAGGAAGGAAAAAAAAACAAAAAGGAGAACCCTCACAACTGGATCATTCAATTTAAAAAACCCCAACATTAGAACTAGTAGTTTGGAGTGTTGAATGTAAAGAATTTTGCATAATAATATTCTGCAATTTCAGCAAACCTAAACATGAAAATGCTGAAAAAGAGAGAGATTTAAAACAATTAAAATAACTATAGTAAAAAATTGGAAAATTTGAGGTTTCACTCTGTCCACATCTAAGGCTAGAATGAAATCTTATGTCAGATGATACAATGTGATTTTTCTTGAGGCTTTATCTACACAAAGCTTGTGCTTTTTTATACATGTATATATATGTGTGTGTGTTTATATACAAACACAAACACACACATTCTTCAACAGGAACTGTTCCACAATCCCTGTTGGAATTACAAAAAACAAAAAAACTTAAGTGAGTCATGGAGTTACCCTATGCAGTCAGTATTTTTAAAAAAGTTAAGATTTTTAGAATCATCAAAAAWCGGTGTAATTCATAAAAGAATGTGGAGTTATACAGATAATGTTTTAAGAGAAAACTTGATTTACACTATTAACTTTAAAAAGAATAGTACACCTTATGAAGACAAATGTTTATATTTATCTTCTCAAGTGATCATTCAATCTTCCACAAATCATATAGTAATAACTGCTTCCCCACACTCCAGTGTGGAATACAGCAATTAATAGTTTATGCCATTATTATCCAAGAACCAACAAGCATGAACAAAAAAACTGTCAGGAAAGTTACTTTTTAAATGAAGGATGTTAATATCTCACAGAGCAAATAATCATRCAATCATAGAATGGTAAGGTTGGAAGGGACCTCTGGAGATCATCTAGCCCAACCCTCAGCATGGCCTATACGGGGACTGAACCCGCAACCTTGGCATTAGCAGCACCACGCTCTRACGAACTGAGCTATGTATTGCATATCATGTATTCAGTGAGAGCTTATTACTGCTGTGTTGATTTTCAGAAATAATACTGAAAAAGGAGCAGATGAATACAATAGATCTTGATGTCACTTGGCCAGGACCTTGCTCTTAATTACTACCCATAAACCTTTATCTCTTAAAGTAAGAACTGCAAGTTCTGAATCTTCAGCAATATTTCTGAGACTACSAAGGCTACACTTAAAAGTTCCCTGCAAACTGGGCAATTTTCATTTATCTAGTTTATCATCGCCACAAAATAGTCAAAATTCAGAAAAYTCTCTATTGAGTTTTTACAAGCACATTAGCAAACTTGTAAGGTAAATTAGTTTTTTCCAGTGGTCCTAACAATAAGCTTGAAATCTTATTAAGTAGGACATTAAATTTACTTAGAAGAATTGTCTTATTTCTTATCAACAAGATTGTTTAAACTGGTACCTTAGCCTTTTCAAATTTACTAAATAAGAAAAAATRGAGGAGCTGAGAGGTATTTTAGGATATCTGGAGTTGCAGTTGCATTTATAGAAACTTAATAGATCAATTTATATCTTTAAAAGGTGCAAAAAGAAAAAAAAATATTTAGCTGGTCACATGTACCACACTCCTGAGATGCAATACGTCTCCTACCTGATTTAGATCTTGTCCAATCTTTGAGCTCCACTCATTCAGTGTTTTTTGAATGCAGTCCCGCACCTATAAAATATTTTTTCACATTCTTGTATAGTTACATTATAACTGCACAGAAATACAGTAATTCATAGGCATGTTAGGAGGACTGATAGAAGGTAAATTAACAGCAACATTCCTTCAACCGCAGAAGATTCTTCCTTCATAGTTTCTACTTGTTCAAACAAGTTTAACTCTACTTACATGTTTTCCTCTTCACAACGAATTTTAGTAGTAATTTAAATAATGCCATCTTTCAAGGAAGAGAACATGTCTAAGAAAACAGAACTAGTTTTATTAACGCTGAGATTCTTAGGTCTGAATGTAGTTGGACAATAATAGCATATGTGCTACATTGCTGGAAATGAGAATTCATTAAATATTCAATATGTTTCATTATATTCATCACTTTTTTTCCCAAAATGCACCTGACCCTTGTCCTTTACTGCCTGTCTATTCCATTTGCCACACCATTTATGCTTTTAAGGCATCCATTACTGAAGGTGGAAACTAAGATTCTAACTTGCAGTTGCTTTTTTCCTGTATCCACAGATGCCAAATTCACCTGACTAAGATTCTGATAATGGGTGGTCTTAAACTTAATAAGGTATTACTGCTAAGTCTTAACAAGCTAATTAACTGCATATTGCACCAATGCTTTAGCTGCTGCAGTGCTCTAGGTTCCCACTTACACAGCTTAGGAATTGTTATCCAGTGGGCTAAGTAAAGCTACAATCACACTGATACCTACTGCAGACAGAGGCCCTTCATGAGCCACTGCTTTACTTCACTTCTCAATAGTGTGTATTGTGTGTGTGTGGATATCTACTTTTTGTATCATCATACAAAAAATTGAGTTGTAATTTCCTGTGGCAACTATCATCAATTCAGAGAACACATAACATCAGGTGCTTGTATGAACCGACAAGTAYGGAAGGAAATCCGCCCCATCCCAAGTAAAAGTGATTAGCAAAATGTTTAAGACATAATACAGTAAAATATTTTGTGAATACAAATAAAAATTCTAACTGTTCTTTCTTAGYCATTTAAAAATGAGAAGAAAAAATAACTGAGTCAAAAGGCAAGAGTCAATTCTTTCCCTCCACCAAATAACTAATCACAAGCCTGGAACTTCTTCAGTACATTTTGATGTAAGTCATGTTCTCTCTTCCTTTCTGAGGAAAAGTGGCACGATATCCTACATATAACTACTTCAGACCTCCCACACATTGTACTTCCATCAAGTCATTATACACTAACCTCTGTCCCCAAAGCACACCACTCCTCTCCCCCCGCAACCCATACACCTCCTAACACAGGTGAAACACAGCGTATTTGGCCCCTTTGACCAGCTTTTCCAAACACARTTAGGTCCCCAAACTCCTAACTTAGCTCAGATTTTGTAGAACTTTATCTTACACCAAAAAAATTTACACACAAGTTACTCTAAATAGAGCAATTAAAAACTAATTTATTTCYAATAACTAATGATAATTATTTAGTTTGGAATTCTAGTAACTCCCAAAAGCAGGCAGTCTCACATATAATTGCAGATTTCTCTAAACCCGTGAAGAAAAACATCTTAATTGATTACACATGCATCACTTTTATGTAACTCTCCAGAGACTACTGACACAAGGCTGTCTGTTATGATACAGCCAGCTTTTTGCTACAGAATCTAACCCTTTTTCACATAACACACCAGAAGGTTGCCATGTGATAGTAACTTTTAATTTGGCCTGACTACATATTAAAAGAAATAACTCTCATGTGATGAATTCTTCCTTCTTATTACATTACCCTTCTAGACAGCCTATTTTTTAGACCATTTTTACATGATTTGTATGAAATCAAACAACTTTGGCAGTATCAACACTGTCACTATAGAGGATTAACCAGCCGAAGTTATAGTTCTTGTGGTTATTAAGTGACTTTTCAAATCACTATGTAATGATGAGACAGCAAATATAGCGCTTCTGAGGACTACGGCTAAAGGATATCCGCCCATTTGTACAAGATTATCTAGCTGTTGGCATACATTACTAAAGGTAAATGAATCTTTTTAAACTATTATTTTAAAATATTAATTCATTTTTTCAAAGTTTTAACAAAAAAATGCAATCTGTAGTCTTTAAAGAAGACAGTAATGGCTGAGACCTAACACCAACAAGTTATCCAAATCAATTTCAGAGGAGAAAAGAGAGTTTTCATCATTTGCACTGCAAGTTCAATTTAGATCTCTTTTGCTAAACAAGCATCAGCTATCTCTTTTGGCATTCGAGACAGTACTTAATCTTGGAACAGCCATTACTCTTCAGGACCAGAAACACTGTCTGGTTTCATCAGTAAGAGACTTGAACATAGCAAAGTTTAAAGTTTCACCAGGTAGACAAATGCCCCGGGGGAAGGTGCCAGGGCCTCTAACCTGCTGCCTGCAAAGCTTCTTCTGGCTAAAACTCTACTACTAGCACAGAGCGCGCCTTGGTTTTCACGCACATTTCGATAGCAGAAACACACTGGCTGAGGACACGGAATTAAGCCGCACACCAGGCTCTTTCGAAGACTGGGCAGACCTGAGAGAACCCGCGTTCGGCCTAACCCGACTAACTTTTAACTAGGCTACAGCACATAAAACAGACTTCAAGAAAAGCCCCGCTATTGTTTCTATTTCTTTTTCACGGCACAGCGCAGCCCGCCCCGCGAGGCTCCCCGCCGCCGGGGGCCGGCCCGGGCAGCCCGCCCGGCCTCCCCGCCTCCGCCAGGAGCCCCGAGAGGAGCGGCCCGGAGCTCGCCCCCTTCGCCCGCCGCGCCGCCTTGAGGCGAAGCCCCGGCGCCAACGGCCGCCGGCGCCCTGAGGCGAAGCGCCGGGGCCAAGGGCCGCCCCGCGCCCGCCCCCCGCTCACCTCCTCGCTGGGGGTGGCCGGGCACTTCTTGCGCAGGCAGCCCCAGTTGAGCAAGTTGCCGGTCTGCAGCGTGAGGGTGGTCGCCTGTTCCAGGAGGGCGCGCGAGCCGTCGGTCCCCATCGCGACGCCGTGCGCGGCGGCGCGGTGACTAAGCAGAAGTAACGGCGGGAGAGCGCTGTGGAACCGTCCCCGGTCACATGGCACGAGGACAGGGGGCGGCGAGGCGGGCCCCACCGGCAAGCAGCGCACTGCTGCGCCCGCCCTCGCGGCCGCCGGCGCGCAGCGCAGCGCAGCGCAGC
>NW_028186149.1:15192176-15193352 GCF_003343005.1 Rhea americana
GCGGGGCGATGGGCGGCGCGGCGCGCCCCGGTCCTGCTCGGCCCGGGCGGCCTCGTGGCGGCGGGGCGGCCGCGCGGTTGTTTCAGCCCTCAAAGACGAGCCGCGATGAGAGCAGAAAGAGGAATTCGTCAATTATAAATAGCTTGGCTGAATCTAGAAAATGTCATATTTCGGTTATATTTCATCCCCTGCTTTTGCTCCCGGCAATGACCGCAGGAACTCTTCTGTAAGTGATTCTAATGGGAAGCGCTTAAATGAGATAGATTATTCTGTAAATCAGTCATTCAGTAAGTTATTCTAGTGTGCCTAAATTTATTGTTTTACACATTTTTTATTAGGTGCTCTCAAGTTTAATCATGACACACTGAATTTAAGTAAAAAATTGTAGTTGGTAGAAAATGAGGGACAAGGCCCCCCAAAGAAACCAAATGCTTATTTAGTTGCTATGTTTACATGTTGATGAAACTTAACATTTAATTCAGACTACGTGACTCTAGTTTTATGCCAGCTGCTTTGAATGAAGATACACTGGACAAAACATGGWGTGAGTCACAGCAGGAGGGACTCAGGACAAGGGTTTTGGTTCATTTTAAGACTAACTTTTTGCTGGCACAGTACACTGAATGTTACCGTCCTTCTGCATTACAGAGCCAAGGGTGAGGTTTTTTTCTAATACATAACTACTGTGAAATGGAATAACAAGCTCTAAATTGCAATTTTGCTGTTCACACTGTGATCTGAGTTGTGTTCCTTATAGACTTTCTTCCCTGGGCTGTACATTGAGCTCATACATCATCAGTTTGCATAACTTCTCTCTGTCCAAAGCACCTTCTGAACATTTTCAGATATAGAGGATTAGTCTAAATGGTTTTAATATTTCTTGAATTACTTTTACATATTCAATTTGATTACTTTTATGTATTTTTAACATTTTCCTTATATGAATACAGAATGTGTGGAACTGAAATATACTGAAGGAAATATGAATTTATTTGGAAAGTCAGTCAGTAATTTTACTTTCTTTTTCTTTAAAATAAAAACCCAGAAAGATTAGCCTGGCCCAGAGGTTAACTGTACAAACTCGTAATTGCCTTAAACAGGAGTAGCTCCTGTTCATAGATTTGTCTAAATTTACACCAGTAGTAAGGTCTGTTCTGTTGGGTCTTTCTGATCCAC
>NW_028186149.1:15194102-15360399 GCF_003343005.1 Rhea americana
TTTGTCTTCTCCCGGCCCCTGTTGGGAAGGCGCGGCCAAGATGGACCCGTGTCACACCGAGGACGGGCGCGGGCGCGGAGAAGGCGCGGAGAAGGCGCGGCGGCGGCGGCGCGCAGGATGGGCGGCAGAGCCGGCTTCTTCGAGGTGGGTGCGGGCGGCGGGGCGGGCTCCCTCTTCGCCGCTCCCTCTGCACGGCGGCGCCGGGGAGCCAGGGGCTCCCGCGGCGAGTGGCCGCCGCCGGAGCGCGGCGGGCCGCGGCGGAGGGGTGCAGTCCGCACGGCGCTGCGAGGGTGCCTCTGAGCGGGGGAGGAAGTTTGTGTCTCCAGCCAGGAGGACAGCTTCCAGTCTGGCTCCCTTCAGCACTGTGCAAAGTCCAGCGCGCCGAGATGGCGCAGACCGCGCGCTGTCACCACAGGAGGAATGCAGCAATACTGCCCTGCTCAAAGGCTGAGAGAGAAAGTTATGCTGCAGCACCTCTGCCCTTGAGTGTATTCCACTAGCCCTCTATTACAGTGCTGTATTTGAGTCCTGTATGGGAAATAAAAACTATCCAAAGGAGGTTAGTACATTCAGCGCCTTGTATGTATACAAGGTGCAGGGTAACATAAACCTGAAGGATATGGAGGATAACATATCTCATCAACTTCCATAACCAGCCATACTAACTCTCTTTAACAGAGACAGGCTAACACATGGTTGTATGATTGGTTAATACAAAATTTCTTAAGAGATTGGCACTTGCTAAGTGATGGCAAGCTGACTATACTGACTATGTTTTTGCAGGCTTACACTTAAGCTTTTTCAGCACAAGATTCACTTAAAAAGGAATACATTTTTTCCCCCATGTGGAATACAAACCAGATGGTCTTATTGCATTAACTGAGTCTAAAATAATCAGAAAAGCAGCTGCTCCTTACCATGACCTAAAAGTTCAGATTTTGCTTTTCAAAGATAAAAAAAGTTGCTTTGGATGTTGCTAACCCTTCAGCAAAATAAGTTGTCTCTAGCCAGAGTGGGAGAGAGGCAAGCACCTGCACAGGGCCTTTTTCTCTGCAACATACAGTTCCCTGTGGAATTTTAAGAAAAACAATGGTGTTTCACTGTCCCTTTTGGCATTTTCATCCAAAGTCCTGTGAGACCCAAATGCAGGACCAGGCATGCATGTGATATCTGAATGTCTCCAGTCATTGTCTGGTATGTGGACTTGTTCTACCTCAGCTGTACTGAACTTATATATAGTACTCATTACTGGGAGACCTCAAAGCTTGGACATCRTTATTGTTACTTGATTGCACAGCTGGAGAAACAGAGGGAACTGCTGTGACTTGCACCATCTGTCTAGGCAGAGCAATAGCAGCAGATCCAGGTCTTTTGAGTTCTACTGCAGATACAGAATGCCTCATGAGATTACATGTCATCCTTGCGTGTCTTCAGTCCTTTCCTCTGTACAACAGACAATGGGTGGAAGCAGATTTACCTAGATCATCCAGTGCCTAGATCGTCAGTGAGGGGGTTCTGTGTGGGCTGTGGACAAAGATGGCCTAGATAGCTCTGAACAGTGCTGCTGCATATCACTTTCTGTTCTGTTGTCCCCACTGCTGTGCTTTCTATTATAAATTCAAGAAWGCTTAGTATGTTGAATTACAGTTTCCCCCACCATATCTTTAAAACTGAACTAGTAACAGAGAAAAGGTGTCTCGTCTCTCCTAAGGCTTTCTAAGTAAGAAAATGTCTACTGATGTTACAAACATCAGTGTTCTCTGTGTTGAGKTGCTGTATAGTCTTGTACTATTCTCCATATGTCTCTAAACCATTTATTCTTTATTGCTTTTGTGTAGTGCCTTCTTATAAGAATCACAAAGCACTTCATGAACACTAAACTGACACTGTCTGAAGTTTTTGTAAGATGACTGTTACCAACTAAGCAGAGGTTTACTGGTAGAATAAACTGTTTTGTTTAGTTTGTATATTTGATCATGCTTACTACATAATCAGTTTCATAGGCTACTGAGTACATAAGAAGGACCTTTCCCATAACCATGAAAAAATGATTCCCCAGTGAACAGAAGTACAAAAAGATGAGGAAGAGTGTCAGACTGACTGTGAGTGCTCAGACACTGGCTATTCCCTTCTTTTTCTTTATGAATGTCTTTCTCATTGCACATAGAGAGAGAGACTTTAAGGTGACTTTTAGGAAGCCAATGAAAGGCACAGTCAGCTTTGGAAGTACCTGTAAGTCCTTATTTTGAATCGTCTGTGTTCACACTTACCAAGAACTATGAGCAAGAACCTAATTAAGCCAAGGTATGCTGGACTTAGTGGATCTACAGCAAAAACAACAAAACTAAGTGACTGAATGATTTGCCTATAGTTATTTTGAAATGTCTGTATTAGAACTGATATGCAAAGTCAGGTCCCTGTCTTTATAGCTGCCTGTAGGTTTCTTATTCCGTAATAATGCTGGTATTGGTTTTGTTTACTTCAGGTACTGGTGTGTTTCTAATTTCACCTTATGGCTGTTTTATCACTGATATCTCAAGATACATTTAGTAAGAACAGCTACGTTTTAAAGAAATACATGCATACTCTGCATCCATACTGTATTTAACAGTTTGAAGAGATTCATCTTTCARAATTCAGGAATCTATGCTATAGAGACTTATATCTAGATAATTAATATTCTTTAATAGTGTTTATTTCTCTAAATTGATTAGATGACAACTCTGCAGTTTCATAGCTAATCGTACAGTTTGTACAAAAAGTGCCTGCTTTTCTCTTTTCCCTAAAAAGGCCATTTACATGACATGTTAAGATGTAAATGTGTGTACAGAGCTCTGAAGTTAGGTTAATGAATTCTACCCTTTCTTGCTACTTGACAGGTGCAGGTCTTCAAAAGCATTTAATACCAAGTATGGTTCTCTGTCTTCCTAGAGGAAAGATACTTGAGCAAATATATTGTAGAAATAAGTATCGTAAAAGCTTAGCTTTACTCTTGCTTTCTTACCTGTTTTGGATGGGAAGTGGTTTTTTAGAGCAGTGATAACCAACAGTGTTTGGAATCRTCACTCCCTGAGGATACATTGAGCTGACATATGCCTTACAGCCTAAGGCAATGATATACAGCCCCCCTTGCTGGCATTCAAAGTTTCTCCCCTTCTAACTGTGACAAAAACCCTCTGAATTTGGGGGGGGGGTGACTACTGCCTAGCTAGGGTTGCGGAGATGTCACAGCTCCTGTTACAAAGGTTTCTCCCTCTCAGACCTATGCTGCCTAGAGCCTAGTCAAGCAAGAAGCCTGCAAACAAGTGCCAGAAGCAGGGCTGCTGGCCCGCAGGGCGTTCAAAGAGTCTATGTGCTCCAGGAGCTGCCTGTAGCGAGACAAGGCCATAGATGAGATACCTGAGTGGTAATTTAAAGGGATTTTGAAGATTTGAAGGTAAATGTCCTGCTGTTTGTAAATGTCTGTTCTGCTGTTTTAAGTAACATGTAAGAGTATTAATACAGAAAGATTAGAAGATGGGGGGAAAAATCTTTCTCTTCTCTTGCCAGTTTTCTGTACACTTAGCAGCACTTTGTATAGTCAGTTTTGCTGCTTCACCTAAAAGATAGGCAAATTGTCCTTTTTTTCTGTAGAGCTTTGAAGAAAAGCTTTTAATTTGATATATGAAAATGTGATAGTGAAAAACTACTTGGCAGGGAGTGCCTAAGCTACTCGGGGTTTGAAGGCTGTGTTTCAAATCAAAAGTCTCATTCTAAAGAAAACAATGGATTTCTTTGAAGTATATTTTAAAAAATGAGTATAAATTGTGTAAGCAAGTTCAGCCCTCAGTATAAAGGCTCCCAGGGCTTCCAGTCTTCCTACATGTCAATGAACAGGAGAGTCCCATGATATTTATAAGAAAAAAAGGAAATTTTTTTCTCTCTTCAGTCTCTTCAATTCTGTGCCTAAAGCGTACACTGAATGTGAACGTGTCCATACACACTATGGTCCACAAAGAGTAGTAATGGAATAACTAAAGGTATTTGTGCTCAATATTGCAAATCACAGTGCTGATGCAAAGAAATGATTGATTTCAGGGAGAATTTATAAACATCTTCTGCCTGAATATAGTCATTGCAGAAAATTATCATCATTAGTCAGAGGCCTGAAGGAACAAGTATTCTGTGTTATGTATGGAAAAGACTATGGAATGCTACAGAAAACCGTGGATGTCTAGTTAGTATTAAGTAAAAACTGGCTTAGGTCCTTGGATGGAGGCACTCTAATCTGCTGATTGGAGACAGTGATGTTAAATGAATGATGCCACTCTTCGGCATCATGGGGAAATAACCAATGTGCTGCTCTCTAGTCAATGCCAGTAAATGCTCACCAAATCAGTATTAACTGGTGCAGGGTCCTTTCTAATCTCATGCAGCCTGCTGGAAGATGTCACACTAGCAAAAGCTCGAAAGTTTTTATAAGCTTCAAGAACCAAAATTCACTGTGAGAGCACACGCTTCTAGTAGATCTCCCATTTTGTGGAAAAAAACCTCCAAACTCCCACTCCACAAAGAAGGGATTTTTTTGTTTCCTCCATGTGTTTTATACACAGAATCACTGGATCCTCTGTCAATTATATAAATGGGTTTGTCTTTCTGAAGGATAACTGTTCATACCTCTGTACCTTTCTGTTACTGTAGTTAGATCCAGATCCACAAAGGGAGTTAGGCTTTGCCATACCTTCAGGTTAGGCACCCAGCTAGAGGGTGCATCCAGCGGGAGTAGAAATGACAGTCTGAATTTACTCTGTGCTCCGTCCTCACTATGTGGTATCCCAAAAGGATACTGACTGCAGGGAAAAGAGCTGAACAGAATGACAATGTTCTTGAAGTAGTCCAGAGAGGTGGAAATTCAGGATTTCTCTTTGGTCGGGGCCCATCCTTTTTACCGGAATATACTCCTGTTCCTTTTGGCCTGTCTGTTTTGGTCTCATGGATCCTTTATCCCTTGCCTGGTCGCCCAGGGCTGTGGTGGGGAATGGCAGAGGGCAGTCTAGAATACAGGTTTTCCACTAAATGGCAAGGCGTTTAACCGTTACATACAAAGCATGAAGGATTAGACCATCTCCCTGGATGACCGTTTACTTTCACCCAGAAATAATCTAAACATTGTGTTTTATACTGACCTGGGGATGAAGGTGACCACTGAATTAAGGTCATCAAGGATTTAGCTGCAAGCATACCTAGCTAGGAAATCTGAAACAGGTGGAAGAAGTAAAAATGTACTAAGAGTTTTGGCACAGTGAAGATGATGGTACTCAAAGACATGCATAGGAGCAAAACTAGGAAATTAAGGAATGATTACCTAGCATGTGTCTTGTGAACTTGTGAATGTTAGACATCTAAATTCCAACAAAGTGAAATTTAACTGTGTAAAACCTTGTGAATCTGTGTATCACTATCTTCTCCCTTTATACACAGTAAAATAATTCATTGGGATTCTGAGCTTGTGAAAGACAAGACAATGGCTTTGGAGAGGTAGGGCTTTATTTAGTTTGACTCTTACAGGATAAGGTACTGCACTCCACAGTTAAGAGGATGGAATTTGTGGCTAAACATTTGCCTCCGTTCTGTTTTGTGAATTCTTCACACACCATGTAGTTAAGCTATGGAACTTCTTGTCTCAGGACAAAGTGGATGCTAAAAATTTACATAAGTTTAAAAAGCAAGTGAATAAACCAATTAAAAAAAAAAACATGAAAAGCTATTAAATACAAAGGCACCACTTCTGGTGCAGGAGAATCTTGATCTATATGTCTGTCTGACTGCTGCCCTCCCTCCCCCGTTGCTACATTCCTGCCCTGTTTTATTACTCTTTCTGAGGTACTTGTTGTTGGCTGTATCAGAAGAAAGCAATACCATTCTAGATGGATCCTTAGCTAGATCTGCAACCATTCTCACATTCCAATGCAAGGATGTTTCAGACTAAAAGTCAATTGCAGCACCAGCAGCATAAACATAGTTTTGAGTGTAACTATACTTACAGAAATTTCCCTTTGGCTTAACCCCACTGACTTCTAGAAAGTTATTCTTGATTTGCCCTAGTGTGAGATGAGGCAAAGGCATGCTTACTTCCTTCAGGAACAACTCAGAATGCCAGAGAAGTCTAAGGAGGAGAAGGAAATGACTGATTGCATAAGAAAAGGAAGATGTTTACAGTGATTGATTTAATTAAGACTGTGGCAAACATTGGACTATTCTTTTAGTGATCAGATTAAAGGAACCTGACTTACGTAAACACTCAGGGAGAATTAATTCATTCTGCATTTCTCTTACTTTGGTTTGGTTGATTCCCAGACTGTAAAATAAGCAATTTTTACAGAGTAATTTAAAAAGAAAGCAATCCAATATATGGTTATGTTAGTGCTCACAAAATCTTACCAATGTACCAATCTTTAATGAGTCTCCTGAGTACAAATGGCTGCAAATAAAACTTCCAAGATGCACAGATGTGGTAAGTGTGTCAGTATTTCCATAATGGTTGTCACGTGAGTTTTGAAGGTCTGTTGACACTTTAGCATTTTACATGGCTTTGAAGCGGGGGGGGGGGGGGGGGGGGGGGGGGGAAGGGGAGGGAATAGGTCAATTATATTTTAGTAATCCTATTGAAGGGAAATTGTATCTTAAAAAGTTATTTTTAAACATTTTGTCTACTCAATTGTTTTCCCCATTGATAAACTTTTTCTCATTTCAATAAAAGTTTTATAGTTGAATGTACTTTTCTTTGCATATGCTGTATTTTTTTCTTTGCATTTTACCCATCTAGAGAAAAAATATCAAATATTTTCCTGTTTTTAAAGAGGATTTCATTCTTTGTTCCTGACACACTAGAACAAATTTATCTTCTAAACTTTGAAGGGGTACATTTACAGTCACTTCCAAAAGAGTTTTATTTTATAGGAATCTTGCACAAAGATTCTGATTATTGATGGAGTTCTATTAAAAGTAGTCTTACAGAAGCAGTAATTTAAAAGGCCTTTAAAAATTTACCAGATTAGTGGACTCTAGCACCTTATTGTGCAAAATGCTTTGAAAACACATAGAGATTAAAATTCTCTGAGCCAAATAATTTATGTTTGAAAGGGATGATACCCATCAGTGAATGTTCCAAGGACAGATTGCTGGGTATCTAAAACTGTTGCCAACCAATACATTAACTGACTTGATGCTGAGCTGTGAAGACTGGAAACACTGTGTTTAGTGCTATGTGAGTCTGGATGAGAGGTGGATCCAGTCTGGATCTGTCTTCTCTATATGCTCCCATTAAGTGTCTGAAGAAATGGGTCAGTATAGGCAGTTATGCCAGTCTGGCCTTCAAAGAGACACTTTGGAGTGGAACCGAATAGGAGTGTAGCAGGTCTTGGCTGCTTTGTTGGTTTGTTTTTCCCATTGACTTCAAAAGTTCATGGAGATACTTCTGCATTTCTGTACAACTACTCCCAGGAAGACCATGGAACAAAAGAAAATGCTCTACAGTCTTCAGTCTGTCCATAATGAAAATAACCCAGTTAAAAGATGGCAGGTGGCAGAAAGACATAAGGCCGATTCTGTACTTGACTTGGAGAGGATCTCTAGTATAGACATTGAAAGTGATAGACTAAATCTGCCTCTGGAGGAGTCTGGTCCAATTTGTATATGCTATGTCATGGGAAGGAGACTGCTCAGGCTGTGGGTACTGTTGCAGTCTGCAGGGCAGCCCAACGGTATTAACTGACACAAAAGCTGTGAGATACACCAAAGGTTTCAATAACCCCTGCACAAGTAGAGTATTAGTATCTCCTGTGGTAAAGACTGGACCTGAAGCACTGAAGTGCTCTATTGCTGCGCAAACAAAGAAAGAACAATTTAGGACAAGTACAAGAAGGAAATAAGATACTCTTACCAAGTGATCTCTTCAGAGCAACTCTATTAGAAAGACATTGGACTATGACTTCTATTTTTAGTTAGGAATCATATTTAAAGTTTAATGTTAATCTCTTCTCTTGGTCAGTTAATACCAAGCATAATTAGCAACAAACTCTTTGGTACTAGGTAATGATAGTCCCAGTCATCTGGTGTGACAGATAAGCTTTGAAATTTCACTCTTAGCTATGCCACAAAGTTCCATTACAAAATATTTGATGAGAGCAAATTAAATTAGAAGACCGATGTATTTTGGGTTTTGCTACCATGCTGCTACTGGGTTTTGAAACATCTATGGACTTTTCTGCTTGGCTGTTGATTAAAATCATAACCTTTTGTCAAAATCTAACAGGATCACTGAAATAATACCACTCTTTCCTTTTCCGAGTTGTGATGACACTACTGATAGGCATTAAGAATGCTAATACGTAGTTACTAATGCAGATGATCTGAAGAGGCAAGAGTATCACTGAATATTTCTATCACAAATTCTAAAGGATTTTTGAACAAACAGGGTAAAGATGTGGAGTTTAATATATCTGCCAGTATTTTCCACTTGCTTCACAATTACCATATTCTGGAAATAAAGCACATGAACCTTCAAGCTGTATGTACTCAAAATACTTATATGCATATATATTCACATATGTGTTATTATTCTGTGTCAAATTGCCTTTCTAGTTTTGTAAATCATAAAAATTCTGAAGGTAAACTTACTCCTTAGTGACTGCTGTGAAAAGTAACACTCTATCCTTTGTTTGTTCCTTTTTTTTCCTAACATAAGGACCCCTCCCAACATATGTGCATTTTGATCAATGAATTAGTCACTTCTGCTTAATAATTACCATTTTGTATCCTCTCAGGTGGAAATCCTTGATTGGAAGACAAAGAAACAGCTGTGCTTCCTAGATAAGGTAAACCAAAAATATGTTTAAAATTGTAGGTGAYTATTGAAAAATTACTAAATTTTCCTAAGTAAATTTAGTGTTTGCAAAAAGTATTTAATCTCCTGATAGCCTTTCTTTGGCCACTAAGGAGGCAACTACCATGCACGCTTATTCATGCTGCCTACAGAGTACAACCCTTTTTCAGAAAGAGCTCTTGGGCAAAGAGCTTGACTTCAGCTGCTTCACTAAGGCAGTGCCAGTTGTGCCTTATTCACTCACAAGCCATCAATCTGTCATTGCTGTTGTGCTAACCCTTGATCACTGCTACTGTAGCTGCCTCTGAAACAAGAGCCACAAATTAAATCCTCCCCTTTTCTTGTAAGAAGTACTTTGAAACGTCCATACCAACCCTAGCCACCTATAAGAAAGTTAAAGGTATATTGTTGTCAAATTTGCATTTCTACTTGAATAGTCTTGAACAGTCATATTTCAAAATATGCTTTATATGTATAATATTTTTTGTTGCCTAGGTTGAATCAAATGCCACGATTAGGGAAATCAGACTGATGTTCCATAAATTATGTGAGTACAACTTTTGCAATAGTTCACATCATATTAGAATACAAGTATATAAATAAGAGAAAATTACATAGTTTGGAATGTAATATATACACACATAATGCTAAGTAAGTTGCACATGAATGTGATCATGGTGAGATTTCAAAATCACTTTTCTTTATAATATCCTCATACATCTTTGTGTTTTTCCTGCTACTTAATTTCTCACAATTTCTTATATTCCATGATAATATAAATAATCCTAAAAATCTTCAACTAAATCTTATTTTACTGTGTTGCATTCATTATAATAGTTGATAATCTAAAAACAAGTATTATAAATTGCACAATTCTATATGGTCTTGCAGATCCTCAGTGGTATCCAGCAAGGCAGTCGATAAGACTGGATCCAAGTAAGTACTTGTGAAGACTAGAGTAATAAAACTCTGGGCAGGATGCTGGCATAAAAAGTGTACTTTGCATGGGTATTAGATCTTAAGAATGAGTTTCCAGCTATGCTAATTAGCATTGTGAAGGCTGAAGAGAATCCTGAACCATTTTAATTCTTTGAAAGTATTAAACAATGTTCCACCCAGGTATCTGGTGCTTGGTAATTAACTCAGGAGTCTGGACATTGTTCTAACACACTTGCTAACTACTGAGCACTTCTGCTTTGAAGACAAGCAGTATGGAATCTAAATATTATTTTTCCTTAGCTGCATTGAAATGATTTCCACAGTGATGCTCAGCTGGGAGTACTAAGATGGGCTATGAGTTATAGCTGTCAGTTCATATAATCCTCTGCTCTCAGGCAGGAATTATAGTTCTTCTGGAGTAAGCTGATGCAAAATACATTACCATGGATATAGGATTTGCTGGCATAGCTGTTGCCAGCTGGCTGACTTGATTAATTTAGATATAGGTATTGCTAATAGAAGCCTCTTAGTACATTGCACAAAAGAAAGTCTAATTGCAAAACTGTGTTAATTCATCTTAACATTCAGTATAAAGTGTAGCGTTTTCCTTGTTTTTGCTTCTATTTGGCATAATTTGATTTATACATTCCCTTAGAATTGTGCTAGTGGAGATTAATTCATTGTTTAGAATCTGTCCATGGAAAACAGGAGCATGAGTATCCTATTTCTTTCCACAAGTATCTGCCTTGTCAGACCTCTCAAAGGGCTTATGTTGTGAGATTTGCTGTAAGAAAATGCTGGCCTTCTGATGATTCCCCCAAATCCTGGAGTTCAAAGTTCAAGCACCAGCTTAGGCAGCTTAAAGCTGGAATGTGTCTTGTAGGTTGAACTCCTAACTTGGGAAGTTAAAGAAAGTAAGTGTCTGGAATCATTCTGAATATATGAGATATAACAAAGCAGGGAGAGAGTGCCTCATCTCTGTCTTACCTCCTTTTTCCAGGGAAAAGCCAAAGTCCTGTGGAATCACCTTATAGTTGTTTGGAAAGAAAGGAGGAAATAAAAAGTTCTGTAGGAGGGCCTTCCAATCTCAGCTTATCCCAGCTTTGGTGTATCTGGTGATGAGCAATGAGAAGAAGGGAAGAGGGCAGAGAGATGGAGGTGCAGCTAAGAAGTCAGTAAACTGAACTAAAAGACAGTTACCCATCAGCAACTTTTGCTGTAGTAGTGAAGAAGCAAGTCTAGCTGGCAGATAGGATTGAGAATTCTCCTAACTGTCTAGATGTGTATAAGAAGGCTTTTATGTGATTACTGGGGTAAATCAAAATTAAATACAAACATTTTTTTTAGTTTGTTACTTCGATTTCAGTGAACCCATGTCAGACCAGAGAGTCTCACAGCTTGATTAAAACACAATATAAGGCTAAGATGCTAACAAAGTTGACTTCAATTTCACTGAGATGTAACTACTTCTTTCCTTCTCAGAAGGAAAGTCCCTGAGGGATGAGGATATCCTGCAGCACCTCCCTGTTGGCACAACCGCTACCTTATATTTTAAAGATTTAGGGCCACAGATAGGATGGACTATGGTGAGCTATGCTACAAATCTGAGACATTTTAATGGATATTTCTCCATTATTAATCCTTACATCACTTTATCTCCAATATTTCTGCATGATAACTGCTCTAACAGTGGATGCAGGCAATGAATCCTCATCACTTCTATTCATTTAACCAGGGAAACCAGTAACAGAATATTTTGGAGAGCAGCAGATAAATTTGCTGCTGGGTAGGCTGGCTCTACTGAACTAAGCTGCAGGTTCTCACATAGATTTAGATGTCTAATGCAAAATCATTGGGAACTCGGTGTCTAAATGTGTTTGAGGATCTGGTTCATAAGGCCTATATAACTTCTGACCTCTCCTCTCAAAGAACAGGATTATACTCCTATGAGTTTTCCTGCAAAGAGGCATGTGAGTGGTTTTACATTTCTGTAATTCAACTGACTTTAGCAGGAAAATGCATGAAAGTAAAGTTGGCTGTCTGTGTGTGGCTCCACCCTAGGATGCTAATGGCAGGCTCATGACAGCTGATCATTTCTGCAGTATTAGCAGCCATCCAAGAAGGCTGCACACATTTAGTCTCTTAACTCAAAGGCTCACTCCATCACAGCTCACTCAGCAGGTGATCCTGCACTGCTGTTTATGCAGTGAGGTGGCCTTTCAAAATCTTCGGAAACTCTACAATGTCCATATTATCCACTAGTTCTAACTAAACAGCACAGCACGGAGGGAAAGGTATCCGTAATTTAAAGGCACATTTAGCATTTTTTAGCTATGTGACACTACTAATATGTATGTTTATGACAAATAGCGAAGACAATATTAATAAAAGGTAAAGCAAACAAAAAATCATTGTTCTGCAATACTAAGTCCCCAATCATTACTTTGGATGCTCTGCAGATATACAGCAGTTATACAATCCAAAAAACAGGAAGAAGTTATAAAGACAATACAGATTCAAGGTGCATATGCATTAATATACATTGAAATATCACAATGCAGAGTAACACCAGTCAACTTCCGCTATTTCATTGTCCTTCATTTACACTCTGCTCTCCTTGCCCTTTAAGCTACTTCATTCAAATGTACATTTCTTTTGAAATATTTTGAAAGAAACACTTCAATTTATGAAATAAAAAGACAAACTTCTCATCTATAATCAAATAGTACCTTTGCCAGAAAAAAATGTGATTCTATTGCAAAGGCTGATGATAATATAACTGTGCTGAGTGTTAAAATAGCTCTAAACACATTAGAAAGCAGTGAAACTTCCCCCCCCCTTTTTTTTGACAGAGGCACACAAAACTTCTTTGTCCCTAATTGAGGTATGGACCTACCTTACTCAGTTATAGAAGAGGAAAATGAAACTATTAAAGCTTGGTCCAAAGTCAACCTCAATTTAAAGTGATATTCTTAAGAAATACATTTGAAATGAAATTAAGCTATATAATACTAGATAATAGCTTCCTTTGCCTCCCCCCCCCTTTTAAAAAAACCCAAGAGATTGTTTGAACACAGAATGAAATGGTTGTTTTCTGGGACAAAATGATGCCAGCTCTGTATAAATATACAGCACATACATGTTTATCATGCACATATGTGCTATGTTAACTGTTCATACAAATGATGTCGTATGTGAATGCTTACAAAACATGTTTCCAGTTTAAACGAAATTCATTCATTAGAAACAAAATCCTTCTTTTTCAAGATAAATTCTTCACCAATTTTTATTTTGATCTAAAATAAAGTTTCTGAGGGCAAGAGCAGGGCACTTGTGTAAATGTAACATGCATGCACATTTATCATGAGCTCTGGGTTGCCATGATAACCATATTGTGTCAGCTGTACTGACAATGGCTGTAGTTCTATGCAATTACTGCAAATGCATTGCGAATGATTTAAATGCATGTCTGCAAGTTTCATATCCTATTCCCAAACCTGCTATTCCCTCCTTGCCTCTCCAAATGCCCTTCTAGGTCAGTGGAGGTGTTTATCCCACAGCATTACTTATTACAAAGAAACCAAAGCACAACCACCATCCGATTCAGCTGTCTAATTTTTCTCTCTCTTTTTGCAGGTATTTTTGATAGAATATACAGGTCCATTGTTCATCTATTTTCTGTTTTATTTCCGCATGCCTTTTGTCTATGGTCTGGATGAGAGGTTTACATCAAGCCCACATCCAGTAGTTAAGTAAGTCTGTTTGCAGGCCGTGAGCAGTATTTCTTGTTAGCATTGTAGTTTTTTATTCCAAATATCTTGCCATATTTAGGTTTTTTTCAGCATTCTTAAATTCTTTTGTCTTGCTGTTTCTAGCTTGGCATGTATCTGCCATTCTTTCCACTACATCAAAAGATTGATTGAAACAATATTTGTTCATCGGTTCTCCCATGGGACTATGCCACTGAGGAATATTGTGAAGGTAAACTGTGAAAGAATCTATCCATAGCCCCTTTATATATCCAACCTTGCCACCCTATGCTCTGCTGCTGCAGTACGTATTTGTTGGTGTGGCTTTTGTAGTAAGGCACAGAAAATCTCACCCATAAACCTGTAGTTCTTTCAGAAGATTTCTTAGAGCAGTTTTGCTATTGTATAATCCACATGTTGCCCTACTGTTATCCATGTTACAGTTTTCTCATTGCTCTTTTAGAGTTTCTTACCTTCACCATTCCCTTCTTTTCATTGAGGTAGGTCCCTAGGTATGAATTTTTTAGTAACAGTCTCAACTTTTAAGGTAGTAGAGACAAGTACATTATTGGGAGGGCAGATTAAAAAAAAATCTGCTTTTTATAGCAGTTATTTTATACCTTGCTTTCCCCAACACCATCTTTTCCATTTAGCAACTGTTTACCTTTAATTGTTCCAGCACAAAGCGGCTTGGCTGTTCTGTGTTGTCTTCGTGTGGCTCAGGAGCCCACCCTAATGTTATGAGTGTTGCTGTGGCACAGGGTGGTTAAGATGCAGACCTCCTATTTCCTAGATGCCTGTAAGGCAGTGCAATAGACTGTGTGGTTATGCATGGACTGTGGTTATTTAAAAAGTATTCACAACAGGATACATATTGCTATTCAAAAATATGTTTTATACTCTGAAAGACAGCTGATGATCATCTGCAGCTGGAAAAGCACATAGTATAATATCAGTATTTGAGTATTTAACACTCTGTATTTACACTGTCCCTTAGAATTTACATTATGGCAGTGATACTCCCAGCAGCTGAAGCTCTACCATGCAGCTAACTCCTTATAACTGTGCAGCAGCTCCATAAGTCTGGTGACAGCTTCATGCTTTCTGGATGGATGGAAGGTCTATGGCTAAGCAGTAGCCTTCAGAAAGAATCCTCCCTYGTAATTTACTCTGTTTTCTGAAGCATAGGGATGCATGGGTTTTTAAAAGGCTAGCAGCTCACTTAAAGATTTKTTTTTGACACAGTAGTAACTAATGCATGCTGAGCAGCAGATATGTGAAAATAGAAAAAACTTTACTTTGAAAAAAAAATCTGCATAGTGTGATAAAGTCTCATTTTTCCCTGCCATCTCTGACAACTGTTCCTTTCAGAACGTACAAACTGTAGTTGCTAAAATTGTCATTTTTGCCAGTCATTCTGAACATTTCTACTTTTCTGCCTTCTCAGGTTCATGGTATTGGCTTTCATCTGTGAAGCTGTTCATAGTTATTCCTCTTCCTACTTAGAAGTGCCTGGGTTTGATTCACTTTTATAATTTCATTGACTTCAGTGGTGTTACTCCCAAATTGTACCAGTCAGAAAAATATCACACCTTCTTCCCTTTTTTATCTCACATACAGATGGTAGATAAAGTTTCTTACTTTAAGTGTATGATTACATACATAGCAGATTGCTCGTTTCCCAAGAATGAAAAGCTACCTCTAAAAAGAGATATTTAAGTCATTGTAAGCAGAGATCTGAGAAAGGAATTGATGAGACTTGTGATTTTCACCCTTTGTCTTTGTTTCACCAAAAGGAAATAGGAATAAATAAGAATATAGTAGAAGATAAAGCAAAATGGAGAATGGGTTCACCAAAAGCAGATCCTGTCAGACTAACATAGTATTATTCACTCTAAGAAACTTGATTTTTTTAGGCAAAGGTAAGGTGGAATTTTATCTGGTTTATCTGGATTTCAGTAAAGGACTGACTTGGGGTTAGCAAGAGAGGGATTAATACAAAAATTACATGGTGATAAAGGAGCTAACTAGAGGAAAGATGACAGTGGTTGTACTCTGTGAGATATTTAGTAACAAGGAAATTACTAGTGGAATTTCTCAAAGACTGGTCTTTTGACTGTTATTGAACATTTTCATGGATAAAAAGAAGAGAGATTGTTGCTTTCTATGATCACACTCAGAAGAAAGAAAACACCAGATCTAAAGGAATATCATTCAAGCTAAAACAAGACAAAGAGAGGGGTACATACTAGCCATGAATAAATGAAGGCATGGCATTAAAAGTAGTTTTGAACATCAGAGGAAATAAATTGGAATAGAGAACACAGAAGTCCTCAGAGATCTATACAGAGCTTTAAACACTTAGGAAGAATTTATTTATGGGATCCCTGCAATATGTGAACTTGGTGATATATGAGATCTCTTTATAAAGGACTGTTGTAAAGCTTTGACGTGCACCTGGAATATGATTCATGGAAACAATTTCTTTCTTTCAAGTGAGCTTGTAAGTCTGCATGTATTCTGCTGTTCCTACCTGAATCCAACTGGAGGCTTTTGTCTGAGCAGTAAGGCTTACAGTGGCCATTGGCCAGTTACGGTATTACTGCTAAGGACCTTATCAGCAGTGATCTCCACGCACCTTAAAACACTTTATATCTGATGGTCTTGCAGTAAATCATGTTCTTTGGATGAACAACACATGCTCAGTTTAATTACAGCATGTACTGTTGGGAGCTGAGCCATCTTTATAAGATGCTTTATAGAGACCATTTATTTATTTAATTTTACTGTACTAAAATACATTGCCTGTACCAATCCCCAAACTTATGGAAAGGTTTCTCATAAAATGCTATTCCAAGATTAGGAGCCTTTCAAGGCAAATTGTGCTTTCATCTAAGTTTGTACTGCAGTTAGTAGATTGTGGGTGATGGAGGTAGAAATTAGCATTAGGGAGAACACAGTAGTTTATGGATAGGACACTGACTAAAATGCTCAAAATTGGAGTCYTTCCAGCTCTGCTGCTTTTCCTGGGAAAATGAAAAGGCACTATGGGAAATCAATATCTCTGCTCTTTTATCCCACTAGATCAGTAATTAATGGTTAATAATTTGTTCTTTCTCATCAGTTGTCCAATAATACTTAAGTTCCAGAACAAGAATGTACTATATATTTTTACTATGCCATACCCAAAGGGGCCTCCATTCTGTCTGAGGTCTCTGGATGCTTTGGTGGCTCAGTTAATTCTGAAAAGAAGGTGGAAATACAACAGAAAGCTTGATACAACTACTTGCAGCAGCAGGGGCGGTTACCCCTTGCAGCAGCATTTTCAGAAAAATGCACTGTCAGCTACTCTGCAAGCAGCTAGCATAGGTTGCAGATGCTGAAGTAATCRCTTTTGGGGTATTTATTGCTAGAAATGCAGGTTTGGTATATACAGTGGCAAAAGGCTGCAAAACTCAAAGCCTGAAAAGAAGTTAATTCAGTCAAGACATATAGGAATGCAGTGATGGATAAGTGTTTTGGCTGTGTGGGCAAAAAAGGAAAGCTGTGAAGGAAAAAGCAGAAAGATCTAGAAATGTCTAAGGTATGAGGACCTATGGGAAGGCCAGGAAAACAGTGTCACCTGGAAGACTGAGAGGATCAGTATTTTACTCAAGAATAAGAGGGAAAGTGATAGGAGGGAAAGAAGTGGTGGTAAAAGGAAGATAAAGAGCTCAGTTTTGGTCTTGCCAAAGTCCAGATGCAAACCAAACAGGCCCTGAAGTACTAGCAACTGAGACAGTAGGCTTGATAGAGGAAGAAATCTCAACTCATGAGAGACAGATCTATGAACAGTCAACAGAGGGACAAGGGTTAAAGTCTGCCTGTAAGAGAAGAGCACTTAGAGGTGAGAATGTAGAGGAAGMGGAATGGGCCAAGAATGGGCCTCCCTGCTACCCACAGATAGATAAGGAGAGAGCAGACAACCTGTCATTAAGATACTGAAGAAGTGATGAGTGTCTAGAGAAAAAATCATGAGAGAGAGAACCAGGAAAACCAACCAAAAGGTAGGGACCATTGCTTTAAATAGCTTCCCAGTGGGTAAAGCCCAAGTACAGACTGTGAGATTGGGTCAGGAATAGATCACTACAGCCACTAGTGAGAACTGTGTTGAGAATTTAGAGAATGGAAGCTGGATCACAGAAAGCCAAGAACTGCAGCGAAAGGACAAACTCCACTGAGGAACTCCAAAGATATCAGAGTGAAGGGGACAGAGGGAAGGGTCAGGCAGGGCAGCTTTGAGGAGGAAAAGTTAAACCATGGGAAGGAAAGGAAACTGACAGGATGGAGGAAAAGAGGAAGGGCAAGATATTGGCCTGTACAAAGTAATAAGCAGGGAAGAGACCACAGTGCTAAGTCAGGTTTTATAAAATCTCAGTGGTTAGCAAAACAAATCCATCTTTAACGTGCAGTCTTTATGGCACAGCATCTTTGGCCAAATGGCCTGTCAGATAAGAAGAATTTATTTTCAATACAAGGATCATACTTTCAAAACCTGTTTATAAACTAAATAACTCTGAGATACTTGAGAAGAAATCATATTCTACAAGCACTGCTTCTTCCCTGCTATTTCTTGTTGTCTCCTCCAGCTTTGCCACACTTAGCGTTGCCATTTTTTTGAAGGATCGGTGGTTCTTGCAGTAAATATTGGCCTAGCAGACAGCATTGATTTCTCTTGACAAATGAGACAGTTGAAGTATCATAACGTTAAAAATACTAAAGCAAAGAAAAATTCCCTATTTTTCAGAACTGCTTGTATTACTGGGGATTTGCTGCTTGGCTTGCTTATTACATCAATCATCCTCTTTACACTCCTCCTTGTAAGTAGCAAAACAGCTCCCAACATGATTAAAGTCCTGTATCAGTTATATATTAGTCCTAATCATCAGTAAATGTTTTGTTTTATAGCCTACGGGAAAAAACAGATAAATTTTGCCGTTATCATGTTTCTGGTAGGTCTGTTGCTCTTTTCTTTTGTAAAATATTGAAACATGCTTCTTTATTTCTTATGTTGTGTAAATGGATGAGTGGATAGGATAAGCAGGTACTTACTTAAAACTAGAACAGTTGGACATACTACTGAAGCTGATCACCTGCAAGCAGAACAGATAAAACTGTCTGTTTTAATGTGAAAATTTTGATTGAACATCCATTCTAAGACTGGGATATTTATCTGCTGGAATAYGTCTTACAGTTTTTAAAACAATCTTGTATCCCTGTCCTGTGTTTAAAAGCCAGTGAGTTTTGTGAACTTCCTTGTAACTTCTTTTGCAATCGCAAAAGGTCATAAAAGTCAGAGAAATGGCCATCTAAATAATTATGTTGCTGTTAAATTCCAAGGAAAGAGGTTTATTTTTTGGGCTTCAGAAATTTTTTTTACAGCTTGCCTAATGAAGTAAAATCTTTAAATCAGTGTCTGTTTATTCTCATGGTGTCTATGACCATTTTATACTTACAGAAGCAACAACAGTTTAGTAACAAAGATATGCCCATTTTTAACTTGTTTAGAAGGTCAGCTGTTAACTTGCTTTGAGAAACTAATGATCAGTGACTGGAGAATCTCAAAGCAGCCTCCAACTATGAAATTTCTGTAARTTAATATTCTATTCCCATTTTATAAAGAGGCTCTTTAACTGGAAGTATGGAGCTGGATATAAAATGCAGGAATTCTAACCATTAGTCACTTGCTTTAATAATTACACTTTGCAGACACTAGAGACTGTCTATAATTATATAAATGAGCCATTTCAATAGACTTGCCACATAACTGATTGGGGAAGCATTATTTAGAAACAGCGGAGAATGTTGACCYAACAGTGTTCTGTGATTCATGTCAATAAATCTCCAGAGAAGAAAACTGTTATTTACCTTAGGATTTTAATAACTTTTGAGATCTAAAACTGCCCAAATCAAGTTTTCTGGTGTTTTTAAAGATACAAGTATAGTCAAAAAATAAAACAACTATCCACTGGATCTACTGTTATCCTCTTTGATTTACTACCTTTAGATCTTGTGGAGACTGTGTAAGAAGTAAATTTGACCTTTTGGCCACTGAGTCCACTTTTGCTGGCAAATTTCATAGATACATCGCACAGCATGGTATGGCCTCATGTTTGAAGAGAAGATTAACAAAGATATTCCATCCTCTTATCAGTCAACAATCTTAGTTAAGAACATTTATTAAGACACTAACTACTATTATTTAGTCTTGTTTTACAATACATTTTTTTTTTATTTTTTATAGTATCCCAGGAACTAACAAAGGGAAGAGGAGTAAATAGAAGGGAAGCACTTTTTTTTTTTTTTTTAACTCTGTTATGGCTTTTCTTGTAGCTGTGTGAAGCTGGAAATTTTTCTATTCATGTTGCCCTCAGAGACCTCCGGAGAGATGGTAAAAACTGCATTATCATTTTTCACTTTTGTGCATCCAGGCATTACTTCCACAGTTACACACTCTCATGAGAGGCCTGATCTTGGACGGTGTTGATACCCTCCAGATGACTGCTGTGGAAGTGTAGGCTGTTCAGCATGGTAAAGATTGGATTCTAGGGGAGATCAGACAGTGCACGAAATCCAACACCAGACTGTTAAATAACACTTCTTATCTTACTGTATATTTTCTTGGTTAAGGCCAGATTGTGCTCACGGAGTAGTTATATTAGTTACGCTGGTAGTGTAAAAGGAAACAAGTCTTCCAGTGCTAGTACAAGGTATGCTTCAGTAAGCAAGCAAAGCAATGTAACTGGCTCCTACAGAGGGCACAAGATCTCTCTGCAGGGCAGGGTTCCTTGCGCAATAGCCAAACATGTTATGTTGAGCAACAGCAACGTCAAAACGCAGTTCTGTGACACTCTGAGAACACTTACGATTTCTGAGGTCAGAACATACTTGAGATACCTCTTACAGGAGTGACTGTGATCAAAGGCCATACCTGCAAATATGATGTGGACGTCTTCCTAATGCCTGGAGCATTTCCTCACAGTTATCCTATTCGTTCTTCTGGGTTCAATAGACATCCTGTTTTCCCATGTCCTGCTTATCCCACTGGCAGTGATGAGACACAAGAGTAGGCAGATTTGGGTTTTCAGTAGAGAAAGCTACAGTTTACCTAGGAGCGTCAATATCTTTTTATGATTTTTTTTCTCATCTATAGGATCCAGAACCCGTAAGATCCCATATCCAACAAAGAATCCTTTCACGTGGCTGTTTTTCTTTGTATCTTGCCCTAACTATACATACGAGGTATGTATTTTTAAACCAGATGCTAAGACTTTAGTTTTGCTGGGTATGTTTTCATTTCATTATGAACGTTAAATATGGAAGGAAACCTTTCAGTCCAATGTATTTCCTCTCTTCTCCCAAACCCCATGAAATTTCTTTGGCCTACCACACTGCAGACTGGAACTTGTCTGTGCTTCCTCTCCTCCCTTGATGCATTATTTATGGGCCTCAGCTTAAATACAGCCTCCAGACCCTGAGCCTATGCCTCAGTGTGGCTACCAGACAAGCTGCAGAGAGAATTTAAGGCAGGGAACATTTTGCAAACAAGAACAGGGAGATTGATACCGTGGGTGTGTTGCAGTAAGGGAATAGCGTTGCCCGGGAGATCAACAATGCAAAAATTTACAGTGCAGCCCAGAGATATCGCAGTATGTGGGAAGGTAGTAGATAAATGAATAGAAGATATTGTTGTAGAAAAAATGAGAAAACTGGAGTATGCAACAGTACCTGCCAGGCCTACTTTCCTAATTCCACAGGTTATACCGTTAAACAGTAACTTGTGTTGGTGTGGTATGGAAGACTGAGTCAGTAAATCGCTTCGTATCCTCTAATCAGGAATCAAACTCTTGGCTCAGTTTAAAAGCAGTTAAAAACAATGCAATTCAAGGTAAAATGCATTCTTGTGCAGAAAGACTGCCTGAGGTCTTGATTCAATGGTGATTAACAGATGTTAATGAGAACAACATTTGGCCTAGACCCATAGAAAATTGCCATTCCTAACACTGATGGAGGAGCAACGAACAAAATAAGCAGAGAAAATGAAAGGAAACTATGCTGTAATGCTTAAAATTTTACTCATGATAATTAGTATGGAAGCAAATACGAAGGGTTTTTTTGTGATAACAAGACACTATACATTTTTTTCTGGCTAAAGGTTATTGACACCAGAAATTGATTTGGCTGACCTTCACTTTTTATTTACCTACATTAGGACAAGGTTGTTTTTGATCAATTGAGACATAAATGCAAATGCTGTCACCAGAAATATTTTTCATTTCATTGGCCAAAACAGGTTGGGACATGGATCAGTTTCACTATCATGACTCAGTGTGTCCCAGGTGAGTAATGTTTTAGTACTTCTCCTTGAAGTGTTGTCAGCATAAAAGAGTATGTTGTTTCTCTGATAATGAAACATCATCTTTTTTATTCTTTCTTTCCAGTGGGGCTGTTCACCTTGCTTTGCTTCGTTCAGATGACAATCTGGGCAAAGGATAAACATTACACCTATCTACGAGAATTCAAGGATTATCCAAGTCTTCGAATGCCAATTATTCCTTTTTTGTTGTAAGAAAAAAAGATGAATTGGAATATTGCATGGAGCTTCAAGAAGAAAAAGCTCATCAGTTCTTTTTATTCATAAACCTCCTGCCACATAAGTGAATTAATTAGGTGATTCTGATGCATGTTGAATCTCTACTGCTTGGGGAAATTGTATAGCTTGAAAGGTATACTTCCTTACACTCAAGAATTCCCTAATTCAGGAACATCTCAGAAGAATACGACTTTATTGCTTAGCTGGTAGCCATTTTGATGGATCAGCGATATCGAGAAGCCCGTGCTGAAAAGCAGCTCCAAATTTAGCAGTGGCATTCAGCAAGTGTGTGACATAAGTACACCAGAATGAGCACTTACCAGCTAGCTTTTGGGGAGCTCAGCTCAGCCAGCATGCCCTGCTGGCCTGAAGAGAGCTGCATGTTCTGCCTTCTTTGAATTGAGAAAGAGAGTGCTGCCTGGGGGCAGGTGCTTTGTTAGAAATAACATTACCAAAGAGTATGAACAGTTCTTGGAATAAAGTAGGCAATATCTCAAATACCTAACTTGGGTCTAATCCATAATTTGCCAAATTAATGTGAAATAAGAAGTATTTGTGGATGTAACATCTTGTACTTTTTTTTTTTTTTTTTTTTTTTTTTNTGTCTTTTCTTTGCATACTAGTAAATAAGGTTTATAAGATCTAATCTATGCCGTATCTGTGATGTTTGGTGGCCTGTTTTCATATAACAAGTCTTTATGACACTAAAGGACATTTCACCTAACCATGTCAGCATTTCTGAATAATTTTTAATGCCCTTTGTAAACATATGCAGTGACTGCTAGTCCTCAGAATGCTAGCTTCCTTCCTATTTTTAGAGCCAGAGAGAAAAATCAGTTACATTTTGGACTTCCTGTGTTTTCTTTTTCACAAGATGTTCAGTAGGACTTCAAAGGGTTTTGTAGTAAAAAAAATAGACTATTGCAATCTATCTGAATAACATTTTACAGAAGCTATGTTAGAGTATGAAGAGAATGCATAGATACTGTTTTATTCATGATTAATTTATTTATCTATAATAGAAAGATCTTTGCAACTATTTGTGGGTGAAATATGCAATAAATTACAGCCTATCTTTTGAATTCAGTTGAAATAATTACAGTACAAAAAAGACTAAAGCTGGTTACTGAAGTTTCATAATCTTTTGTATAGTACAAAGCAAAAATGTTCTTGCATCAAATAAAAAGATCTATATCTTTTTATAAAGATAGTTTTTTAAAAAAAACTAACAAAGGAAAAAACATAACCCAAGTTTTATTTTTGTGCAGCACATCTATCACTGAGAGGATATCTTAAAAATGATGAGGTTTGGTAGATAACTGAAGCAATACATCATTATGAGTTTGTTTTCAGTACTGTCATTCTTCACTAGTTTAACTGTGAACAAGAGAAAAAAGAGCTAAATGTCAAATGATTTCCCATTGAATATAGTGCAAAGTACAACCAGGCTGAAATTCTTCTTTTGAGCACATAGAAAGCACATACCCTATTCAAACTTTCCATCCACTTGAGGTCTAGGTCACAGGAAAGGAGAAAAATTTGCTCTTGTTTGAAGACAAGGGTATCTTTCTAGGCCTGCTTTGGACAGCAACACTTTGGGCCAAATTGAACATACTCTCTTTCTTTTAATCCCTACTTTGATGTTCTTGCTTCTATTTGTGAAATAGGTAAGTGAGCATGAAATAATTATTTTTTTAAACAAATTTCTTGCCTGGATCTGAGATCCCAGTTGATTCTTCCCATTCTCACTGAGAAAACTCTCTGTTTGCATTGGCAGCCTGGCATGATAATGAAGAAGCTTCCCAGAATTAGCCCCTTAGTACTATTTGGTAGTCCTGTGCTTACTCAGGATGGCAGGAATTCATTCTGAGCTGGGCAATTTGCTCTGCCTTTGGATTGGTCTTTTGATTGGTAGTGATTGACTTAAGAGTTAAAAAAAAAATGGTAAGTCTACCAGCTTAAAAGGACCAGATACAGAAGAGTCTTTAATAGTCTTTCTGTGTCAATWAGAAGGAATAAGACCTCTCCTCTTGTATCCTATGATGAACCTTGTGTTAGAGGAGGATTTTGTTCTAGAGCAAGCACCTACCTTTCCTTTGACACTTTCTGCATGTATTGCACATAGTTCTCTTGTAGAGCAGTGGAAGTTTGCTATTGCTAAGGAGTTGTGAGCACAGTGCTCAGAAAGGTATAAAAAACATAATACTGAGCATGAGAACCTTTATTTTACCCTTGTACTGCTCTGGTATGGCACGTCCTTGCACTGTGCACTCTTGATGCTAGTGGCTGTAGGAATAGTTTATACAACTGCCTGTTGAGGCAAAGCAGGAGACACCTTTGCTTCTCGGCTGGCTCCAGCTGCACGGGGATGCAAAGGAATTTCCTCATCCTCCATCTGCTGTTTAGCGAAGTTCACAAAAACCTATGTGAGGACAGCAGACAAATACCATCATCTCATTGACTGAGTTGAGTTGATTGAATGGCTCTGTAAGTTTGCAACCTCTTGGCCTCTCTGCAGGCAAGAGGCAGAAAGGGGTGTCCGGAGGCATCTACTGGAGCAGAACCCTGAGCATCAGTAGAGATCGTTAGTTTCTTTATTTTGATAAAATTTGTTGCAACTTTTTTCCCTCCTTTGGATGCATTTGCTTACAACTCAGATTTTTTTCAGCAGGAGATGGGTTCAGCAAAGCTTGCATGGCCTGAGCAACATGAGCGAGTTTGGTTGTCATAGGGAGAGGAGACAGTGTCTTTACTAGGAAGCTGTAAGGCAGTCTGGATGTTTCTCTCACTAGCATCCCCACAGAAGACAGCTTTGTATATGYAGGCCCTGAACTACTCTGAAAAGCAGGCAGATGGGACTAACGCCCTCTAGGAACTATGTGCTGCCCACAGCCCCGGTGGACTTTCCAGGTTTTTTTGTATCTAACTGTTCCTGTATAAAAATGCATGACAGAGATGTATAAACATTTGATTGGGTACTACAGTACCTCCGACACAACACTGTCAAAAACCCTTATTTAAAATAAATGGAAAGAATCACTAGGTTATTCCCAGCTCATTCTGAATAGCTGACCTTGCTCAGACTGCTGCTCCTAATGGAATGGGTTGAGTGAACTCTGGAAACTGGGAAATGCTGTCTCAACAGATTTGAGATGGCACGTATTTTACTCAGAGAATTGGTTACAGATTTCATATCTGATCCCTCCTCCTTGATGAGGGGTCTGGGAGTTTTGCCTGAGTAATAGGTGGAAGAAAAATCCTCTACACTGAACAGTATGGTCCTTCAGGTATTTGGATACATCCCCATTGCATTGCCCAGTTCCTGACTGACAGGCTCTCTCAGGGATGCTTTAATTTTTACTCACCTGATCTAAAGTTGTTTGAGAGATAGAGTATTCTTCAATATGCAAGTTTTCCTTATTGGAGATTATTAACCGAAAGATCTTAGCCAGAGAGGAGGAGCAAATCTGATACTGCAGCATGTTGTAGTGTTTCTCTCTCTGTAAACTCCCTGGGAAGTTTATGTGTATGAACTGCTCAGCAGGACTCAGATCTGGAGGCATCCCACACTTTGGAGCTTTGATTTTCAGAGTGACAATGTAGCCATCTCCAAACCTGGGAAGCAAATATGGGTTTGGGATTTAGGTGAAGACCTAAAGGTCCTTAGGATCCTAAAGGACCTTAGGTCTGTTATTCAGGGAAGGATATTAATTTTCAGCAGCTATGATAACATTGACAATATCTGAAAGACAGTGCCAAAGGTTAAGCTCTGTAGGAATTTAATCAGTCTGTACTTGTCCAGCAGAAGCAATCTGTAGCATAAAAGAGTGGAAATGAGGTCTGCTCAAGTTGTCCAGTATATCACAGAGCTGCCTGTACAAATGAGCCTGTTTAAATGACAGTTCTTGGGTTAGTCCTTCAAACAGGATGGCTATATTAAGAAGGGTATATGTCATGTGTGCTGAGTGTCTCCATAAACCTCTACCATTCAGGAATAATAATAATAAAAAAAATGCTTACTTGTATTTGAGCTGCTGAATTGTGCCCAGGCATTTGAAGGTTCCTTTTACCATGATGGCTAAACGAGTACAGAGAGCTTCACATTCTTCCATACTTTCAAAATAGAGAACAGATATTTGAGATAAAATTTAACTTCAGCTGCTGTGAGATTCAGTAAATTGCCTGACTTCCAACTCTTTTTACCTGTGCGAGGTTAGAACMACAGCTCGTCCATCTCTGAGCACGCTGACAATCGAGTCCCATAGGAGGCGCCGAGACTGAGGGTCCATTCCAGTAGTTGGTTCATCCTGGAAGGAAAATGTTAAGACAGCCTTGGTCAAAGAAGCAGATAAGGAAAAGCAAATCCATTTTGAATTGATTCTTTGTGTATTTTGGCCTCAGTGTATAACTGCTTCCCTACTGAAATCTCTGCCTTGAGAAAGCACATGTGCCTTGGAAAAGGATGGTTATTAATAAACTTCTGGCCACAAAGCAGTCTTTAACAGTAAGGAAACAAATTCAAAAAATCATAGGTAAGAATAGAATTCTGTCTGTAAGACAGCTACAGGGAAGAGAATGTAGTGACCATTATGACAGATGTAGTCCACAGTGTCTGGAGTCTTAGCTACCAAAATTTTAAGCATTTGCAATACCTCATTACCAAAGCATCTAGGATCCAAATCAAGCCAAAACCAAAAGAAACAGAGAGTAGCAGTTACATCAAATTTTATCAAATCTGGCTTTAAAAATAACCTTACTTCTTTCATACATAAACACATAGGACACATTTCTCCACCCAAGAAGCTAGTGAAGTCAGTAGCTGAGGATCTGGTCCTGTATAAATCAGTCAATTCAGTCAGTAGCTTAAAAAATAATTCTGGGAGAAAACATTTGTCATTCAATATTTGCTGCTGAAAAACAATGAGAAAACATTTAATCTGTCTGTTTACTATGTACAGAATACATGTAAAGGCAAATGAAATTGCACAAGTAACCATTGCATCAGAAAGTTATTAAAAAGTTCTTTTTTATCCTAAAAAATAAAGTGCTACAGTACAATCTAAAAGGTAATTTTTGAAGTAATTGCATTTAGAATTACCATTGAACTATGCAAATATCTAGTTTTACTCAACAAGAACTACATTTCAGTATTTCTATATTTAGTCTAAATTTCTATAGTTCATTACAGAGATATTAAAGGTTGCAAAAGGGCAGTTATCCTTCTCTCAGATGTTTTTTCTGCTGGATAAATCAGCAAGGTATATATATCATAAAATCATCTCTTACATGAGTGATTATAATTTGACAAGAAAAGGTAGACTGAAACCAGCTCAGATTTGTCTAGATTATAGATTTTATTTCAAGTCATTCTTTGTTGAAGATCTTTCTTTCATAATCACTTAGGGCACATTCAAAACATAACTATGTCTACCAGTCTCCAAAATTAAAGAACTCAAAATTACATTGAAGTGGACGTGAGTTAAGGGCAGAAAGCAGCTTGCAAGGACTGTCATTAAACATGCTTGTACTTCTTACAGGATACCTTTGAATGAGGTGTCGCACTGCACTATCACAAAGCTACATTGCTATGCACTTACTAGCAGGACTAGTGGTGGGCTGCCTATCAGTGCAATGGCAGTGGAGAGCTTGCGCTTGTTGCCACCACTGTAGGTACCAGCCAGCTGGTCCGCGTACATAGGAAGTCCCAGCTTCTGGATGCCCCACTCAGCAACCTATGAGAGAGACAGTCTTTTTCACATAACAGTTAATGATTAGCAAACTGGATTGCTGACACAGCCTTCTTCCATCAGAGACATGGCAAACCTGRGTTTTAGCACATTCATTTTAGAATTGCAGCAGGAAGGAGTCCAAAAATCTTGTGATGATGAGAGRAATTCTAATTTCTTGACATAAAGCCATAACCCAGCCCCAGATGTAGATTTCCTAACTCTGCAAGAATGTAAGCTGTTGTCTTCTAGAATCTTCCTCACATTTTCTTTCTCATATGTTAGCAACTTTAAAGATGAGAACAAAACAGCAACCAGCACGGTTGTGTCATAGCAGCTGCATTTTTAGCCTTCCACAGTTAGTTCCAGTTTGCAGGTATCACTCATGCCTAAGAACCTGGATTCGACAGTACAATCTTGTATTTATCCATCCGAAATGATAGAAACCACTCCYAGGACTTCAAAATAGAAAAGGCAAGCCTGCTTTGGAAATTCTGGCCCTAGATATGAAATGAACCCAGTCAATCACCACAAATACTCAGTATAATTATGAAGAAGTCAAAAGCAAGACTGCTTTACCCTCTGGATTTCCTCTGCTGGAACCCCCCTCAAGCGTGCATATAAGTAGAGATGTTCCCGTCCTGTGAGCAGGTCATCAATGGCATCAAACTGAGGGCAGTATCCCATGTTTTGATGGACATTAGAGATGTCGGTCAATATACTGGAGAATCAAAGAAAAGAATCTCATATCTGTATAGCTTTAAGACAGAGATAGACAGTTCTTTTCTTTTCTGAGGCAACAGCTCTTGTAATATGAAAATGAATTCTCCCTTATACAGGTGCCTACTAAAACATCTACCTACATAGTATAACAAACAATATACTCTCATTCAAGTCAGCTGAGTCTTGGTAATAGTGGAAACCTGTTTTCCCTCACCCATATTCCTGTTTAAGTATAGGCCATCTTGAAGAGTTCTTGAAAATCTACTCAGCAGAAATTATTCTTTGTAAATGGTGCTTGTTTCTAGATGAAACAAATCAAGCAATTTCATTGCAGAGTGTGGTCACTGGGAGCAGAGAGACAAGACACAAGGCTAACATTGTCTGCTGGTAGTAGCAGTGAAAGAAGAGAGAAGTACAAATAAACAGTTATTGTTCAAATCACAGCAACAGAGTCATGCCCAACCACACCTAAGAAACCAAGACATAAAACCTGAAAATAAACCAACATAAACAAATACCATATCACAATGTATTCACTTATGCACCATATAAACAAAGTGGCTAGAAACAGAGATAAGTCTTGAAGCTCAGATCAAGTACTCTTCAGGATGGATATCTTAGGTTTGGGAGCTCTGGGCTATCTCCTCATACAGTTACAGGATCAGATTTCATTGGCTTGTCCCACCTTTAGCATTACTATAACTTACTCACAAATTTTTCCATACAAACAATGTTAAAATTGTGAAGCATCAGTGTGCGTTAGCTGTAGTAACTCTCAGTGACATAAAACTGGAAAGGAAATGCTGAGAGTCATCGAGAGTATAATCTGGGCACTCCTGCCTGGTAAATGGATTGTAAATTTTTTAGGCACTTACCTGTTGCCAGCCACTATAGCATCTCCAGCTGTCACATCAGTATCTCCAGTGAGCATTTTGAATGTTGTTGTTTTGCCAGCGCCATTCACTCCCAGAAGACCAAAGCACTAAGTTATAAAATTTATCACATTCTTCAGTATTTCCAACTTGCAAATCAACAGGTCTATGAAATCTTATTTGATCCATGGAACATATTTTAGTGCCACTGAACAACCTACCTCTCCAGGACGGATGCCAACACAGAGTCTGTCCACTGCTGGCTTGCTCCTACTTGCATAAATCTAAAACGACRGAAAAAATGAAAAATCCTACTTCAAGACATCTGCAGCAGAGAAAATCCTCTGAATTTTTTAGTTTAATGCGATTGGGATGAGGCAAATTCAAAACCAAGGCAAGAATAAAAGACAGCTAAATAAAAATTTTAAAAGAAAGAGTAAGCATTCCACAGAGCAAAACATTTACCTACAATATATACATTTGTAATGATCCCTAAAAATGCTAAGTTTTCTTTGTCCATCCTTTTACTTCATATCTTTAACACTAGGAGACAGACCTTACATTTCACTATGACAAAGTATTTCTGGTATATCAGAGTGGAACAATACAGCAAGTTGGACTAAAGAATGATATTCCAGTTCTCTGTTCATGAGATTCCAGCAATGTGTGCAATCTTTGGATTTCTGTAGCTCAAGCTYGCATGCATTCTTAAAGCATCAATTAGATCCTTTCAGTTTCTGGAAAGATTAACTAGCAATAACTATAGTCCTCAGTGGGAAGGCAACTGAATGGTTAGCTTGAGATTAAACTAATCTATGGAAAAAACGCATTGCAGAAAAAACATCAGTAGTAGAAATAGACACTCAATATATAACAGGTTGGATGGTGTGAGATAAAAAAAAAAAAAAAAAAAAAAAGGAAAGGCAATGAGCAAGGAGAGTTGCACTGTCCCTGCTGGGCTTTCTTCTACTTTGATTTTTAATCAATGGAAATGGCCAAACCCTGACTTTCAAAAATATTTATTATTTTCCAAGGTGCAAGGATGATTTTGAAAAAATACAATATGCATCTGCATCCACAGCTCAAGTGTACTCTAAAGGAAGCAAGTTATTATTTCGTCTTTCTCAAATAGTACCTTAGTCAGTTCTTGCAATTGTAGGATATCTGTTTTGTTCTCTCCATTCATAATTCTTTTTCTTTCTTCTGCAACATCCTCATCTTCATCAACAATAGGTGAATTGATAGTTTCAGCAAGCCTGGGAAAAACAAGAGATTGCTTGAAGAAACAATGATTTGCCCTGGGTGCAATTACATATGAAACAATGGATACTCAACTCCTACAAAGGTGACTGGTGGAACCAGCGGGATTGAAACTTCGCAATGTGACATTGGCTTGAGCACTTCTGCATTTGAGAGAATCTCTGACTTTTGAAAGTTCAACTGTAAGTACTAAAAAGGGAGGGAATTGCTGTTCAAGTGAGCGTGCCTCTTCAGTCACTGTTACGACATAAGGTGCTGCTCAGCCACAGCTTTGGCTAATGGCAGCTCTTCAGTAACTCGTGAATTGATACCCTTCTACAAATCTTTTGAGAAGAGTTCCCTATAAGACAATATTTTCAGAAWAGTATCAATTAATACCCTTGTTGGCAATCTCCAGCAGGATAGAATGATCCACTCACCCCTGGAAGGCAGTTCCTTTCATTAAGACGGGCACATTTGTAAAGCAAAGAGTGGATGCTTGCATGGTGCTGAGGCTGCAACTCCTGTGCCAAGAACTTCAGTCTTAAGATGTCAGGATAGTATCTCATGCCAGCACTTAGGATACTCTAAACTTTCCAAGTGATTTGGTAATCTCACTATTACAATTTCTTGATCCAGAAAGTTTACATTAAAGTTTTAATTCAAGAAAACTGATTTATTTAATAAGTTATGCAAACATAAGCTTAAACATTGTTAAAACAATGAAGATAGAGACTTAAGCATATGTTTAAATGTTTTCTTGAACCAGGATATCAATGAATTAAAATGAAATCAGATAAGTAAACAGGATGAAGCTATTAAAGCCACAAATACAGAGAAAGAGAAAGAAAAGAGAAAGTAAGAGGGACAGACAGAATATCAAAGAGACTCCTCCTGCTAATAAAGAAACATTAATACAAGCTTTTAGACATACCATCCTGTGGAGAACAAACGGTGCTGCATAAGCAGATTCAGAATGAAGTATGCAATCCCTTGAACAGCCATGGCAGCCAGGTTCTTTCCCACAAAGTCCCATTGAAATGGATTGGAGACATACTCCTCGCCTTTGAAGAGAGAGCACCGGGAAGAAAGGTGAAATACTGCCGAAACAAAACACTGCTCCTCAGAACAAAAGATAAAAGCATAATAGTTTAGGATGAAAAATCTGTACTTTATTTGATCGTGTACTTTCATTTGATCAGGTATTTTCTGCCATTTTCCAGTAAAGATTCTTAAGAAAATATAACACAGGCTCAGCTTAGCTCCATGGGTGTTGCTGCAGGGGAACAAAAATGAGTACTTGCTCTCTTAATAAGTAATTATYTGTACATCATATCAAGAAATTTGCATGGATTATGTGGAAGACATACTTCTGAATAAAAAAAGTTTTTTTTTTTTAATCACTACTCTTTAATAAGAAGTTGTCTGATACCAGACAGACACATCCACAATCCAAGAGGATGCCTTTAAACATTAAGATAAGGGCTGTCAAAGTATTCAAATGAAATGAAAAGAAATGAAGAAATACATCCCAGCTGTGATGATTTAAGGACTTTAGGACAAGTTATGAACACAGACCAGAGTCTAGCATTGAACAAATTTCTTTTCCAGTACAGAATATCGGTCAGGTCCTGGAGCTCTGGCAGTTGGAYCAGAAGCTGCAACTCTTTCTAAGGAGTTGAATTTTTATTCTCACTCTTCCCCACCCACCTGATGATGTGAAAAGTGGGAATTTCAGAAATGGCCAGTTATCTTCCAAAATTATATTTCCAAACATCTCATCCAGTGCCAGGACTTATAACACTGATATCCTTTGTTGCTTATTGACTCTTACTTACCAAATCTGGCATATACTTCACTCACAGCTTGATTYATGGCCAAGTCAATGAGTCCACGGCCCAGGCAAAAATGTGGGAAGACAATCAGCACATTTTTCAGTGTTTTATTAAATTTCAGCAAGGACTATAAGAAACAGAAATATCATCATAAAGCAGTTGAAACTAGACATCTTTAAAAAAACAGCAAGATGAATGAAAAGTTCTCTGTCATGTTGAAGAAACTGGACAACAAAACAACAAAATCACAACAAAAAAACACAGAGTGGTTATCAAGCTACACCCAAAGCATCTGCAACCTAGAACTCTGTGTAGGAGAATGCTGGCATACATTGCACCAAGCCAAGTGCTCATTAAAAATTGTCAAGAGAGAAATCATCATAGTAAAATATTTCTCTATGTAGCAGAGGCAACATGTAATTCTATTGTCACCTATTGTAAAGTGAAAAAAAAAARACTAGTACTTACCTATTGTAATACTTTTATTTATGGCTGGAATAGTTCCATAATCAGGACTAGTGTAATCTTAAAAAGTACCAGTTGCGGGGTATAAGTACACAGTAGACCTTGGTGCAGCAAGATAGCCAAAACAGCATAAGCACCAGTAGCAGTCTAGCTGCACTACCACTGAATCCAGAGAAGGGCAACATTYCTTCTGGAAGCATGGTGTATGCAATGGACATATTCTCAAAGAAGCCCTGCAGACTGACTGGCACTAGACTGAATCCTATTTTATCAAGGGGCATGGTTGAGAAAGCAGAAACACCAGGGACAGAAAGTATTGTAAAGTTGGCCCTTGAAACCGTAACTCTAACTGAGCCAAGATCCACTTCTCCAGCCCATGAAACAACAATGCTTGATCAYTAGAGTGTCTGAAAATGCACTGTCTGTAATGATAACTAGTTATATTGGAGCCAGATGTAAAAACGGTGTCATAGCCTCAGTGGCCAGAGAATCAGTGGCTGTAGAGGCAGTAGTAGTATATACAAACCATCTGATTTATAAACTGGTCTCCTAGCTTTTCTAAGAGTTAATTTTGGCACCACTCTATTCTGTCTATTCGTATGCTTTCTGTCACCAATCTGGTAGTATTAAATCATTTCTGGGCAACTCTCAAAATGCTACTGTAAACAGAACATCTCCTCTGGCTCAATGTCTAGTAGGCACAAGTGCCTTTTCTTGGTGTGATGATCATACTTTTCAATCTTATCCCTCTTCCTGTACAACTCAGACTGTGGAAGCAAGCATGAAGTGCCCCCATCAACTCAGTTGTGAAAGGAGATGAAAGTTTGCTTGCAGAGATGAAAATCTTTGTGTAATTCCCTGTGTGTTTGGATGGTAGCCCAAGATATCAAATTCTCTGAGATTCACTACTACTCTGGGTTATTCTGCCCACCTGTCTTTGCAGTCACTCAGCAAGTTCCCCATCCACTTATTTACTGCCAGAAAAATGGTGAGCTAGAGAAAGGCAGTTATCTCTTGAGATGATGATACTTGGACACTCTTTGCTAATCTCTTTAAAACAAKGTTTCACAAAAACATCACTTACCGGGTTATTTTCAAACAACTCCAGGATGAATGTAATAGCACTGCTGTTGATCCCCACAAAGAGATTAATACAAGACAATGCAACATAAGCAGTGCTAGGGACACTGAAGAAAGAAGCAGCAGGGTACATCATGGGAATTACTGCCCACCTGCATGCAAAAGATAGAAATACTATGATAAAAGCTTCCAGCATTCGTGCTAGTTTGCCTACCGAAAACACAAACGTGAGTTTTCTTCTTCTCATCTCAAGTGCAATGAAAKGCCATAATAATGGCATAATCAGAGATTCACAGGAATATTTTTCCCTGGTTACTGGATAAGTTTTTTCTTCTTAGTCTTGTTTACTGTTCAAGTATAGGATAATGGAAACTGATGAAATTGAGAAAAGGCTAGCAAGGTAATTATTATCCCAGATATGCTTGTATATCCCACTGGACTCTACATCTGGAAGGAGAAACAAGTAAAGGTCAGATAAAGCCAATATGATGTACTGCTTTGCCAGATAATGCTCAGCCTTTGGAACTGCCCAAAGAAATCAGAAACTCTATATGTTTTGATATTCTCTCATAGCTTCTCTACCATTGTGTTTCACTCTTGATTTGAAGCTTCATGTGCCATGATTTTTTGGACATTGTAAATGCATATTGAGCAGCAGAAGAGGAATATTCCTCTGGAATAAACTTAAAATGCCTAGCCACAATCAGTCTGACTAAGAAGAATTCAATAACAACAGCCTGCATTGCTTCATGGCATAATAAAAGTGTTGTTACAAAGAATCATCTTAAATTTTCCATTTGCATTCTAGAGCTGGAAGCAAGGGCTAATATATGATTCTATGAATCTCTCTTGCTTTCTACTTTTTATTTTGAATAGCTAATTGCAAAATCATTATTGAAATGACTGCCATGTGATTATGACTTTTTTTGTAAAAAAATCTTAATAGATGCTTTAAAATAAGAGAAGACATTTTAAGTGTCCATCCACATGCACCGGAATAACTCTATTTTTAAATAATATACATGGCCTTCACCACAGACAATATTTTAAAAGACTTAAATACTTAAAATACTTTAAAAAGATGTAATGAAATAGTGGACATTCTGATATCATTTCTTATCATGAAGCATTTTACAGACATTAAATGCTAATTTGCATTTCCTCAAGATTTTCATTCAAAGAACAGGAAAACTACTAAAAATGAAAGGTAGTCTGTCAGGAAAAGATCTGTGCCCTCTTAGACATAATTAGTGATAAATAAAGGAGGATGTGAGAAGCTTCATTTATTTTTCAACTCAAGAAACAAATCGGGTGATCTGTTTTCCCCAGATTACTCTAGCTGCAGAGTCAGCAGGAGTATGATTTCATAGGTAAAAAAAATACAATCACTAATATTAAATAAGAGACAAAGTGAATTTCAGTCAGCCCTATAAAATGCTACTTTGTCAACACAAATGCCCATTTAAAGAAAAAATACATTTGTTGCGGACTCAGCCACACTTTACTCCTTGGGTTTAAAGGCGAAAAGAACTTAAAGGTATTGGCTATCAGAGAGGCAAATAAACAACCATTCCAATTCTACACAATGTACACATCAGAAAGCAGAAAAAAAAGAAGCATTATATTTTCCTGTAAAGATTACATTTAATGCTGAAAACTTAAGTGAGGTAGGGACAAAAATCCCCGTATAGCATGTGGCCACAAAGAGTATCCCGAAACAGTGGCAGAACCCCTTTCCAACCTGTACTGTACCCACACAGTTTTACTCTTTAAAGCTGAATTTCACTGACTACCAAGCTCAACCACAGGAAATCTTTCCAGTGTGAAGTATAGGGCCCCATATGCAGGAACAACCTTGAAGACTCACCCATACAGAAGCAGCAAAGCAACAAGCACAGGGAGATTAGTCGGAGAAGTGTATGCTTTCTTGTTGAATCCAGCGAATATACCCACAACCATTCCAGCACTCATTGCATAATTCACCTGGCACATCATAGGGGAAAGATCAGTGTATGAGACCTGAGAAGGTCTGGAAACCTATCCAGACCCTACATGTTATTCCAAAAAGATTTTCAATTTGATGAAGCACTGGCATTTATGAGCTAGACTACTGGCTCTCAGTTTTTCGATCAGCAGGCTTAAGGCAGCACTCAACAGTTTTCTGACACAYCTTTTATCAGATTATTCATCAAAAATACAACACATTGTTGTTCCTTAAATTATGGTTTGGGGACGAGTTGTTTCATGGTCCTGCTAGCAGACCACACTGCCAGCAGACTCTTTCTATCCACAGAAGGAGGCAGTGGGTATGCAGGGAAAGCGTAGTTTCTGGCRTTGCAAAGGCTGTGTATAAAATGGAGAATGCTACTAACTTGAACCACAAACCTGAGAGGAAGCTAAAATGTGCATGTTTTGGCAACTGCTCTGCTCAGCATCTCCACTCAGTAACAGTAGTGCTGGCTCACAGCAATGCACAGTGCTGCCTGTGCAGAGCTTTTCACAGCACAGCTAACACTGATTAACACCTTTGCACCAGGTGCTTAACGGCCACAGCTAGGCAGAATTCCTGGACAAGGAAGCTGCTGCGACTGGAGCAACTTGTGACCAGCAGACAATAGGAGCTTAGAGACCTGCTTCTTTTCCCTCATTTACTAAATTAGCACTTTGCTTAACCTCTGCATGAGGGAGCAGCCTTCTGGAGCCTAAAGGGGCCTCTTCATGTTCATACTTTTCTTATTGCATAAGCCCTTGGCTCCTTCCATTGTAGGGAAGGCATGGCTACAAAATAGGCCCTTGTTGTGCCTTAGGGAGGCAAAGAATTTGTTCCCTTGTAACAGTAGTGTGAGGATTAATGGAAGGATAGCTGAGCCTGGTCTAAGCAAGCCTGGCCTGTTCTTTATGAACAACAAAATGGGCCTCAACAAATACGTCACGTATCATTTTAGATACCCTAGAGTATTTTGTCTGGCCTCCAGCTGCGGCTCCAGCAGACTGTGCATCTGCCATTTAGATATCTTGAATATCTTGAAACACATTAAGGTGCTTCTAAAGGGCAGGTGTGATTATCTTTTAGCAACTGAGCTTTAACCTGCTATGGTTATTTGTATTTTATTACACATTCAGGGGTAAGGACTGGAAATCTATATGATTACAACACTTCCAGATTCATGAGTTGAATAATGAGTTGTGTACCTGATTTAATTTCCACATTTAAAATTATTTAGGAGAGGTCAGATCCTTAGCACATTCTCTGAGAAACACTTCAGGAAATAAATGCTTTGCAATGCTCGAAATTACCCTCACTCAATTCTCCTTTTAGGCCTCAGCTAATCCAAATCCATGAACAACTGCAAGCTATGAAATCAGGCCAGCAGTTACTCACTATGTCCCACATGAAGTTAGTTAACCAGTAGACAGCAGGGCTCACACCRCTGACAAACTGGAGGTGTTTGGCTTTTGTAACACGTTCTTGAATCAGGTACAAAACAAAACTGGCTGGGATAAAGGACATGGCAAAAATCACACAGATGGCAACAACAGCATCCACCGAAGTTGTCAGCCTGCATTGGAGCATAAGAAGAAGGGGCTGTGAGCAAGGGAATGGAAGCAACACAACACTTTTTTAACATCTGGGAAAGCTGGAGGCAATTTTAAGATCTAGMAATAGTAAGGTTGTTTTGAAAGTAGTTTTTTCCAATTCCAAAATGTGCTGATGTATTTTCCCATGGTATATTTGGGACAGTAGCTAACAAATATGAATGTTGATGGCTCCATTCCCTGATTGTTTTTACTTTCTCTGAGACAATTTAGTTTCTCTATATAGCAAGGTTTGACAGCCTTTCATGGGTGATGTTTTCTTTCTCAAACTAGGTAGCAAGGCATAATGGTAGAAGTGTTCTGGGAGCTGAAAGAAGAGGTATTCAGAGAGGCAAGACACAGTTGGATCAACAGCAAATCTTATCTTTGTGCTAAGGCAGAAGTTTTCAGCTTTATTGTTTTCTGAACTGAGTAGGAGACATGAGTGGCGAGTCATGTTGTCTCATGGGTGTCTTTTTCAAGAAATTATGTCTCCCAAGATTCTGGAACACAGCAAACCTACCACGTGCCTGTGTCCTTGGCACCCAAGCCACAGGCTGTTGGCTACTGCCTATYTGTAGTCACTTCAGGACAATTTCTGATCTCTGTGTTACTTCCCGAGTAGACCTACCAGCTTCAGAGCATGAAAGATGACTTTAGAACCTGGCTTCAGTGCTGTGAAATCAACAAAAAATGTAATCATGTATAACCAATGGTCACGGCTCATATGTGGAAATGGAGTGAACTTCTATGGGAACACAATGAAACAGAAAAGAATGGATTTTACACCTAAGTCCTGGTAAGAATAAAAACTTCTAGGAAGACCTTCCATATTCTGTGAACTGAAGTAACCCCACTCAGAGTGTGAGCACAGTGGAGGTGGTAAGCTGTCAGCAGAGGAAGGGGCAGAAGCCAGTGCAGAACACAGGCAAACTTACACAGTAACTTCAGAGAGCTGCTCCTTAGTGAGRTTCAGAGGATGGTTTATAACAGTGATTCCATATTCTTCAGGGGCTTGGCCAGTTCGCAGGTGAGCTCTAAGGATTCCATTATTGGCTACATTAAGGAAACTAACCATAGCATGCCAGCCTTTATTGTTAAACCACACCTAAAAGAGCCAGAAAGCACAACTTCATTTAGGAAGCTTTAAATAATAATCCTGTGCTGCAGGGAAAATCTTGACTGTCTTCTATCTGTTTTGGTGGGTATTGTCAGCCAGGAAGAACCCAGGAACACGATTTCCTAACTCCTAGGAACAAGTCCAGCAGGAGGAGCTCACACATTGTGCTTTTAAAGAATCATTTCTAATAGGGTTGGAAAACTACTCTACCAAGGTATATTGTAGGAGCACATTTTAACAGGATTTAGCAGGATATGTACGTCTCAAAACAATGTGGTTTGAAAAGCCCCTCCTACTAGAAATAATTTTGCATTTACATATTACTCATAATAAATATAGTGTTACAGTTCTTCTTGCATCTGATAATACCACTAAGAATATTCTCACAAATTGACATCCGCCTCAATAAAGATTGAGTTAACAGATTACTTCCAGCAAATACCTTAATATTATCTTCAGTTTCCATGTATTTAAGGAAATTAGAAATTTCTTTAGAAGCAGCYAGTGAAGTTTCTCCCTAAAATAAAGAAAAAAAGAAAACAAAAGGCTAAAGATCAGCTCTCTGGGGGGATTCTGGTGCTATGTTTTTTTTTAGCTTTATATATTATTTGATAAAGAGCCAAAAAATTCTTGCTTACTCCTGTTACATTCATCATTCGGCCAAGATCACTTAAAAAATCGATAACTTGATCTCCGGAAACATGAAGGACTGGGAGCCTTCCTCCTATAGAAATTCCTCCATATCTAACAAAGAGAACAGTATCATCAGTCTGTCACATCATGGTCCCAAAGCTCTGTACATTGATGGAAAAGCTAAAAGCTCCCTTATTATAAATTTGATTTATATACACGATGTAATTCACRTATAACATTCTCCACTCTTTTTCTAACAAACTGTATTAAGTCTTCATCATTTTACAAATAATAAAAATCATATTAGTTTCCAAGGGATTCATGTTAGGACCCTGAGAAAATTATTATTCAGATAGAATTCGTAGAGAAAAGTCATTGGTCCACTGTAAAATCTTTAGATTAAAATAACTGTCAGTCTTGTCTTGCTGTGGAGTTACTCCTTTTTCTTAGGCATTATAATATGACTGTTTGGATAACTACTGGATTCTCTATTGTTTTTTAAAGACTCATCAACACCTGAAGGAAGCCAGTCCTCCTGCTGCTACCTTTGAAGTTAACTCCCCTGATCAAAAACCTAAATAAGTAAGTTTTTCAAGCTAATCAGTCATCTTTCTAAGTCTAGTATCTGCACTGCACATATCACATAGAGGTTAGCTGTTGTCTTTATGTAAGTATAGAACCCTGGTGGAACTAGGGTTACAACTACTGTATATTTTGAGCATGGAGATGAGAAGCTGATTTTGTTACCTCTGCATATATGATAGGCTGCTGCTCAGGTTATATCTTCCTCACTTTTTTTATTCGAAGGGTCATATATTTCTGCACTGCCTTAGACAGAGCCACATCAGAGCAYTATTGCAATATAGCGCTCTATTGTATTGTAAGTCTCCACCACTCAGATCCCATTAGTCAGACTCTTGCAGATAATAAAACAGCGATAGTTCCATTGTGCTCCTCTGGCCTTCACCTTTGTAGGAGCAGCTCAGACAAATATAACCCCTTGTCTCTGTAAAACCCTTGCTGACCCCTAACCTATTTCACACTGTAGCCATCTCCATCTGCTCTGTGCATCTGCTACGATTACCCTGTCCATTCAGAGAAACACTGTGAGGCTCCATGGTTAAACAGAATTTCATTGTTTCTTTATTTACTACCATGACCTGTGAATTGGTTTCTTACCTTTGCTCRTTGACCCAGTATTTGCTCTTCAAGCTGAAACAGACAAACAGAATCCCATATCATGCACTGAACCAAAGTCAATGGTACTGTCTGCTTTAGACGGAAATTAAAGGTGAATTCCTATACCTTGCAGAACTTCAGTTTCCTAATCAGCTTGAAATTTTTATATATATGTATTCTCTGTGCTGATTACTTGGAGTTTTGGAGTTACCAGGACTTCTGGTATTCTCTGGAGTGTTTTTTTTCTCCTCTTTTTTATTTTCTGACATGATTCATMATCAGCTCATTCAGAGAAGAGCAAGATTTCTAGTCACACACACTGGCTTTATCCTAAATCCATAATGAATTGATTGAAAAAGATGTATCTAAAAGAATTGTAATATGTCCCAAGAGTCAAAGGCAGCCAGCAGATAGATAATATTGTGGGCATTTCAAGAGCTTGGCTGGAAACCAAAAGGGTAGAGATATGAATCAGAAATATTATGCCATGGACACTGCATATTTAATAACCATGCAGGGCATTCGGGCAGTTCAGGAGCTAGCAATAGGATAGCTATATTCGTTTAACATCGTCGCTGGATTCTTTAGCACTTCTCAGAAGCAAGTGCTAATTAACTCAAGCAGATGGTCATGCTAGAGTAGGTTTGTTTCTTCACATGCTCCAGCTAGTATCTCTGCGAGGCAGTTCACCATGTCATGCAAGTTCACAAATTTGCTCACTGTTGATATTGCTACCTCTAACACGGCATGCCCTGTGCATCAAAATTTATATTTGTCAATAAAGATAAATTATACAAGTAGATATAGTTAAAACATTTTAACTCTTCTAAAATAGGTATCTTCTTGTTTTTATATCAGGAGGATGGACATCCTGGGAGGAGCTGCTCATGCCTACAAAATACTGTGACAAATCAAGTGCTATGTTTTATCACATTGGTAATGAGAATTTCATGGACAGGCACAAAAAGCCATCTGTGAAAAACTAAGAAAAGCTGATCCTTACCTCCTTTTTATCAGGATGGGATATGTTTTCACTAGAAAATCTGAAATGTTTCTGTGAGTCAGATCTTGAAGAATTTCTGTGCTGTGCTGTACTCTCTAGAAGGAAAAGAAAACCCAATCAGTCACAGCAAACTTCACAGTCTCTAAACCTATTAAAGTAAGCTTTTGTCTGGAAACAGCATGACTAGCTTTGGTTTACAGGAATTGCATTATTCTAGGTGGACTTTGCTCAGGTTCATAGTATCATTGAAATCAGAGTGGGTCATTCATTTTCTAGCCAAAATATCCTTACTTCATTGAGATTCAAGAACAAATAATGAAATCACAGAAATCTGTGATGTCTGACAAAACAGTTGCAGTTCACTCAAAAACTTGTCCTATGTTTATTCAAAATAAAGGCCAGGTTTGCTCAAAACTTTTTCTTAATTATGAAAGAGGAGGCTTTTCAAACAAACTGAGGTCTTAGTGAAGATAAGGTTGTTCGTAGTTTTCCAAACTTTAGCAGGTTGAAATAAAAATTCATGTTAAAAACTATAAACTTGCTCAACTTCACTAGTATGTCAGATATCTGAATGAAGAGTACTTTCTTTTTTTAATGAAAATGATGCCATGTGATGCATTTGTAAGTGTCTTGCAAATATAAGGCTCCTGTGAAACTGAGAATCTCAAAGATGCTGAGTTCATCCCAGAGTAGAAAACACTTATTAAGAATTCCTGTACAGAGCGTAAACCTTGCAACCTGAAACCGGCCTAGTACACAGAAAATAATGAACTTTTTAGAAGTGCCTATATTTGTCCACAGGGAGGCAGTACTAGCTGACACAGAATAAATATGAGACAGGTGTCTAGCAGATTTTAAACAATACACAGTAAGACTAGTAGCCTTTTCACAGTGCCTTCGTTAAATGAACTGTCCACACCCAAACATACTTCACAATTATTTACATACTGTCCTTTCCCTGGAGAATCAAATATGACCTGTATCTTCATGACAAGTTAGGCAAAAGGATTAGGATAATATGTTACTATATTTAATACATTTCTCTTAGAGGACTAGAAAATTAGCAAAATAAAAGAAATAATTTAGGATCATACTTGGATAGAAAGTATAAGACTAGTTTTCTCTCTCAAATGCACTAGTATGAAATTATCAAAATTCAACTGTGGGTATCATTTAGATGGAGATTTCTTGGAAATCAAAAATAATTTGAGATGCTGTAAATGAAATCAGAATATAACCACTTTATTCATTTCTTATTTTGGTCCATAGCCTGGTATTCTATGGAAATTTGAAAACAACTTTACTTTGGTGTTTTGTGAATAGCGATAGAGAAACAAAGCAAACCAAATCTGTATTTTTAAAAAATCACGTCATGGATTTAGATACAGAAATTGATTAACCTTGTGCCACTGGTGTAAGAATGATAATAATTTTAGTAAGTCATTTAGCTAACGTGTGCAGTCTGGCAAACAGCAACATTAAAGTTGAACAGTCTGTACGGTGAGGCATTAACAGTTACTATTCTGAGTGCGGCTGCAGTTCTATTTTCTTTAAATTGTTAGAAAAACATTTAGAAAATGTAAACACTGAAAAGCTGTAATTTTCCCCTGCTTTACAAAAGAACAAGCACATTTTACAATGAGTATTACTAAGATTATTCACTGATACAAACAAGTGGGAATGTAGCTCTCTTCTCCATATAGCATTAATGATTAATAAATTACTCATCATGCACATGTACCTAAATAAAGATTCATTTAGCTAGCTTAGTACTTTATTTCTAGAAATGGAACCATATAAGAATATAAAAAAAAAATTTTGGGTTGACTCAACTTTAACTTTTCAAATTTTCAGTGAAATGATCCCRCCCATAAACCACGATTTTTGTTTTTTTAAGATTCTCAGTTTGGGGGCAATTTCAGTTATCTGAAAAAAAAATTTGAAAAGTTATCTGATGAATTGTTATTTTTTTTGAACTTTTTCTATATGAAAGTTTTGAAATTTAGAGGAAAGTATTGATCAAATTTCATTTAAACATGCAAGTTTTTTCGAACATATGAAACTGTGTTTTTAATTCCAGCAATTCCTGCTCACTTTAAAAAACGTACCCAGTTCCTCCCATATATGTTGGCTTGGCAAGGTATCAACATACTAAGCCTTTTTCCGTCACTGACCATCAGAGGCTTTTTTTGTCTGTTTGTTTTTTTAAACAAAGGTCTGTACCATAGGAAAATTACCTGTGGTGGTGGGAGGCCTCCTGCTCCTGCAGGGCACTCTGGCAGCATAGTGAGTTTTTTGTGAGTGCTACACTTGCAGGAAGGTGAAGGATTCTCAGGACTCCACTTGTGGCTTAGCAGGAGTCTGCTTAGGTTAGGATGAACAGCAGGTGTATTCCAGGCAGTTGGCATATTGGTGCAGGGGTAGTTCCTGTGCAGAGAAACATAGTATTTCAGCRGTGCAGAGACACAGTTCAGGAGAGCTCAAAAATCACAAYAGTCTTACCAAACATTCTCTTCTTAAACCTTATCTCATAAGTCATGACTAATGAGAACATTTTAGAGTGTTTGCTAAACATGAATAAATATCATCTCCCCTTCCCCACCACTTCCAAGGTTATTGTCTCCAGCTTGTGGGATGGGAAACGGAAGAAACAAGGGAATGCGTCTGATAGCACATGAAATCTTCTGCAGACATATCTTAGCTAGGAGATCATGCTTTTCTTTGCTCCCTGCTCATTCAATACTTTTTCCTCTTTTCTTTTTTAAAGTTTTCTCTTTGTTCTTCCTGCACTACGGGAAAGAGAGGAAGGGGAAGAGAAGAGAGGACAGAGAAGAATCAAGTTGATGGATATCAGGACTGGGAGAGAAGCAGGAGAAGAGGAACAAATGGCACATGAGGAACACAGCATGCCAAGTCATAAATGCCTCCAAACCAGGCCCCACAGTCAGAGAAAGTGGTAGGACAACAGATGTTAGCTTAAGAGCTCTGTTGATGTTCCTGCTTCAGAGTGAGGATAGCTCCAATAGAGACTGCCCTATTGCTACTTCATCATCTGAGCAATTGCTRAAATTATTCCTTCAAATTTTACCACTAGTAACAGAAAAAACCTAATGGGACTCACCTGTGGCATGTGCCAGGGAATCTGCAAAGATTCAGGTCTGATTTCATTGGCTTACTAATACACATTTCAAGGTTGTTTAAGTCCTAATATAAGGCCATATGAGCCAGCTTCCAGCTATTGACAGCTAGCACTGTGACTCACTCTTAATCCAGCACTGAAAAGTCAAGCCAATTCTTTCTTTCTTCCCTGCTCGGGTTCTACTGGTAATACCATGTTAGTGTCCAGGTCAAGGGAGATTAGCTAGCAACTTACGGAAGAGGTTGATTCTTCATACAGCGATTTCCAAATCCTGGTTTATTCAAGAAAGCATCAGTGAGGGAGACCATCTGCTCACTGCCAGGCTGCTCATTGCTACGGAAATAGGATAAGATTTTCTCTATAAAAGGATTTTAAACTACTATAAGGGAATACATATAAGCAAATGGTGAAAGGTAACCATATGGCAGAACTACATGCTCCCCTCCAAATGTTGGTAATTGATTTATTTTATTAAGGAAAGGCCAATCTTTCAAGATGGTTAATGAGTTAAAGYAATGGCATTACTTCTAACATGCCCCTACAGCACTATTCTCCAAAAAGGCTTGAACCCACATTTCTACACTCTCAGCCCAGCCACACCCAGTTATCAGAGGATGAAAACAGAGTCTACATTTTCATTTGCTGGGGCCAAGAAGACAATCTAGTAATAGTGATTAAGCATCAGTAGCCAACAGTTTAATAACAATAGACTACTGAATGTTGTTAGTACCAGGTGTTGCACAGATATGAATATCAGAATCTGCTTCACACATTAGCATGTGTAGATTAAATTAATTTTCCATGAGAATTTTCAATGTGAAACTCAGGGATGTGAAATTGGTTCCATTYCAAGGAACAATGTGATATGCTTCAAAATTATTGTGGTCTTCAGTTTCACAGCTTTTTGCTAGCTACAGTCTAGACTAGGTTTTAAATATTGCTTGTAAAGTTCTTCTGCATTGCACATATTTTGCATTGGTGCACGTTCTGTGCTTCTGGAGCACAAAGGACTTGTGCAGTGTCTGGACAGAACAGAACWGAAGCTTCTTTAAGGAACGAAAGAAAAGAGGGTGCTAGTAAACAATAAAATTTAGGCTCAGTCTAGGGATACAGTGTGGGGAGAAACAGCTGAGCAGCAACTAATAAAAATTTAATAAAAGTGTTTGTTTTCATCTTTATTCTATACCTTTGCACAAATATTGTACAAAGTATAAACAAATTTACCACAAGTCAGCAGATAGGTTTGAATCTCACAGTTCTAAGATTATGAATAAAGTAGTTCAGTGGCACATCCAAAATAGATTTCTTACAGTAGTGAATCTAYTGTTAGAAAGGATATAAGCATTTATAAGCAATGAGGTCATGAATTCAGGTAGGAAGAGGAGGGTACCAAAGACAGCAATGTTTGAGGACTATCATTTAGACATACTAGCCACTGTATTCCCCACCTGCACAAATTTCATGCTATTTTATGTCTGCTGATTCCAGCAGAGTTGTACTTTTTTTATACCAGTTAGACTGAGATGTACAGTGATTATTTAATGCAGTGATTCCCCTCACCTGAAGAAAGTAAACTGTTGTCCATAGATCCAAGGGTGTAAGGTTAAGGTGGGATATTCTCCAAATGGGGGAATAATGACTGTAAGTATTAAAGACAGCAACACAAARCTAGCAGGCAGAACAACCTGCAGGGAACACGAAAACATCACTCTAAGTTACATATATGTTCTACATTGACACCATACACAGCTCAGAATATAAAGGAGGGACAGTAGGAGAACATGGATCAAACCCACTTTACCTCCCAAACACCAACTACTTAATTGCCAATGCTTTCAGTTAGGATTCTGGTTGTTGCTGAGCTGTATTTTGTTAGAAAGTACGTGCTGGGCTACTAGCGACTGAATCACAAACTTGGTGAGGGTGACATACTCAGGGCAGAAGAAAAGAAGAAAAGGCGGAAGCTGGAACCATAATTAGAACAGCCTTCATAAGGACGCTGTTACCCATCAGTGGCACCTCTGGTTGCTTTGCATAGGGATGCTATTASGAAAGACAGTGTTGAGAACATTGTGGGAAAGAGTCAAGAACAGCAACAGTGAGTCAATACCTGGGATAGAAAGTCCTTGCAGCTGCGGGTGGCATGATGGAACCGTTTGATTAGCAGTGCTTTGATCTGCTGACATACAAGCTGAAAACCTTTATATTGCTGGGACCCTTTGCCTCCATTTCCATCTCCTGCTACRCCTACTGGCATTCGAGAAGTGTCATTGGTTTCTAGTGGGGTTTGTTCAGCTGTCTTGTTCTCAGTAGACATTTTGCCCAGAGTAGAACTGTTTACTTGAGCACCTCCTACATTAGGAAATATAGTTAATAATAGGAATTGCCCTGATGAAAAGGGACTGAGAAGACACTTTATCCTCTAGACATGATGGCAGACAAGCATTTTAACAAGTTTCAAATTTTACCAAATATGTACGTCGCATCACACACTGCTTTAATTACAACTGTTGCAGTATGGCTATATCCAGTGGCATTGTATAGGTAACACTCCTTCTCAGCAGGACAAAGAAGCTAATCATGTATGTAGTTTATGGACTGATGGTCAGCAAAGCATTTCATACTTAGACTACTGAAACCACTGACACACTAGAGACTTGACACTCCATTTTTATTTACAGTTAAGGGTCTGATTCAGTCTATATAAAAGTCTCAGATATCATGACAGCTCCTAAAAATAGACATTTGCTGATCAAGTGTATTTTGTCAAGAACACCATACAAGGACTGATAGTTCTCACACTCTTCTTTACTATGCATTCAGAATACAGAATAGCCCCYGGAAAAGTTTGTCAAATATTCATAGATCTCTACCTGCTTTTTGCATTCCAGGATCAGCTTCTGCTGTCGCCTTTAGGAAAACCTGCCATAGGCAAACACACTTCCAGATTAGGAATAGTACAAGTGCTGACCTCTGAAACACTACATACTATCCTTTAATGAGGTACTTTAGAAATAATTTTGGACACTTTCAGCACTCTTGCTTACTACATAACCAGAGATCTCTTATGAAATAACTCAGAAAACAAAGGAAGGAACAAACTAGGATACAAAGAGAGAGAGAATTCGGGATACTGAGTCATGTTCCATAAGGCTAACATGCAGTCAGACTTCAAGCCTTCCTCTGTGCCCATCTCAATGACTTTGACCGTGTCACATCAAATGTGACTAGGTTTGCTGGGCATATTAGGAATAAGTAAGATTTCACACTTAAGAACAAGAATACTCTCAGAAAACATTTGGGGACTGGTGGTAAGATCAGCAAATATTTTGATGYATCTGTACCTCTTCAAGTGGTGTATCTGAAACTCCAAAGCTGCTGAGTCCCAGGTCATCCAATGTTTCTTCCAGTTCTCTGAAGAGACTGGCGTAAGATCGCTGTTTAAAGTTTTTATTGGGCAAAAGGTAAACAAGTTCCTGACCAATGCTTTCGATTAATTTTGCTTCTGGGATATGATGATGAATTACTTCTGCTAGCTCATTCAGATCTCCTATGAAAAGTCAAAACAATGTTCAAAGAATGAATATTTATCCAAGCTGGGAATTAATTCAAAAGCTGTTGTTTGTACTATACAAACTGGCATTGTTTTATTTCATAACTCACAGATACCTCAGCTAATTCTCTACTAGACTTGACCATGTTGCTAGTTATGGCTCTGGAATAGGAGTAGTTTCTTGCAGTTTCCTGTCGCAGGAAATTGTTTGAGGTCTGTTAGTAAAACGTAAATATATGTTCCTGAATATTTGTTAAGTTATTCTTTTGGGCAGAAAAGCCAAAAAGACATTGGTTTGTAATTAAGAAGCACCCAAACTTCCAGTTCAGCATCTGTACCTTAAATCACATATATATCTAAATGGTAAGCAAAAGCCCAAGGAAACCTTACAAAATTAATGTTACAATAAAATACAGGTMTCAGAGGCAAGTGCTGGAAAAGGTGGCCTTGGCAGCAGTTATCTGTAAGATGAGAGCACCACGCAACAGGAAATGTAGCTTCTTTGCTGGAGCATGTGTTTGCTGCACTGTGTGCTGGAATACCAAACCATTCCATTTCTTACCATCCAGTTCCTGCTCTGGAGCACCTTCTTTGTCCCTGCACGTACAGCTGGAGCAGGAGCAGGAGCACTGAGATCCACAGCTACAGAGAGACTGTTATAGACAAGCAATAGATACAAAGACGAAAGTGCATCAGATAAATGCAAAGCAGGATGTAAGGGGTGTCAGCCTTTGAACAGTTTGCATCAGTGAAAAATGTGTTGTATCTGGAACATCTTGAACATATTGCACTGAGATTCAAAGTCATCCAAGGACTGAATTAAGCAGTGCAGAAAATAAATCRATCTTCACAAGCTGTTTCTGCGTATTCTAAGTTACACATAGATAGCCAGGGAAATGCAGCTAGCAGTGGCCATGCTTTTGCAGAGCATGCTTCTACTAAAACTGAAGGTTTCACCAGCAGCAGAAACACTCCAGATCCCTAATTCTCARGTTGTGGGAAGCTGGTTTAGATATGGATAAAGACAGATTCTCCTAGTTTCTGACCTAGTTACTAGAGAAAAAATGTATTTACATCCAGTCTACTGCAAAAAGCTGGCATCAGAAAGACCCACGTATGGACAAAGGCAACTTGATATGTAAATGTTTAGACATACTTGACTGAACAGAATGAACTATAGACCACTGAAGGCTTCATGTCTACTTATTATTTTCACCTGTCCTGATAATACAAATTTATTACAGAGATTCTCGTGTAGCCATATAATTTCATGAAGTGTAAAATTTTATCATTGCTTTCTTCATTTTGAAGTCAGTTTTGTCCACAGCCACAAGCAACACTTGTTTGCTTTCTACCCTGGTACACCACAAGAATACATGTAAGTATTTTTTAGATTACATGGTGCACCATACTTACTGCATCCTTTCTACTTCTGGTGCTTTTCGTTTTGCGAACAAGGGTGAGATAGAAGCCAGATCCAAAGCAGTTCTTTAGGAAAACTGGAGAGCCTGAACAAAAGAGTTTCCCTTGGGATATGATGGCTACTCTGTCTCCGAGGATATCTGCCTCATCCATATGATGGGTTGACAGGATGATGGTTCTGCCTAGAAGAAGGGACAAGGAAGACTCTTCAAGGCATGGACCCTCTCATGAACTCAGAACTGTACAGAATTTAGGCAATTAATGCAGGGTTTTCTCAGTACCAGAGCCAGGTCTCAGGGTTGCCTGCTGCATAGGTGCCTGCTCAGAGAATCTTGTTTGCACGCGTTCATATCCCAGCATCGGTGACCATTTATGCAGCAGGCACGTGCTGCATCTATGACAGGTTTTAAAAAACCCAATTCCCTCTCACAAACCTGTTACCTGAGCGATACTTCAGCAGAAGATCCCAGATAGATCGCCTGGAATATGGATCAACTCCAGAAGTGGGCTCATCCAAGACCACCACTTTTGCTTCACCAACAAAGGCAATGGCAACAGACAGTTTCCTTTGCATTCCACCTACCAGAGGACAGGGACATATTCAAGAGTCTGAGATGACAGCTGCATAAATGGCAGGGATGCAATGAACTCAGCTCTTCAGTGCTGATCCTGATCCAAGTAAAACAAAACCCATCCTTGACCAGAAATCTGTTTGCAGATTTTAATAGCTATTTTTTATAAAGTTCAGAACAATTTGCTTTCTTTTTAGTAATTATTTTTAGAATGTTTCACATATGTGCTGCATTTTCTGGTTCTGGCCAGATGCAATAGTACAAAGATCTGGGATTTTTCATGTTCTCATATCAAGTTGTCCTACTTTTACAGCTGCAAGCAGGACAAAGAGGTATAGGAACTCCTGGGTGTTTATTCAAATCAGCTTTTGAATATAAATGTGCAAATGTATCCTTTATTAATATGTCCTTGCAAATACACTACATACCATTTTGCCTTTAGAATTAAAGGAACTGTCCCTAACAACTGATACAGTATTCCAGAGTATTCACCCAAATTGTGGAGCAGCAAGATGGTATAATATTTCATTTAGCCTGAAAAAAAAATCAAACATTGTATTTTGTTTCTTCTTATAGTGACAGCTGTATTTTTGATACACTCATTTAAAAATATAGCCTTAAGTACATTTTGAATTTATCCCATATTTAGAAGCAGTAGAAGCTTTAGGGACAGATTGTGCCATCTTTACTATTTGTGTAATCTTTTTAAGGATCTCTTTCACAATAAAGAGCTCCATGGGGCACRGTGAGGTGGCAGGATATGGTCCCACAGAACTCACAAGATAATTGCCCAAAGAAAAAGAAAAGGCAGCAGAGAAAATTTTGAGAATTCCCTAGGCACCTGACAAATTCTGAGCCTCTTCATTCCATTTATGGGTGAGGCCCATGTCTTCCAGCATCGCTTCCAGTTCTTGCTCAGCTTCATCTCTGGATCTCCCTTTCAGCTGGGCATAAAACAAGATGTGCTCCGCTACAGTAAGGCTGTGAAATCAGACAGAAGGGCATAGAGTCAGTTTAAATGAATAAGCAGACTTCTTCCCAAATAGTAATAATTTCACTTCAGCTTTATCCTGCTGAAGGAGGGGGACACTGTTTTATGCTGAGTCTAGATAATAGATAGTCTTTTGGATCAACATATCTTAGTGAAATGTCACAGGCTCTTTCTCCACCTTTTCAAAGCAGAACTCACTACCAAAAGAACAGGCAGAGTAGGTGTCAAACCATCCATTTAAAAACAAGAACAAATGGGGTAAAAATAGGAACTCATGGGGGCAGCTGCACTGATGAAGAGAGATGGCTGTTGGGACGAATACAAACTGATGGTAGTGAAGCTGGAAAACATCTGAGAAAGTGGTCAGTGCTTAAGTGGTAGTACAACATGGGCATGAAAGATTCCTCTACTGCACTGTGGGTCCACTTTTCTAGTAAAAAAGTGGCCTAAATTATAATGCATGAATCCTCAGGCCGAAGTATTACAATACTCCACACTGCAAGAGAAAACATCAATGCCAACAACAGTATCATTTTCTTTGGAAACCTCTTTGTTCTCAACTAAATGAAGCAGGAGAATAAGAATTTTTACTTACTCTACAGGACAACACCTGTACCATGGGAATGTTAAGAGCTAGAAGAAGGCTTTTGCAATATATCCACTGCCAGCACACCAAAGGAAACAATATAAGCTTTGGGGATATACCAAGCATGCAGACTAGGACCCTTGCTCTTAAAGCTAGTGTAGAGTGACACTTACTGATTGAATAAGATGTTGTACTGAGGGCACATGCCTAGTCTCTGCCGAATGGAGTCCATATGAGTTTGAATATCCAGGCCGCCAATCAGCACGGTTCCAGAGGTTGGTGGGAACAGGCCTGTCAGTATTGACCTGGGAAAATAAAATGAGCAAATGCCCATTCATCTCTGAAAAATCAGAAGATTCCTTGCGTAATTCCACCAGGAGGAGCATACTGACTTCTTACTATGGGGCTTGATGAAACAACTSAAGTGGAAACAGTATGTATAACCACCCTTGCCTGGCTAATATGTAACTTCTGGTAGGACCTGTCTGTATGGTCCCGGCCTGCATTAGAAAACCGTTTCAGTCAGCCTGGTTTAAACAARCATTTCAGAGTAGTTTGTTAAGGATGTTACCCCACCCTTCCATACAGAGGGTCTACAATTAAATTCACTGGGACCAAGATACAGAGGAATTGTTTGACATCTGCATCCATGCTGAGTCATGCCTTACAGCTTTATCTACAGTAAAACGGAAGGAGGCAGAACATTATCTTGCAAATGGGTGGAACTTGTACTAGAGTTAGATGAATAATAGATTTTTCAGTTCTGAAAATTTCAAAGCAATAGATTTTTTTTGCTTGTGGAATATAAAAATCAAATTTACAAAAATTTCTGCAGACTGCAATGTTTTTGTTTTGGGTCAAACATATTTCCTGTAGAATAATTTAAAATACACTTAAAGTACATTCCAAATTAAAATTTTTTTTTCAATTTAGAAACTTAAGTTCTGGTTAAACAGTTTAGAAACTGTGCAACTGGGAAACAGCACTTGAGAAGCATCAGTTCTTTCAGTATTTAGTGGAACTGTTACAAACCCATCATAAGTTTTGTTCACCAGTGAGTCCTACTTTGTCAAATAAAGTTTTTGACAGATARCATTCCATGTTTTGTATAAAGAAAACTAAATATTCCTAAAGTTTGGCTTCCTGAGACTCTGGTGTTGTAGGGCTAAAGAAACATTTGTAATCTGGGTGTGGATCTTGCACATAGGTAATCATTTTATCTAAACAGCATCTCTTACCAGTTGGGGCTATATTACATACTCCTTTGCACACAGGCCAAGAAACATGACTGACACAAAGCCTGTTGGAGAAATCAACACTATATAGACTGTGCTGGCCTTCATACCTGCAGCTCTTTCAGCCAGAAATTCTTCTCCCACTTCACCTATTGGAAGTTTTACCATGAAAAGAGTGCTTTGAGGGAGAGAATTGCTTCCTCCTCTCTAAAACTTTCTAAACTTTCAYTCGCAAGTCTTATGCATTTCTTTCCTCCTAGGGCTTTAGCTAGTTCAGACTATCTTCTTTTTGTGTAGGCGCAGCATTTCCCTGTCTGGAAAAAATGTTGTGTGTCAAACTAGCTGCAGGGGTGATAAGAGTAATAAGGTAAGAGTGAAGAGAGCAGGCCTCAGGACAGAGCAACAGGACACTGCCCCAGATTTACTTCTAAAATACAGACTTACATGGTGGTTGTCTTTCCTGCTCCATTGTGACCAAGGAAGGCTGTGATCTGGCCCTCGTAAAAAGTAATATTCATCCCATCTATTGCTGGCTTGGGCCTGCTTGCAAAAATCTTCACCAGGTTCTCAACGCACACTCCTGGAATCAAACCTGTTGGCTCAGGCTCGAAGAAGGTATTTACTTGAAAGTCAAGAAATCAAGAATGAAAAAAAGAAAAAAAGGTCATGTTTTGATTCTAGCTTTCAGGATGACTCCTGAAAAGTACAAGCCCAGTAAAATACAGCATTATGTACCAGGGCCAGATTCTCCAGTTATACCAGTATCAAACTGAGACAAGACTACTAATTGCAGGGCAATTTATTCAGATTTACCACGCTGTCAATGAAAGGAGAAACACAGCTCAGAATTGTAATGGTCTGTGGAGAGGTAACCCACTGGATCAGGTGAAGCTAACATATTTTCTGTTTTTATTGTGTAACAGAAAGATTATTTTGGGACTGTATTCTGTAAATAATTAGATAAGCTGAGAGATTACATTAAAGAAGCAGCAGGTTACCTTTCCAGCAATGCTGAAATCTGCGATTCAAATCATCTGTCCAGCTGTGCATTCTTTTAACATTATGCTTTAAAAAAAATAACATTTGTCTTTAATCCTAGTAGGTGAAATTTACTCCCTTGTTGAGGCCAGTTCAAGACTTGGGCAGTATCTAGCATGCGCTCTACATGGAATGGCTTTCTATCAGGACTAAAAATGCATTACTTTGAATATCACCATTAGGATGTTTTATTGTGTCAACTTCTAGACAAAACAAACTTCCTTTGAACTAAATGAATCCCTTGGGCAATGTGAATTATAGGAGTTGAGAAATTTAAACTAAAGACCCCCCCCCATCCACTTTTGTTTATACAGAATGCCTAAGGCTTTGTAGGGTGGCTTGTTTTGCAAATGCAGTTTACTTCATTGTTCAGCACCCAGCAGGCCTGTGTGGAGAGCAGCCAGTATCATCTTGGTGAAAACAGCCCCACTTCCATTAGCGACTGCTATGACTGTCATTATAAACAACGCTGAGGGAACAATTCCCAAATACTCTGCATAAGTGAGAGCTGTACATACCACAGTGCAGCTGAAATCATTGTCCTATATCGGACAGCTTTATTTTAAATGAAAYGATGCTTATGACAGACCTTTCTTTTGCTTTGTGAAGCAAAGCAAAAAAAAGTTTTCCTTGCACCTCAATGGATCAAATACAATCTTCCCTGAATTCACAAAAGTTTAAATGGAAGCTAGCTTGATACTTCTGCATATATAGGAAACTGAGGTAATATCCTGGCTCTTGGATGTACCATAAGCTCAGTTCTCATTTGCCTACAAGACCTATTGACAAGTTCTGAGGTAAATGTTCCGATAGTTTCCCTTAATACCTGCTTTGCATTACTTGCATGGCACAGGTAGAGGGATGAGTTCCCCTTTTTGTGGTGATCCACGTTTCTACTCTGATACTACTGCTTCCATGCAGCTTTGGGCCATTTGGGTCATTCTTCAGGGGTGGTAATATTTGTGGATGTGGTCTTTGATGAAAGCTCTACTTAAAACACAGTGAGCAGTTAGGACAGATTTATAGTGTTTCTGTCCATGCTAGCGTTGGACGGCCCTAGAGTTAAGCCCTTASAACCAGCCTTCAGTTCCCATTCCACTGGAGTCAGCTCTTACATGAACCATTTTGGTAACTGGGTTGAGCTATACCAGGTCTACTCTCAGCTTCTCCACATGCCTTGTGGCTGGCTGAAAGGGAAGACAAGCTTTTTTTTTTTTTTTTTTTTTTTTTTTTTTTTTTTTTTTTGTGTGTGTGTGTGTGTGTGTCTGTGTGTGTGCGTGTGTGTGCAGTAAGAGGTAAATCCCTAATTCTCTGGTCGTGCAGCAGCTGGAATTTGAGAGCTGAGGAGCACAGCACCTCAAAGATAAGGCAGTGCTAGGAGAAGACTGGCTAAAGTGACCTTTGCCCTCTGCCTGTCTTATTTCTTTTGAAGTCCTATCCTGCTTCCATTCAGCCTGAATGCATGTTTTCAGTGCCTACGTGAGTACTGATGACTCTACTTTTATCTCCAGCTTTTCAAAAGAGTTAGAGTGAGCCACAGCAGTCTGTAGCTGCCTTTGCTAGAGAATCCACATGCATTCCTCTGAGTATCACATGCAGAAAACTCCTCTAGCTCCCCACCAAAGATGACATTGGCACTTGTAAACAAGGCAGGTCATTCAGGAATTCTTAGATGGTGTCTAATGTCAGCATCAAAAAAGGCTGCAGACAGACACATAGAACACTTCAGATAAATCTCTTTGAAACCAGCCTTTCCCTACAGATGCAAGACATGCTGATGATAGGCAAAAAATGGGACTGGAGGGAATAACATTCCTCTCAGCATAAGCATTTGTATTGAAGTCATGGCTCTGTTTAACCCTACGAAGTCAACATACATGTCTCTGAAGCTTTTCCTAACCAGGACACTAATCTACTATAGAGACAGCCTGCATTTTCACTGTAAAAAAAACAAGCTACAGAGAGTACTCATTGAGGACAACTTTCTTAAGGGGTGATAGCTAAAAATATTCTGAGGGATTACATATGTAAGTGAATGTAATTGTGAACCTAAGAGGGTAGCTGGGGGAGTCAGTGTCTCTCCTGAGTTTAGCTCTGGTAGTCGCATACCCCCTGGCAAAATTCAGACTATTCCTTGCTGAACTACAGTGAAATACCAGCCACAATACAACTGAGTGCCTCCTGCAGAGACAGTACTGCCACACTACGGTGTCAGGAGGAGAGCTACTGCCAAAAGAGTATGACACTACACCGTACTTTTAAGGAGAAACTAAGACTGATGTCTATAGCCTACTACGCTTGTAGTTTTTCTGCAGTCATTCCTACATCCAGGTCGTTACAAAGTACAATGAGTATAATATCTGAGAAGTACTCAGGTTGCTCTCTCTCTCCTTACTATTCATTTCATCTTTGTCCTCGACATCTGCCTTAGGCTTCCCCTGCTCCTTCGGTTGTTTTTTTCGTTTGTGTTTACATTGTTTGTTTTTACCATCCTTCTCCCCCTGGCTGCCACTCTTTTCTTCTGGCTTTTCAAGTTCTTCAGATTTCTCTGTTCTGCTTTCATTTTTTTCTCCTTCCATGGCCTTCTGATCCACATAGCCTTCTGATTTTGGACTTTTTTCTATATAAACCAAAAGTAATGAACATTTAATAAACAAAACTTAATTTTATCTCTAGAGCTGCTTTGGGAAAAAGGAAGTAGGCCTAACTTTTCAAGAGCATTAATCAAAACACTYTACTCAGGTTAGGAACATAGTACTTGAAGCCATCTAGTTCAAAACCTAATTCTTAGTAGTCAGGAAGGGATATTTAGGAAGGAGGACTAATAAATTTGCAATTATAGGCCCAGGGTAGAGGCTCCTTAATAATACTAGGTACATTTTTTATACATCATATTCTATCCATGCAGCTCCAGACTATGTTTTTCACCACTCTGACAGAAAGGCCATAGAAATATTTCCCAGTATGACAAGGAGTGAGAGGAAAAAAATCTAAATGAAAGTTAAATGAAAAGCAAACTGCTACTCAGGTTAAGAGACTAGCTCCAGACCACAGTAAAGGAGTCAGTGTCAACTTTTGTACAAGAATTTCTACCTTCCTAGCTTCCTTTTAGATTTTGCTGCCCAGAAGGAAAATAGTTACACAAAATTACCCATGAGGACAGGCTTGAAGCAGGAAAAAAAGGGTGATGTAAGAGGAGGGAGTCACTAAAGGAACAGTTTACATAACAGATGCAAGCTGGTAGCCTAGAATGCAACTAGCACATTGTAATTTATCATATGGTCTAGGATTTAATTTTGCTGTGAAATTTCACCATAACTTTATGCAATCAGAAATTTTAACCCATAAAGCCTTACAGACCTCTAGGGATCATCTGGTCCAACCCTCAGCATAGCCCATACAGGGATTGAACCTGCAACCTTGGCATTAGCAGCATCACGCTCCAACCAACTGAGCTAAACCTCCCCCAAAGGTGAACAAATAGCAATRAAGTTTGCCTAGTCCTAAAACTGACAAAATGGAGACTACAGAAGTGCACTGATAGAACCACATTTTTTAAAGTACCAGGATAATTAATTAACCAGCTTAATTTCATTTTCAGCCTTGCACTTATTTTATCTGACATTTTTATGTCCTGTTTTCTTCCTAACATAYTAACCAGACGATAAGTGAAGAAAATGCTTTGTGTTACTTGAACGAAAGACACAAGTTGAGAAAAATTTTACAGCTGTTCATGTAAGCTGAGGTATTGAAGAGTCCTAGTACTTCCAGTAGGTATCATGTGCCTTCTACAAAGACATTCATCAGTTAGAGATGATCTTTCCAACTGTCCCTGCCTGAGAAAACCCACRGAGATGTTCCGCAGAAGAAACATTGAAATAAGACAGATCAAAATCTTATAAATGAGTTTCAGCATGCTCCAAGGTTAGCTAAGATCGGGTAGGTATAAACAGCAATAATATTTCCACATAGCCTTCTCTTCCTAAGGCTGGGCAGATATACCTCTCAGCATGTCCTCATATGCCAAATGCTTCAGCTTCCTAATCATCTTGATGGCTCTTCACTCAGTTCCCTCCAGTAAGTCAGTGTCTTCCTTGCACTGAAGAGACTCAAACTGGATAACACAATACTCCAGATGCRGTCTCTCAGACCTGATCAGAGGGGAATAATCACTTCCCTTTAACTACTGGCTACACTMTTGCTAACACAGCTCAGGATGTGTTAGCATCCTTTGCTGCAAGGGCAAAATTGGTTGATGGCTCATGCTCAACATGTTGCCCACCAGGGCTTTTCTACAAAGCTGCTTGTCAGCCAATTGGTGCCCAGCCTGTACTGTCATGTGGAGTTATTTCAGTAATAGTAGTAGTATACATTTGCTTTTTTTGAACTTCATGATGTTCCTGTCAATCCATTTCTCCAGCCTGTCAGGGTCCCTCTGAATATCTGCCCTATACGCCAGTGTTCCCTCCAACTTGTCATCTTCTCCCTGTGCTTCTGGAAGATGGGTGTGGCACTTGCCTTTTTTCAGTCTTCAGGAACCTCCCCCCAGTCAATAGAACCCTTCAAAGAGGAGAGCAGCCTTACAGTGACATTGACCAGCTCCTTCAGCATACACAGATTTGTGTGTGTCCACATAAAACATTCCATTTCTTGCAGATAAGAGAAACTTATGGTTCCTAGCACCACTAGAGCTTGTAATTCATCATTCATATCAGTGAAGCTTCAAAACTTTTTTCAGCCCAGAAAAATAAATTGCTGTTCACAGTGAAGTTACATGAGGCAGCTCGAGGTGTTATGAAAGGTTACCTCTGCTGAAAGATAGGTGCCTTGTGGCCTTCCCACCCATCTCCCCATGCTGGCCTGCTCCTACCACCTGCTTTGTGCCAGCTCTGGAGGTCTTCAGAAAATTCTGTGAGGTAATTCAACTCTCATATCTGGCAGAAAAGTAACTTAGCAAAGTAGTGGGCAGTTTTCAGCTGGGTTTGTGAGTTGAATCAGCTCACTGAAAGTTCTAAAATACCAAAGCTAGTGGGAAGGTGGGGATGGCAAAACAAATCTAGGATGGAAGCTGAGGAAAGAGGCAAGATCTCCCCATTTTTCTCAACAATGAGCTGTTAGATCCACTCAGCTATCTGATATAACATYACCTACAGAATGAACTCCAGGCTTGACTTAGGCAAAATGTTTTATCTAACCAATCTAAAAAATGCTAGTAAAAGCTCATAATATAAAAACTTGACAACAAATCAGAAGCCATTAGTTTTTCTGTTGCTGACCTATGTGAACAACAATTCTGGGGGGGTTTACAAACCTTCTCATGTCCTTTAGTTTGAGTATTGAGAAATTTTGTGCCCCCTCTTGTATTGGAAATATATTAAAGAGCACACAAAATGTGTGAGGCACTAAATTCAATCAGAAAATGGAWATCTTTTCCTGCTAAAGTTTAGAAAATGTTAAAACCCTATAAGTAATTCTGTACTCCAACTTTGAGATATTCGAAGAAACACTGGTGTAGGATCTACCCAAATTCCTTGGAAAGTCAGTGAGATGTAAAGGCTGACATCTTATTTACGTCTTTGGAAGATTTTCCATTCATCTGTAAACATGCTCCAAGTCCTCCTTTGTCTCTCTCTCTCCTCCTTCCTACAAAATCAAATTCGAATCTGGTGTGCAGCAGACATAAAGCAGAAGTAAACAGATGCAGATAACAGAGGCCATAATATCTAGAAAAGCCTCGACTATTTTGAAAACCATCAGAGTAAGTCTAAAGGAAAAGCTGCTCATTCCCTTAGAACGCACCAAAATGCAAAATCTCTTCAAAGAGAACAATGTTACAGCCTTCTCCTTTCTGATCAAAATATGTGAGCAGTGGATGTAATATTAACATGTTTACAGAGGATTAACTCCCTGCTAGTCTTGAAGCATCATCCTGAAATGAGACTGCCTTGAGAATGGTCTGTCAGAGCTGTGAAAGATAAGAACGGTAAYGAAAACACTCATATTCATCTGTCATTTTGATTGGTTTCACTGTTACCTTGTAAATTTAAAACAGGTTCTAAAACACTGCCTTCAGAAAGCATCTATTCCAGACATTAATCATCATTCAGTTTAATTTCTATTCAAATAAAATCACTCRAATGTTGTTCTTAATTACTCAACATCAACGCACAGAAAAAAATTCTACAAAAGCAGGACTCTTGCACTCACTAAAGTTGGTGCAAGAGTGGTGTCAATTTAGATCTTGCCTACCATTGTAATAACCCAAAGGAAACAGAGTTAAATTATTGCCAAGCTGGGTAGAAGAGAATCACTTTTAGAAGCATGGGTGAGTCCTTGCGTATATAAGATTAGCAGTACTCGTTTCACTCAAATCCTGTGTTGGGCAATGAGAACTCCTTGAATGTCTCTAGATGGTTAGAGAGCGAGGACTTTGATGTTGCTTGTTAACCCTTGTTTTAGAGGCCCTCAGATGAACAGTAACTCATCTCTAATAATCATAATAATAGCAGGCCACTACAAGTTCAAAGGCATCTGCCAAGATTCACAGTATATGGCTCTCTCTAATCTTTTCAGCAGGTCATTTAACGGAAATGCCATGCAGTCATCTCTAAGCAGACCAGTGTTTCTGAAGCTGTTCTGAATACCAAAGTTTTGAAAGAACTCACCATTAGCAATCGCCGTTTTTTCAGTTTTTGGGTGTCCAGAGCCAAACCAGTAAGATTCCTGCAGAGGAAAATACCAGGGTTGTGGTAGCCCATAGTCCCCTAAAAAATAAATAGAAAAAGCGTACTTCATAGTCACATTTCTCAGTGGGCACAGAWCCATCTATGCAAAGCCTGAGCTATAATTATAAACACTTGCAGTTAAATCAGCAGTCACAGCCTTGCATATGAGAGGGCCAAAACACCCACCAAGATTCTAGCAAACCAAATTTTATTTGCAAATTTTTCTTGGACAAGAGTAAAATAAATAGAAAATATGCAATCTGATTGGCCTTAAAATTTCTCAAGTAAAATGTGGTTTAAGCTGCCTACTACCTAGGGACAATTTTAATGCTTACCAACTAGGCAGTAGCTGCCAAGAAAGATCCTGATTGCTTAAGATAGAATCTCAGCCTCACTCAGTGATTTCCTTTTATGTCCCACTTAACACTTGAGAGTCTCCATGAGTGAAAACCTTGTTGTATTTTTGTTTACAGCACTAGGCCTGACTTCACAACTGGCAATAAGCAACTAAACAGAAAAAGATTGTAGCTGATACTTCAACACACAGCCTTTTCCAGGAAAAATGTCAGAATAATCCTTTTATCAAACAGAAATGGGATCTATTGGTCACCGGTTAATTCTGTTTTGAAAAGTATTATCAGTTCCCATTAGGCCAGATTCAGAGCTAGTGCAAGCCAACACTTCTTTCTTAGACTATATTGATTTATAGAACATAGGGATCTGAGTTGCTATATTTAAAACTGGCATCTTTGTGAATCCAGATGTCTTGTGTTACTTATTTAAAATAAGCAAAGGGAATTTGTGATGCTAACTGGTGGGTGGATAGTTTTTCTACATTAAAAGCACTGTTTATGAAGCTGTCTGTTTATTTCTAACTTATCAAAAATATCCTGTACATTAAGCAACTGTACTCCCATTAAAGCACACAAACATTCTGTCTGCATCTATAAGCAGTTTGCCTTGCACTTTTTACGGATTGGATTACATCCCTTTGAAGCAGGTGGCTAAAACAACTGCTAACTCCATTATAGAGCAGAATACTTAAACAGCAAAATGACAAGTCTGCCTAAGGGTGGCTGGATGCAGAGAAAACTTGAGCACGAGCTGAACCATATGGTTCAAAGGATTATGAGGTGAACTTGTATATTAAGCTCAAAGACTACAGCATTGATTTGGTAGAGCTGTGTGTGTGAGAGAAATGTTATGAGATACTCCACAGAAACAGAGGAGCATAAAGCCAAGGAGACACTCAGAGCAAATATTGGGAGGAACTGAAGTCACTGAATAAAGCCCTGGGAGACAGTACTGTTGTGTAAAGTGCTGGCTGAAAAAAAGACTTGGAACTGTGTGCAAAGAAACTCTTCCCTGTTGTTTAATTCCTGTTGTGTTTGTAGAAATAAGACATTATCCATTCTTTATAACTAAATAGGGTTGCAACAGGGACTTGTCCAAACAGGGATTATTAGGGGAGTTTCTGTAAATTCACTTTTAAAATGAATTGTATTAAACTTTTTTGTGAGGACACATTTCTTAACTCGGAATTGCAGAGTTCACTTTGGAATAGAAACGAAGCAGACTTGAGGCTGTRCTTTAATTCTGAAGGAAAACATCCTAAGAGATCTAAAACAATGTAACAAATCCATACCTTTTCTTAATTTGGATTAACTATCCTAAGCGACATGGGAAACAGAAGCATACCTGGCCCATCATCAGTTTTCTTTCACAGCCGAGAAAATCTGCAAGCTCTCAAATTCTGAGTAACCACTCAAGAAAAAGAAAAGGGAGGGGGGAGAGATCTTGCAGATAGCCATCTGCCAAGAAATACATTCTGGAGCTGCAATTCACATGCGGGAGTAGGAAATTAATGAATTAATGAGAAGAAAGCTTCCTCGCTTGTGAAGCAGATTAGTCTGTATTTAGTATTACACTATAACCATAGCTAATAAGAGGAAAGATAATTATTTGACCTATAGCAAGATAAACCATTTTCTCATAAAGAAAGCTCCAAAACTTTGCAATTGGTAACAAAGAAAATCCTTTTGTGAACTCAATTCTAGAACCAAGATTCTCTTTAAGAAATTAGTTCTCTTTAAGAAATTTAAGAAAAGTTCCACCTAGTAACTCTTCCAGCCACCTAGGATACACCATATGTTTTATTCTTTAAAAAACACTTGGCCTAATGTGGCCACAGTACATTTGTGAACTAGGGCTTTTTTCTGTATTTTCAAAATGTCTGGATGAGGATGAAAAAATCTCACTAGAAATGGTTGGAACTTCTCAAAAGTTGTACATAAATATGTACACAAATTGGCTTTTTTAAAATTACATTTTTGACAATTTATTTTTTATTTAATTTTTAAAACAGCACCAGAAATTTTGTCTTCCTTCTTCTTTCCATTCTTCTCCCCTAAAATGGGGAGAAAGAAAAAGAGAAAAAAGGGAAACCCTTAATAAAATAGTGATGCCATGCTGGATCAGAATCAATCTACCATGTCAAAAACCCTGTTTCTGATAGAGAAATACTCCAACACTGATTAGGCTAACATGACTTACATCARTTACCGCTACTTTATATGAATAAAAAATTGACATACCTGGAAAAACATTATCAATGTACCAAGAAAGTATTCCATACAGAAAAGCATCAAAAAGCATCATTTTAATGGAAAATAGAAAACTATATTCATCTCCTTCCAAGGGACTGGTTCTGATGTTACCCCACTGTAGACCAAGACCTTGCTCTTCGTAACGTGACAAATATTCTGTGCCGAAACCAAAAGCTACTTGAGAAAGTAAACTCTGGAATATAGAAAAAACAACATGATATGAAACAGAGGAAAAATTCATAAGGCAAGTACAAAATAAGATTGTCTTTATGGAGTGGACTGTGGAACTTGATAATATATAGGACTAGAATGTCTAATCTTCTGAATGACGACAATTCTAAGTTGCATTTAGTCATGGAAGACTGAATTCAACCTTGCCTCTACTTCCTTTGGCTATAAGGGAAGCTTCAGAGGTTGTTCTTTTTCCCCTTAGTATTTCTGCTTTGTAAATGCTAAAGATGAATCTAGCAGTTTGCAGTGTGCACTTTGCCTGTGTTGGAGAAATAAAATCTTTCTTCGGTGTATGAAGCACGACCAAGAGCATCAGTTCATAGGAAAATAGCAGAGGCAAGAGAGATTGACAGCAACTCCCAGTGAGGTACTGTCATAACATGCTAAAACAAGTGTTTGTTTTTCAGTAATCATTCATTGTACAACCACTTTACCTTTCTCTAAAAGGTTTCATTTTTTCTTCAGCCTCCCACCCACCTAGGCACAACCCTCCCTCCGCCCCTTRTAGTTAGCTCTTCCTCAGAGAGTAACTTCTGAACAACAAATATAAGACCAAACATACCAGGAACAGAGGAAACATTCAGAATTTCTGGTCAACAAATATCCTTTCTCACATTGTTTTATACCTCTGACTTCCTTCTCGTTTAGGATGAGAAGAGAATCAAACTCTTCTTTCTGCTCAGATTGTATGGCAGTTCCCAGATTTCCTCCCAAATCAGGATCTGTCAAATGCCAGCCTCATTTTCTGACTTAATGACAGGATTGAGTCTGGCATTTTATTGCCTTTATCTGTAGAACTAGAAATGTTATATGCTATATATATGCAGTTAGAAATCTGATTCAAAGCCACATTTATACTTAATTACAACTGTTAGAGTAACTTTTTCTTTTTGCATTAGATTTCCTAATGCAAGAGATGACAGCACTTCTTTTACCTAGGTTGTTAGAATGCTCAGTAGAGATGGATCATTCAAACCTCTGCAACTGTCTGACTCACTGGGCCACAAAAAAATCAGCATGAATGAATCTGTAATTCAGAGTTTCATTGCAAAACAGAGCCAGAAGTTTCCAGCTCCAGTGAATAGTTAAGTATTTTATATACRTAATGGAAGAGAGAACCAACAAGGAAGCATTGCATAGGAAATGGCCTACAGCTTCTTAGATGGAAAGCATTTCCTTTAGCCTGAGGAAGAGAAAACTGAGGGTGGATCTTATCAATGTGTACAAGTACCTGAAGGGAGGGTGTCAAGGGGACGGGGACAAACTCTTTCCAGTTGCATCATATGACAGGACAAGAGGCAATGGGCAGAAAYTGAAGCACAGGAAGTTCTGCCTGAACGTGAGTGGGAATTTCTTCACTGTGAGAGTGATGGAGCACTGCACTGGACCAGGTTGCCCAGAGAGGTTGTGGAGTCTCCTTCTCTGGAGATACTCAAGGCCCACCTGCATGCAACCCTGTCTAACATGCTTTAGGTGACCCTGCTGAGCAGGGAGGTTGGACTAGATGATCTCCAGAGGTCCCTTCCAAYCTTACTGATTCTGTGATTCTATGATTTGTCAGAACTGTAGCACCTGGGTTCAGATCCTCATTCAAAATTCAGGCAAAGGAGGAGTGTGAGCCTGTGCTTTTTCATTCTTGGAAATTACCCTACTAACTAGGTTATAGGATATGAGGAAAACAACTGCCCCCATATTCTGACTTCCCTTTGTATTTATTAAACATATTAGAACTTAAATTTATTTTACCTTATAGGAAGTGTTTTAAACTTTGAGCATTACGCCAATTTCCCAACCTTCAAAATACAAAATACATTTTGTGGTATATTCTAAAAGGCATGAAAACATCTCTCAGTGACTAGGTTCACTGAAGGCTTACTCACTTGCAATCTCTGCTTGATAAGAGATGACATCACTCAATCAAAAAAAAAAAAAGAGGAGGAAGGAGTGTGTAGTGCTTTGTTACTCATATATGGACAGAACAGAAACAGTGTGGAAGACACAGAGACACCATATAATCAGAGAAAGGCTTACAGCTAGGATCTTCAGATTAACAGTCATGTGGTCTTGCCAGACAAAGCAGACAACGTGGGGTAGGTACAAAGTGAAGTAGATGACTCCACTGCAGGCAGCTGCCAGATTCGCTTTGGAGAAGAAGGTGCTGAACAAGAAACACTGCATTATGGTGGCTGTGATAAACGTCAGTAGGAATAGAAAGAAGAGAGGTGGACTGCTATATTGTAGCACTTGGCCGCACTGTAAGCAAATGGAAAACAAACACATTTAGAAGTATTGCCACTTTCTGAACTAGCAGAAAGGGTCTGAAGCAGCACTGACATGTAATCTGCAATGAATAAGCCAGCCTACTTAGTATGGTTTCTAACTCTTCACTAGGTAACAATGCTTTAACACCTATGGGCATTACAAACACAAAGCCATGATCTGACTTTATTCCTGCTCTTAGCTTATGATTTCAGATTAGTACTATAAGCTGCACAGCTCATATTCATATTTGATGACTGTATTTAGCTCATAACTGATTGAAGACAGACATTCTGTTCATGTCTTAACACACAAATGGCTCCGAGCAATATGTGCCTGCATGGAAATTCATATACTTTAAATAAAGCCATATCTGAACTGTCATAATAGATTTTCATTGATCTCTTCATATATTGTCCTCAGATCCCTTGTTCAATATGTAGGAAAGATGACGTAAGAAAACATGTCAGAATGCATTAAAAAGAAAGCACTAACAAAAAATTATAAAGCATTATTTTCTGCATCTAAACAATGCTCAAATTTTAGCAGGCTATCACAACTGAGGAAACCAGGTCTATTTTCCCAGAGCTCCTTTTGTACTAAATAGTCCACTGTGTGAACTTTTATTGACCTTTTTTCTTTAGAGCTTTTGTAGATTGAAGAAAGAGCATGAACCACAGTTTATTATTTATTTACTCCTAAAAAACAACATTATATAAATAGTTCACAACATTTTTGTACTATCCCATTGGGACTGTGAAGTTGATTTTTTTTTAATCAAAAGTAATGCTACAACCTCTCATTAGAATGTATTTATATCACACAAAGGTGCCTCACAGAGGCATAGTGAAATTGAGGAAGGCAAGTGGATTATAGCTATAACCACATTCCTCACTAGTATTAACTACTTCCTGATTTTTAATTAAACCAGTGTAGTAAATAAAGTAGGGTTTTCTCTACCCACTCAAGCTGTATCAGAACAACAACAACAACAACAAAAAACAGAACAACTCACCAGGGCCAGTTGATTAGATGGAAAAGACTGAATCCTAATTATGCATTTATAACAATACTAGTTCCCCATGTTAGAAGAGATATCACAGCATTCTTTCCTATCAAAACGTCACAAATATATGTAACAATATAACTAACAGTTGCCAGGAGAAGCTGGTTTTCAGCTAAGAGAGATGAAAGGTGGGCCATAAAGACTAAATCCAAACTGACATAAGATGTTACAAAAAATTACAGCAATTCTAAGTCACAGGATAGACAATTTTTTTTTCCAAGGCAGAGAAGGATGTGTTCTGTCCTCGCAGCATCTCTTTCCTTTGCAATAGTGCCATAGTATAAGTGAGCACTGAATATAATACATGGATCAAACAAGGTAAATTACAAGATTAGGATTCTTCAAAAAATGATCATTTCTATTTAAAGCTACAATTCTTATTTACTGGGAAATCTGCCTCTTTCTACAGGAAATACATTAAACAGAATAATCAGCTTGATGTATTGTTCTGTGGAGGATCTCACAATAAATCTCACTAGCAAATTTATCTTTCCGACTCTGCCAAGTGCTAATTCTGTCATGAGGTCTGCTTACAAGAATGTGCCTGCTATGTGCTGTGATCAGGCCACCAGCTGTTTCCATCTCCCTATGAATGGCTACTATTGTTTCTCAACAGCACACTGGTACCAGCCACACAAACACAACTGTGAGTTTGGGAATTTCTGCTGTCATTCCCGTGGTAATCCTTACCATAATCAGCACTGTGAGGAGGAATGTGCTCCCAGCCATCATGATGAAGCTGTCTAGGAACCAAGTGCACCAAATCACTCCACTAGTGATGCCCCTGTTCTTCATAGCTTCTTTCAGACGCATTTCCTTCTCCAGCACTATACTCTTCACAGTCATGGAAACTGAATAGATCCAAGCTAGCACCATGAAGATGGGAAAGGAGCGGTTTAAGGTGATCATGAAGCTACCCAAGAAGAGAGGAGTAAATGAAATTTAGGTAAAACAGAAGTGTTAAGATGAAAGGCAAGAACAAAAAGGAAAAGTGTGGAAGAACCGTTTATGCATTTATGAAACATAGGATTGGAAGTTCTCAGTCTAAACATTGAGAACATGATGTTAAGGGACTTCAAAAGCAACCTAAATATTAATGAACTAGTTGTTGCTATCCTCCCCTGAGACAGATAACTGTTATTCCCATTTTACAAAAAAAGTTTTATAAGGGTTGCAGAAGGCTACAAAACATGTGGTGAGGCATGGAAATACATCTCTCTTCATAGTGAATGGTCATAATGGTTTTACTATAATGTACAAAGAGTATTTTAGAATATTTGCTAACAATCTTGGAGTGTCATTGTCATCTTGCATTCTTAAGATTAATTGACAAAATATGTATAAACGACATATTAAAAGCACCACATGCTGCCAGCAAGACTGCTGAAATTCATGCAAATCATGACTTTGGAATTTTCTTGGAACTGCGTTGTATGGTACCACCTCCAAAATGGCAGTGATGGGACAGACTGCTGTTGGTGGCCCTCTATGTACAGTGAGAAAAGTACTGCTCTCTTCCTCCTTCCTTCCTCTGGACTCTGTTTGCACAGGCTCCCTTGCGAAGGATTGCACTGTTGGAGGCGAAGAGAATTTGGAGGTGAAAAAGTTAAAAACATCTTGTGCTAGTTTCAAAACTGCAATTTTGAATGAGCTTACTTTAATAAGCCAAAATAGGCTTCCTTTTTTAAGGGTCAAAAGCTAAGAGCTGCTAAAAATTAGGAGCAAAAAGCCTTCCGATTCCTAATTCTGAGCCTTATAGATCTACCTTTTTGTTATTGCCAAAATAAACTGAAAATCTTTATTTTTTTCCACTAAATTTTCCTGCAGAGCAATCTGGCCTGTAGAAACCAAATCATAGTTTTGTGGAATGGCTTGGAGGCTTGAAACACACTAGTTTTCCTTTTGGTGGAGCCCACAATCTAGTGCTAGGCCACGCACAGCACAATGTATATGTTTACCATGATTACGCGCTTGCTTCATTTGCGCAGGCTCTCTGCAGAGGCCATTACTGGGTTTGGATGTCAGCCCTGAACTGTAGTGTTGCTGCTGCAGGCTTCAGAGAGCTTTTGCACAGGCAGGGTTTCTGCCCCTGCAGTATTCTCAAGCAGTCAGGAAGTAAACAGCAGACTTGCTTGTGTGACTTTTAGTCAGGTTAACAGATAACAGATGGGGAATGACAGGTCAAATGATGCATCTCTGCAATCTGCAATTAACTGAAGTACTAGCATTTACCTACACAGAACACACTAACAGAACTGTGAAATAATTTCTGTGGGACTATTATGAAGGAGTGAGACTTTCATGGAGGGGATTTATAGCAAGAAAGTTGAAGYAGCACAGTTTGCCAGCCAGTATCTTAGCACTGGAACAAGCACACTGTAAACAGGGAAGTGGCACCACTTCATATAACCCAGACTATGCATGCTGGTTCAGGCAATGTTAATGGAGGTCATAGCCTGCGTCCCTCATCATGAAATCTCCATACCCATGAGGGCTCTCTTTTCATGTTACAGTGCAACCAATTTTCTCCTTTAGCTTCCTTGTCCCACTTTTCACCAAGGAAGGAAATTCCTGGCACATGCAATAGTGAGCTACAGCTATAGTCCTGGAATCCCTTGCATTTATGTGAGATTTAAGGAAGAAATCAGTCAACTCATAAAAATCCATGGGCTGGAATTAGCAAAAAGCAAGTTAGAGAGGATTAGGTTATTGTTGAAAGCTGTAGTAGCATCCACAAGGGAAGGAAAAAGGTTTCTGTTAACAGAAATTAGTGGCATGCATTGCAGATACTAGTCACATAGTTATAAATGGAATCAGGTATAGGGATGCAATTAGGATTATAGAAAGAAGAAGTTTCAAGAGCCTAAATTGTCTTGGGAATCTGCAAGGTCTGCAGTTGGATTGTTGTCTTCAAGAACTAAAACCTAAAGCTTTGTTTGAATATCGGTATAGCTAGATTTAAACAAGAATCGATTTAGCGTTTGGTAACAGACTTGGGGAGCCTGGGTTATTGTTGCATTCTTCAAGACTTACAGAGATAGCAAGAGATACCAGTTCCACTGGGACCAATATTTTATGTTCAGTTTTGCTTTAGGAAGTGTTAGAAAATAATTAAAKTTGTAATTAGGAATTAGGGAAAGAGGCTTAGAACTTTTTGATGGATCCTGCACAGTTAACAGAAGAAAGTAGAGTTTTGGTTCTAACACTGGTCAATGCTTTGTGTTCAGTTTTGCTGGAAATACTGGTTATATGCTATACAAGTTTAGAGTTAAGTAAAAGAACTTTTGAAAAGTTCATGCTTTTGCTGGATTCTGTGTAATAAACAAGGATAGATCCAGAGGTGACATTGTTAGGGACCAGTGCGTTATATTTAGGTGTCCTACGGACAATGGATTCTCAGGTATGATTAATGTGAAGTTTGAGGTTAGGGTCACTGTTGTTTGGAAAGTAAGGCTTAATGAGATCATATCTTTTTTTTTTTTTTTTTTTTTTTTTTTTTTTTTTTTTGATTTTGTGTGAGATGCAAAATCAGGAAGGCAGCTCTTAGGAGTAAGGGACTAGTGTGCTGTGTTCATTTTCGGTCTGGACACTGGTTGTCTAGATACAACAAAGCCAAGGTTGAGACCAGGGGCAGGTTGTGGACAAAGAAAGCTTTGGGGAGTGCTAATATGCTCATCTATTGGTCTTGCATGTATGATTTAGGACTGGAGCTAGAAATGGTGTTTGGGAGTATTAATATATACATGGAGGAGATTTATACTCAGACAGTTACAGTAGCACAACAATCCAAATATTCATGAAAATTAAGGCTATAAACTGCTTTTACTCACACATCATCCACAAAACATGGATATGGCATTTGCTGCAAATAAATTCCTAATGGCACTTCAGCGTTGGTCTGGGTCTTTATAATCCCATGCTCAATCATGTCTTGGAGATATGCAAAGCCTCCCCAGATGTAACGTAAGTCATCCACAGGATCGGCTCTTGGACCAGGATCCCAGTACCTAAGAAGAAAATCCATGTGGAAATTACTTGGGTAAGCAGTAGCTGGTGAGGGGTGGGGAGGGGCAAATCTTAGACTCTAAACTTACAGGGGCACTACCTGGAGTTGTCCTTTTCAGATTTCATGCTATCAGAACACATTGCATGAGAAAGTAAATGACTTGGAATGTACTTTTATTTCCTTWAATTTTCCTCTGCGCTTACCCAGAACAGCAATTTTGGCCCCAAATTCACCTAAATTAATCATGCATCAGAGTAACTGTTCTGGAGTAGAAATAACTTTATTAAGAATACAGTATACTTGGAGAGTAAACTGGAACAGCTGGAGTGGAACTACCAGACACCATTAAATCATTAAATCTTTCTGTGCAGACAAGCTTGAGAAATCATTTTTGCTATCCCTTTAAAAAGTGAGTCCCCCAAGTCTCCTCAGGGGACCTGAGGAGAAAGAACAGAGGAGTTCTGCTGTCCAAGGGGAGGAGAGCTGGGTCATAATACACATGGGACTTCCTTGCTTGTCCCTCCCAATGACAAAGCCAATTAGAAAGTTTAGAAGATGAACTCTTGGAAGGTTACTGAACACATTCTGAGCAGAGTCATTTTCTTTGCCATGCATCCATGTACCTACCCACTGCCTGACCTAACTGCCACAGAAGTGGCACAACGTATGTCAGTGAGACATAGGTAACTGGAGATGGATTCTGCTCTGCATTATATACTAAATATCAGTGAATCCAATTTGATTTCATGCCTGTATCCAAGGCAGGTTGGAAGGTCCCTATGCATGTCATATTCATTTGACAGCAGATAACAACTAACAAGGAACCATCATCCACCTATCTTTGATTTTGTTTGTTTTCTCCACTGCATCTATGTTCATCCGAATCTTGTATTTCACATGTGGTGGAAGACTGTTGGCTCTGGGTTCTATGTCAGGAAAAACCACACCAGCCCAAAATTTGTTTTCTTCTAGCAAATGAAGAGCTTGACGAGTCAGCTGGGTTTCATCAAGATGGCCTTCAAATTTATCCAAAGTTAAGCACTGCAAATAATCACAAAGAGAACAACCCCATATGAATAAGTTAGCAGGAAATATACATTAAAGCACACACTGGTGGTTGACAACAGGAGAGAAGGTAGGTTTATCTGAAATAGCTGTCATTTTCAGATTCAAATGCTTATGCTGAAGCTACCGAGATTGAAAGTTCTCTCTCCTCTCCACCATGAAGACTTCCCCTTCTAAGCTTAAATCTTATGACAAATTCAAAGCATACCAACATTATCAATCCAAGCTTAGAAACAACATTCTCCTTAAATGACCTGTAAACCTCAGATTTAGCTTTAACATYGTCAATGAGAACAGAGGGAACAATTTTGAAAGAGGCTTTTGAAAACTGCTCCTAAAACTAAGTATCTTAATAGGAAGAGGGGAGAATGCTAAATCCCCCCCTTCAGCCCTATCTGTAATCAAAAAGAGCTCTCCTCTATTTAAAGTAGAGCAAAGACTGAGTTATCTTAGGCATTATGATAAATTTCTCTCAACTCTGATTTTTTTTTTTTTTTTTTTTTTAAGAAAAAAACCCTCTGCACAGTCTGGCCTTTGAGAGAGTTTTGGGAATCAGACTAGGGAGCTTTTTGAAAACACGAGCCTTCAGAGAGGCAGAAAAATGAAAAGTAAATATATACACACACACATATATATGTGTGTGTATATATATATAAAAACCCAGATCATTCTAGTATCTCTTCTCTGGCCTGATAATACCAGTCTAATAACAGAATGTCCTCAATGTACAGATGAGTGAAAAAATCTGGCCCTCTGGACAAAGTGAAGAAGGCACACTACCGTGGCTACTCTACCCCATTCTAGTCTTAGCAGTGCTATAAACAGTTCCCAGTAACACTGTTTGGTTTCTCAGACTGTCTTGCAAGTGCCTATAACATTATTGACTCTTCTTCAGATACAGTAGCATAACATTATCTTGATCACTAGGGCTGTAAATCAGAAAAATCTTTTGTAGTGCCTGCTCCCAGCTGACAGAGTGCTATGTTGGGCTGGCTGCCTAATGGGGCCAAAGTAATTTCCTCATCCTTCCCCTATAAATCAACTTTGATTTAGATGTTAGAGAAGAAATGCAGGCCTGCTGTACTGATATTCCTATTAGCATTAAATTCTCAGATGCCTAGTTTATACACCCTGTGCAACAGCTCAGAATTAAACCGATCATTAGATTTAAGGTCCCTCAGAAGGGACTTTTGYCTTCATCTAAAACTGGTGCTAACATTGTGGGTGACCACAGATGGCTTCCTAGAATTACAGCCATTAAAACCTTATATCCACTAAGGCAGGAGCTACTGTTGCATTACAAGCAAGACAAGGCAAATTCGGATGTGCCTGTACAAAACACATAGCCAGTACTAGGTTGAGCAAAAGCTATGGTGCCACTTTCACTAAATAGATTGAACAAAATAAATTTATAAAATATATTTCAGCTGCTGTAATCACTCAGCCATCAAAATGTGAACTATCACTTGGATTATACTGGGAATGTTCCCTCAAAAGGACAAATAACTGAATCAGAAGGGCTGAAATTGCAGCACCGACTAGGTCCTGGTATAAGGAACTACCTTCACAGTCTGTTTACAGGAGATGCAATTAACACAGCTATGAAATAATTTGGCCACAATAACTTTTTGTTACTCTTGTTGAATCAAAATACTGCCTTCCCCCTCCCGCAAGTTTTGGGACATTTTTTTTTCATCCTAGGCAATCCCTGAGTGAATAGCAGGGAAATAAAGGATGACTGCTCTGCAAGTAAAGCACATTAGCCATGGAATTTGCTGAAAAAATTTTGTTAAGTGCTGCGCTGGCAGATTACAGCATAAATTTGATTCTTGAAGTCTCTTAGTTGTTTAGGTATTTTAGTTTTAGTATATTATTTAATGTCAGTCAGATAGTCAATTGATCTTACTAATACTGTGTTCCTATTGAATTCTGCCGTGTGATTAATCTGCTGGCTTAAGTTAACAAGTTCCAATTGGCTTAGTAATTAAAAGGTGGTTTTAACCATCACAGCGAACTGTCTTCTTTCTTTGTCTCCACCATTATTGTCAAGTGTGCTATTATTAATTCATATATAAGACACTAAGTCACCAAAATATCTAATCCTTTCTAATTTACCCCATTTTCCTCCTTTTTAACAGGCATAAGACAAAGTTTGGAAATTCTACAAATGCTGTCATCAGTTACCTGGAAAGTTACAGTCTTATATTTTTATCTCTGGCTTCTTCACTCCAGAATTAGCAAGGCATTACCAGACAATAGATGTATTTAACCCCTAGATTGACTGAGAAAATATATAACTATCTCACTTCATAAAATACCAGGAGGTTAACTTGTTTGATCTTTAATGGGCAGAAATCTTTAAAGACTCCTTTGTTTAACCTTTCCCTCTGATAAATCATGCTTTATTTTTTTTTAATTTGAAGTGTGCTTGTTACACTTTCAATTTTATTATTCATTTCTACTGATGAGATTCTGATAGCTCATCTCACAGCTTAATGAGATCTTTATGGAAATATATTTTTAACTGGCAGGAAAACAAAACGATACTTAAATTGACAATTATTATTTTGTAGTTTTGACTGACATAGCATCCTTCTGAGCGTTTTGCTTCAAACTTTTTGCAAATATTCATTCTCCTAATGGGCTTTATGAAATTAAGCTATATAGAATTTTATCTCAGAAAGGAAAATAAGGCAAGAAAACTTTCTGGCTTGTAGGTTAGAAAAGAATTCAGATTAGACTGACAGCTCAGGTCATATTAATTTTCTCTTTTTTGGTTATGTTTTATCTCTCATAGTTAGTGAGTTCTGGAACTGGTTTAGTTCTATCCACATTATCAGTGTTTCTGTAGTTTCAAGTCCTGTTGCGTTACTGTGTCTTCAAAACATCTAGATGTGTTATTTACAGTTTATTTGTGATGAGGTGGGCTGGAATTCAGTTTAAGGTACTTGTGTCAGCTGCAGGAGAATTCATATAATTCTCCACAGGAATTTGTGGGAATGGCACTGCATTTGTGGAATATTCACTGCAGAACGACAGCGCCTAGACTTCTCTGAGCAGCAGTGTAGACTCTTACCCAGATGTCTTGTCAAGGAAGCAGCAAGGACTAAAAACACAGAAAAGAAGTGCTTATGGGTGCTCTGTGTAAGTTAAAAGAAACCAAAGTCTGTACAAAACCCAGGCTAACACACCAGTGTTGCAATAATTCAGCCCATTCAAAAGCGAAAAGAGATTTAATAATGTAGTCTACTAGCCAAGAGTTAGAATTTCCCTAACATTAATTGTATTAAAAATAAATGCCGAAATCTCTCTATAGGCTTTCTTCAGTGAATTGCAACAGTTTGTCCCTTTGTAAATATCACTGTATCAAAATTCATTCTTCTTCCACTTTATTTCACATCTTGTCCCAATTACTGTTTAGTAATGTAAAATGTCCCAGTGAAGATGGGAAAACCAAAACAAATTTACTAAGAACAGGGCTGGAAGATAAAAACTGAAGTGAGTATTAAAAGGGGCTTTGGTAAACACCGCAAACAGTTTAGCTGTTGCACTGCCTGAAGCAATCAAAGGGGAGGAACACGAAACTCTTGGACTAGTGAGGAAAAGTAGCAACTGTATAATGTCTGGGATCCTCAACTGCAACACAGCTTACAGCACAGAAATCTGGAGTCTCTAAAGGCTGATGCTGGCAGCACATCTCCTCATTGTATACTGTGAGCTAGAAGTGTGTGTGTGTGTGTGTGTGTGTGTGTGTGTGTGTGTGTGTGTGTGTGTATGTGTGTGTGTGTGCGTGCGCGCGCGCGTGTGTGTTGGGGGGGGGCAGTTCCTAGAAAGGGACCTATTTGCTCCCTTTGTGCTTGGTGCAGTGTGACATTCTCAAATGCTAATAACTCTGTGTAAACATCAGACTTAAAAGAATAAGCTCATTACAAACAACTACGGGGCAAGATCTGCTACTAGCAGGTATAGTTACTGCCCTGATATTGTGAATGTTGCAGCACTGACCTGCAGCAAGCAATATTGTTTCACTCAGTTTGAGTAAGAAATAATTCTCCTAACATGATGTAAAACAGCATCAAAGGACTTATTAGAGCTTTGTGCGAAAGCTTTATTATTCCCTCTTGTAGCAGCTTTAGGATGGCAAAAAAACACACAGTGCCTGCCACGTTGCAGGGAACAGATGGTCTTTTACACTGAACTGGACTGGAATCAGTAGAGTTGGACTTGGTCAGATACCCTACAGCTAGTAGCAACTTTCTGTGTAAGCTTGAGGCTCAACTTATTTAATTGTTAAATGATAATTAAATACTTACTTTTCTTTCAGAGATGTTGTAAAATATATTTAACCTCTGTAAAGTCTCTGACCTTCAATGGGAGATACTAAATGCAGAATCCACACATATTGTCAACAGTAATAGTTAACTCTCAGAGCCAATCTGCAACATAGCAGGGTCCACCGGCTCACTTCGGGCTCCTAAGTTTTTTTTTTTTTTTTTTTTTTTTTTTTTTTTTTTTTTTTTTTTTTTTTTTTTCATTTATCTAACTCAGCCCCATCTGCAGGCCAGTTCCCAGCACATCTTTACCTGCAGTCAGAAAGGTACAGAATAAGAAGCAACTTCTGGCCTCATTTATACAGCCCTGGGAAGCAATGGTTGGCACTAGTTTGCTGTCTGAGTCTAGTGAATTCATCTTTAAGTTATATTGCTCATGCCAGAGCAGCCTCTTAATAAAAGTACCTTCCAAAATATTTTCCTGAATGTTGGATATTTTCAGTTCATCAATATGGGAGAGAGTAAAATAGGATAAATTGTATTGCTTCAGCATTTAGGAGTCACTGGGAGGGGAGAATCCTTTTTAGCTCTTTTTATTTCCATAATGAAACTGCATCTCACCTTCTGAGCTGTGGGGCTCTTAAACAGCCTGAGAGTGCCCTATTAAAGAAAACACATGGCCCCTAGAGATGGGGGAGAGGGGAGGTACACATTCCAGGAAGCAGGCACAGACACCTAGTTAGAAGTGGCTACAGAGCAAGTAGAAATTCTCTCACTGGTTTCCATAGACATTTGATCAGGCTTCTTTCTTTGGGCTTCTCTCATTCTGCTCTTGTTGAAATTAGTAGCCTATTAGTAATTACTAATTATGAAAAAAAACTTTTCCTTGACATTTGGCACTCACTTTCTGTCTCCAAAGTTTGTTCAGAGAGTCAGCCAAAATTCTGAATACAGCATTTGTGGATCTTCAAGTTTTTCATAATAATAATTATTCATGTTCTTATGCTACTATGTTATTTTAAAACTTGTTTTTAAGACAGAGACGAGATTTGAAACAAATGAAGATGTCTTAYGATTTTAACCTTGTCTGTTGCCACAGACCTCAAATACTGCCTACCCCACTGCAAGACATTCTCTAAGAGTTTGGTCTAAAACCAGCAGAGGGGGACTGGCCTTACCTCCAGATACTGACTGAGCAAACGTAAAGCTTGATCTGCAAAACTGAAGATGTTCCGCCAGTCGAAGTCTGCCATTCCCTTCTCCCGGCTCCCTGGGGACCCATTGTGGAGAAAGTTGATTATGTGCTCTGCAGTTAAGCCTTCAGCACCGAGTTGGCTGTTCAAGAAACCCCTCACTGTAGGGTGCTTCAGAGAGTCCTGGGGAAACACATCAGGCCAGCTTCACTACAGTGCTCYTCTTCATGTACCCATTTAGACAAAGAATTTCCAGTAACACTTTCTGAACTATGAATTAGTACAAAAGTATGCTAAGGAATGAATTCTGTAAACGGCAGTTACATAGTCAAAATGGAGGCGAGACTTGAAGAATGGATAAAAAGGAATTTATCCTTGATTGCATTTTTTTACTTATAAGCAAGAAGATAAATGTAATAAATGCCTAATCTAAAGAGAAGACTGTGGAAAAAATGATTTTTTTCTCTAGAATGACCTGCTTTACAAACACTATTTGCAGGATCTAAGTGAAGAGCTAAGTGGCTCCCTGCTAAGCTATTACATACACGGATCATGTTCATTTGCAAGCTACTTTGAAAGAAGTGCCACAGCTGAGGTCCTACTTCTTCCCAGGCTTTGGTCAACAGTCTGAGGCGTTCAAGTTCCTCAAACGTGGAGTTTGCCTGATGAATAAGAGAACAGAAAAGAATATTTTAAATGCTGAAGAAATAAACCATGCAGAACTTACAATCTCAGCATCCAGTGATACTGAAAGCTGTAACTTGTAAGTGCTACAACTTTTACTTTCAGTATTTTATTAAATTTCTTAAATAACAGGAACAATGTTTCTCAAAAATGCATTTGCAGAATTCAACTGGAACATCACTTAAGATAAATTTCCGTTGCATGTGTAAAGGAAAAAACAGGGGCCCAGAGTAACCCCAGTTAACTAATTCCTTTAAATGCTCAACTTTTAAGTAGAATGATTTCCCTTAAATCCCCCTTCCCTCTCTCYCCCTGACTCTGGCTGGAGCCTGGGTTCCTAACCTGGTTGCTTCAGTTAGGTTCCTACACTTACAGTCACTATTATCCTGGGTTTTGGACACCTCAACCAACAATTTTTATTCTCAAAATCCAGCTAAGGTACAAAAGAACTGCAGCTCTCAATTTACACAGGGAAAGAAAATCTTTTCAGGCCGAGAAGTTTCCACAGAACCCCAAGCAATTCTTTGTTATCCCGTCTCTTTTCGAGCCTATTTTCCTCTGCACCAAACACATAATGGTCTTGAGATAGCAGACATATGATCACCTGTGCACCAATATCACCCCAGAGCCCTAATTTCACCAAGTGAAGGTGATGGGCCTCTGATGGCCAAAGCAAAGGCATTCTGAGAAGGAAATCTAGTTAGATTGAGATAGCTGGCCCTTTGTTTTTCAAAAGAAGTCTCTTAGGAAGCAACTTGTTTTTTATGTATACATACACACACACAAACACACATATATAAACATATATATGTGTATATGTACACACACACACACTTATTTATTTATTTATTTATTTATTTTCCCCAGAACTTCTTACATTTTTTAGGATTTGTCGTACAGCAGGTGAATCAGGAGCAAAGAGAATTTTTCCCATCAGCAGGGGCTTCACAACACTCCAGGCTATTTTGGTTAAAGGGTTTGATTCCAAGTTCTGGATCAATGCATTACAAAAGGGTGCTAAAGACAGATGGAAAGAGACAGTTTTATGTAACCCTATCTAAATTCTATCATACATAGCATCCTGCAGGGCTTTTCACTGGCAATACAGATGGTTTAAAGCATTCTGAATTTGAACAGGCTAAGCATATTTTGCAATGTAGAACTACAGATTTTGAATGAAATGGAAAAGARTATCAAGTAGATTTTAGAATTGCAAAATAGACAGCTAGGAATATAGAAGAGGAAACAAATTTCACTGCTCAAAAGTTGCTATTATTTATAGGTATTTCAAATTGAAGCAAATGACAGAGCTCAGATCTCTCTAATCAGCTTTTAGCTCCAATTGCTTTTCTTCTGCTGACTTAACCTCTCTGCATGGTAGTTGATACTAATACGAAACTATTTTAAACCTATCAGTGGTTAATACCTACACAATATAAACTGTTCAACTGGAGATCCAGTAGGCTTGGAACTGAACCCTGGAAGAGTTCAGAACTGGATCCTATAATAATTTGTGTTAAACACTTTGTACGTAAACATTTCCACCTTACTCATGTACTAGTAAGTAATATACCTGGACAGCATTCAACTATTTTGTTTCCTGGCAAGAAATTAAATACTGGGTCTTTAACAGGTCTTGTGAAAGTTCAAACATGAACAAAGCCAAGTATCAACAGGAGTGGGGAAGGGTAGGTGTCTCTCTATAGGCAAAAGGCCCACCTGTGCTTTTTAAGACAATCGTACCTATCATAGCAGAACAGACAGAGAAATCTAATACCAGCTATGATATAGCTGTTAGTACAGCAAAAACTGCTAGTGGTCTCAGTTTAAAAGAAAAACTAAACAACAGACAGAAGGGGACATAACAAAGAGATAAAACAAAAAATGTCAGAAAAATTTTTAAAAAATCAGCTACTCTTTGCAATCTCTCCTAGTGCAATAGTAAGTAGTGAGGAAATTTCAGAAACAAAATTTAAATTTGATTAAAATTCAAATATTTTCACCTAAGATTTAATTAAACTGTAGAACTCATTGCTACAAGACACACATACTTTATGCAGTAAGAGAATAGCCATCATATATTAAGTATTATTTAAAAGGAGAGATTTAAAATATCCTGTGCTCCAGGCCATAAGGCAAACTGTTAAGACTTTAAATGACATTTGCCTGAGGAAAAGTAACTTCAGAATACTCCACTATAAAGTTTCCTGAACCTTCTTCAGAAGCATCTAGTTCTAATAGCAGCAGCAGATACTAGAAAATAAAACAGATTGTCTCAATTATGGTGATTTTATGCCCTCCTATTGAAAGTTAACATATTTTTCAGACCGTTCTCAGTTCTGGGGCTTCTCTGCTTCCAGGTATAATGATAAAGTAAAATAATTTCAGCAGTATCTGATTTCCCAAATCAACTGCTTTAAAATATTATTATGTAAAAGCAATACTAGTATTCTAACATAACCCCCACCTGTCTACATACTTTGTGAGGGTTTGATGAAAAAACTTACTAGTTGTATTATCATAAAGATAACTGGATTTCTTCTTTGTGGTGTCAATCCCCAGGAAAGCTTTATAGTTATTATCTTCATACCAGTTGAAGGAAAGCACTCTGGATCCACCTCCTTCTGGGTAGCCACAGAAAAGATCAGACAGGGAGTTCAGCAAGTGGCCTAAGGATTCTGGCTCTCCATCTTGAACAAATGGTTGCAGAACCACCAAAAGATCCTGAATACTTGGCTTCCTGGCTAGCTGTAGTAAAACAAGACTTCTTTATTAATTGCAGTCACTTAAAGGAGAAAAGTATCTGGAGAGGTCTCAGTTACGCCTAGACTGGTAAAGTCTGGATGCAGTCAGAACCTGGTCCTTCTGTCTTCTCTGTCCTAGCCACAGGCATCATTTTCAGTTTTTATTCTCTCATGTCTTTCCTGAAAAGATCAATATGCTTTGTAACCATCAACGCCTATGTCCATTCTGCAGTGAGTTAAAGATGAGTTTATAATGAATCATCTCTTCCCAAACAAGTCTATTTTCTTTCTGATAAAGCAGGTAACTGGAATGTAAATGGAACAAAGGAAAAAGAACCATGCATTGCCCAGAAAACCTATGTCACCTATTATCAGACCACTTACCTCTTGCACTGCTCGGGCGAAATTAGACAGCACCCTCCCCCAGGACCTCAGATCAGCACCTGGTGAGTTTCTGTCCAACACAGTGGGAAGCTGTGAATACATCAGAAATATGAGCTTTGTCTAGCTTCTACGTGACAACAGCTACTACAGTAAGACAAAAAAATTCTGTAGCCTCCCTTCAGCTCCAGTACTTTGAACTATTTGGAACACTGTCTTTTAAGTTCTGTAGAGCCACAAATCCATTGTCAGTGCATGGACTCACATCTGCTTGAGTAATTGTTCTTACCGATACAAGGCTGAAGCAGTAACAGGCCATTGAAAATACAACTTAGGATCTGTTTTGCTTACCTAAGCCTCTTACATCAAAGTTACAAAAGTGGAGAAGAAAAGTAGGAACTAGGGTTTTCGAGGAGCCATTTCTCACAGAGGCTAATCTTCCAGCGAGATGTAGAGACTCTTGCTAACTTCTGAATTTAGCCAGGGCTGTTATTTGGAAACCTGTGCTTGTCATGGAGGCAAAATATCTGGTATTACTTTACACCTGTGAGACTTACTGATTTTGGAGACAGTTTGCTCCTCAAGCCCTACAGGAAATGACAGAAACAGTGGCTTCTCCAGGTTCCTGCAAACAGGCTGAATGGCCTTTTCCTCAGAAGCTAACACTTCAGTTATTGCTGGCTTTTTAGAAAACAGGTGTTACCAAGGTAGGCTGTCACATACTACTATGCTTCTGGCACTGCATCCCTGCCAGCTGTCTCAAGGATCACATTTGCAGTAAGGGTTAGCACTCTGAGGCTTTCTCAAGCATTTATTTCTTCTGCTATTACAACAATATATAAAGCTGGACTTTTAAATAGCCAAACTAAAATTTATGAGATCAGGCCATAAAAAGATTTGCCCAGAACTGCAGCTCAACTCCTTATTGATTCTCTGCCATTCCTTTCAGTCAGTAGGTAGTTAAGAAAGCAGAAGACAGCTGCACTGTGTATGTACTTGGAAGGGAATCAGAATGCAAGAGTGTATATATGTGTGTAGTAGCATTCAGTATGAATCAGTTCTAAATAGAAACGCTACTAGTAGAATTAATACTCAAATTAGCTCACCTTCTCTAAGAGAATGCCTAAGACAGGATCAACAGAAACCATGCACTCATTCCACATACATAGCAGAGCATATAGTCAGGAATGTACAAAAACTCTCAGCACAGAATGCAATGAAAGCTTTCCCCAAACTGCCTATTCAAATGCTTTCATATTCACTGGAAGTAAATATGATGTCACAGAAAAAAGGAAGAACATGAAAACTGAAAAGTTTCTTTTAGCCAATAAAAGGTCCTGTTCTAGAACACCCAATCTACTGCCCACCCTAAAAGTGAGGTCTGCTCTGTAAAATTCTGACATGTGGTTGGTTATACTGTATAACCGTAGCCTGAGGACCATACAGTAGAGAGGGTCTGACAGTGTAAGAGTACAGAAAATTACCTGGCCTGGAATATCCAGATATTTCTAATGTAAAAGTTCAATTTTTAAAAAAGCCAATGAAGTTTGTCTGTATATATGGTTATGCATGTTTACATATCAAGTGCACATAGTCACACAGATTAAAGCAGCTGTGTTTCAACAACATTTCTGTATCTAGTGAAGAACTTATCTCCTACCAGAACTGCAAAAGGGTATTTAAAAAGCTTTATTTTCATACATTTACACTGTTTAAAGAACCTCAGTGTCTCAAATAAGGCTTAAACAAGCTACTTCGGTAACAGTAGCATTCCAGAAAGAGGCTTATTTGCTTCACTGCAGCTGAGCCAGCCAGACAGTAAAGGAACTCTTGATTTTTCTGTGCCCATTTTGCTATTAAAACTGTGAGTTGCTTTAATTTCTAGCAAAGAGCAACAGAGATGGACATGTACATACAAAGGGTTTGAGTGTATGTTTGGCATTTCCAGGTGTGTATGTGCATAAACTTAAATTTAACATGTAAATTTAACCACTAAGCTTACATTTGCTGGGGCAAATAATCAAAACCAGCTTGGAACCTTGGTTGTGTATTACAAAGTAAATTCTTGATGGGGAATGAAATATCAGCAGGAAAATGACAACATAAGACAGGATGATTGTGTTAATACTTACCAGCTGAAATAGCTTAAAGAAATCAACATTYGCATACAAGGCATCTTCTACTCTCTGTAGGCTTTCCTGGGAGAGGGCACACATGGCCCTGTGCACAGAAGGAAGGACCCTTCGACTGCTGAAGATAATAAAGCGTTCCAGAAGCATCTGACTGCAAGCAATATCCTTCAGAGTCAAGTTAGGGACACCATAGGCAAACTGCAACCAAAACCAATGTTTCATTTACTGTTGTGGAATATTCAGACTTCTTGAACAATTAGAAATTTATCAAAGCACACACCTTGATTTCAGTACCTGCTAATGTTTCATGAATGGCAAACGGATGTAGTCAGCTGAAACAGCAAACTCGTGAACTACCTTCACTTAATATTATGTAAAACACCACCTTCAGACAGGCTCTTTGTCTTCTCATTCTTCCTTTCACCGTAAAGTTCTTGAGAGCCCTTTGCCCTTTCTTTCCATCATCTAAGYATACCTGATGCCATGCCACTCATCCTTATGGTTAAGGAGGGATAATTAGGGCTTACTTGAAAATGTTTCCCCAGGATCAACCAAATATGCCACACTGCTATCTTTCTGTTTAGTATGATTATGTCTTTGCTGCCAGCTGACCAAATAGAAAGGCCAGTTCTACTGATTCTCAAGCTTTATTTCACTATTTCAGTTATCCTTCCACCCCAATGTTTTCCCATAGCCACTAATCACTGTCGCTATGCACTGGCATACAGCCAGACTTTTAAAAGCCCTTTTACATTACACCACACCCAATCTACCAATTTAGATTTCTAATGTAAACACAGAACAGAAGAATCATCTTTAGTGCTTAACCACTTGGAACAGATTGGTTTACAGTTAAACTAATGTAAACACAGAATAACTCCAGAGAAATCAGTAAATTTACTTGGAATCTATATTGTTGCAATGGAATATGCTTGGAAGTCCAAGATTCACTTCTACTTGCTTTCTAAAGGCCAGAATACATGGCCTTTAATAATAATAAAAAGTGGTGCTGGAAATCATAAGCTGATATTCCTATCCTCTGCTCACTTCCTTTAGTAATTCAAATTGTACGGAAAAAGTTCGTAACAATATGAAAACTGAAAATGCCTACAGTGCGAGACTAACGAAACTCCAGAGAAAYAAGAAATAAGCATGGATGCAGGATCTTTAGGCTAAATTAATTTTTAGAACTGCATAAAAAATTGGACAAAATCCCCATGGAATAAGACTTTCCACAGAAAAATCATCTACCAAGCATTCCACATCTCAGACATCTGAATCAAAACAAACACATCAAACCTACAGCAGATCAGACTTCGATAGATTTTTTATTTCCTCTTTAAGCAAATTAGCAAGGCTATTTAAGAGATTCCGAACATTATCAAAAATTTATACCTACAAATCTTCTACAATTAGCAGCTGAGACTTGTTTGGTGAGGCCTGTAAGGATAATACTTAAAAATCTAAAATAATGAGATGAATTGCTCTGAAGACTGAATTCAGGCTTTGAGGAGTTACTCAGTAAGTTCTTCAGATGTCAGAAGCAATTAGCAAATCAGCAACTATAACTGTGAGGAGTCAGCATCCAGGATAGAGAAGGCAGGATAAGAGAGGTCTAACTCAGTATTGTATTTTGTCTGCTAAAACTGCCCTGAATTTTAGCTTACGGAGCTGCCCTTAAAAAAGTGCAATGTAACATGCCTGTAGTTTTGTCTATATATACATATATATAGACACACATACATATATAAATAAGCACCTGAGTTACACACAGTTGGTATATTGAAATAGCAATGTGAGAGGGATGTGAATGTCTAGTAAAAGTACGCGACAGGTACGGTCTGTATCATCCCTACAGCTGTGCTCATATAAAGGCCTCTTTCGTTAGCATTAATTTATTGTGTTTGAACTAGAGAGTCTAAGTACAAGTAATAAATACTTAAGAGAGTTCTAAAGTCTAACAGAAATTTTAAAAAGTCACATCTGAAATTAAGCACACAACACTAATTAAAATTAATTAACCCCAGTCAATTTTCTCATCCCTTTACACCATTGCTTGTCTTTGAGAATACAAGCAGTCCTGCTTATTCTTTGTGACGATGTGCAGTCCAAATTATTGCTCCAGTCAGCACAGAAAGCAAAGGTTTTACTTTTGCAAGGGTCTATCCTGCCCTAAGTAGATGCAGCACAGTATGTACCTGAGGCCATTCAGTAACAGTGATAATATAGTTAATAGATTATCAATTTTCAAATATTAAAATGTGACAAATCAGTGTAGTGTGGCCTCAGATAGTGCCTTTCCACTGCACAATTTCAACTGCAGCAGAATCTGCCACTGCCAGTATAACTGAGAAAGTGAGACTTATTCTACATCAAAGTCAAAACTCACATTAAGAACGATGCAGTGACAGGGCACGTACACTGCACTTTTAACATAAGTAGGACAGTGAGAGGCAGAATCAAGTAGAGGAAATGTAACTGGCAGATAAACTGGCTTACAAAAAACCTCCCAAATCCCAAACTGTCCCAGACCAGAACATTTAAGTTGGGTTGAACTGGCCTGACGTAAATAAAAGATTTTGCTTAATTGTTCACTCACTACTGTCCTGAGAATTTATGTGAGAAAGAAGCAGCATTTGTAATTGTATGTGATCCTTACCCTCCGGTGAAGATTGCATTGAAACTGAGCTGTGCAGGAAGGCAGCCTGGGAACTTTGTTTTGACTTGTGAAGTGAGGAAACCATGACATTAACATCACTGACAATGAATAAACACAAAGAACCCAAAGGTTATTTACAAACCATAGTTGCATTTCAAGAATGTCCATGAACAGATGGGATTAGAAAAACATCAAACCTCCGCCCTTCCAATTTTTCCGGTAGGGTGGGCTGTTGCCAATCTTTCCTGAATTTTTTATTGTGTTTTAGCATCAGCCTCTTATCCTTATCTTAGAATGACTCAAAAAAGCAGCTCCTTAGAGGAAAAACTTTATTTATTTATTTATTTTAAACAACATGTCACCTTTTGGCCAAAGCAGGCAAGATGAAGTCCAAATTATTTTTTCAGCTAGTTGCCTGTTTGATCAGGTTTAGTTTTCAGTTGTGTCATTTCCTGCACTCCCAGGCTGCTCAGAGACAGAACTGCAGCCAGCTTTGGCAACGGTCAGGCTCTTGCAAACAAGTTGCTTTTAGGTTGACCAGCTCTATTCTATCAGAGCTGGGGAGAGAGGGTGTACAGCAATACGCAAGTGAACAGAGGGTAGAGCAACTGGAAGAACTAAAAATGAAGTATCATAGTTAAGGCTCAAGAAAAACTCATATCTAGGTTCTAGTCATGGCTCTGCTATTTCTAGCTCAATCAACCATAAGCAGGTTACTTGGGTTGGACTCATCAATAATGCTTAAGAGTATGAAGTTTATCTCCTGTAGGAGAGCAAATGCCTGGTTGCTATTGAAAATAATTCTCTTATGGTTTTTGGAAAACTATGGGATTGGTTTTTCTGCTTCATTTGCTCTTGGAGGAAGTATTCATAACTCTTTTCTCATAGCTGTAGATCAGATGCTGTGAAATGATCTTGTACCCCTGTGATTAGTGCTAACAATAAAGTTTCAGAATAGGACATCAAAAATGGTATTTAACACCAGGTCTCCTCCAGCTTTTTCCTCTAACTGGTGCTCAAATTTCTTTAATTTCTAGCATTAAAAGAGCTACACCTCTCTCTACATCAGCCCAGAAAATACAGCAGTGGGACACCATGTTCCAGCAGGTCTCAGTCATACTTTCAGAGATGGTGTTGAAAAAACTTCAGTCCTGCATACACTGGCAGCCACAGGGTTTTCAACACTAGATGAAAGGAGGCCACTGGGGATCTAATACAGACTACCACAGTCAGCAATACATACTTTTCCCAGAGCAGCAGATCAGTGAAGATGAAAAAGGTTGGAAGAAAAAGGGGAAATGAAGTCCAATAGGATATCTATATGTACTTCTTGTCATGAACAGCAAGACGACAAATTTTCACCATCTCAGCTGATATGGAGGTGTGAAAATAAGTGGGATATATCAGCTTAGTCTGGCTGTGGTAGTATCTTGTGGCATTGCTTCATGACAAAGTGAGAAGAGGGGAGGACTTTCCTAGCACTAGCCAGAAATACAGCAGATAAGTAACCTGGCTCCTAGTCACACTAGCTGGAACATCTGGTGTCCAAAAAGAACTGCATACAAGTTCATTGATCCTGTCTCCTTTTGACCACCTGCAGTTTCAGTATTTGGGTTTTATGTGCTGGTAAAAAAGAGAAATCCTGTTTTTCAGCTCATTTATTCCCTTTCTTCCACCCACATATTAATGCAGTGTAGAAAGAAATTGTTCCAGAATTCCGATTCAACAACGTTCATTCATGAACACAGCATTTCTTGCAGAGCTCCCAGCTGCGAGGACATGCAGAGGTAAAGACAACCTGGACTTTATTAAACACATTTTCCTGCTAAGCTGCTTCAGGAGTGATCTGATTTGCAGTTTTCAACTGTGATTTTTCTTGAGCAGATCCATTATTCAACAGGAAAGAAAACAGGTCTGCTTTTCTACTCCTACATATTTATGTGAGAAAATCTCACAAAGCCACTGTGTTACTCTGCTGACATTGGGGTAGAGAATTTAAATATTTCAGCCCTGAGTTCTCTGCTGCTATTCACCAGGGTTGCTGACTTGAAATGGTGCACAGCTGCCTTATGCTTCTATGCCAAGTCTTTTATAACGGGGACAGACTCATTGCTTGGCAGCATCATTTTTGATGTTTGTTTAGTTTTTTGGGGGGTTAAAAGACAGCATCGAAGCAAATACCTCTTAAATGCATCTTCAATACGTTTTTTTGTTGATTTTCTTTGAAAGACAAAACAAACATCCCTTCCAAAGAATGCAGAAGGAACTGGTGCAAACAGTTTATAAGTTAACAGAAATTCCAGGCAGTGCTCTCAGTGAGGTTACTTTGCATATACAACTCAAGCAATTACATTCTACAGATAATAGCTTGGTAGCTTTTACACTCTACCCACCTGTTCAGGACGCACTTGAGCATTAATAAGCTGGAAAACAACATCATCTGGAAGGTGAGCATCTTCCAGCAAGAAGGAAGTGAGAGTCTCTCCATCTTTCAAAATATCTAGAATTCGTATCCCTCTTCCTAGATGCAGAAAGGAATGCAGAGATCAGTGAGACAAAGTGAGTTAAAGAACATCACAAACCCTGGCTTAAATCTGCAAAAGCTATATGCTTTGGCTCAGATGCTTAATAGAGACAATGGCATCCAAAATGATTTTTGAAATTCAAAATGATTTTAATCCTTTACTGGGGAGTGGTTATCAAAAAGTGTTGAACATTCCTTTATTCTACACATCTGACCTCTCAAAGATGTTTCAGAGTAGGATTCCAGAAATGGATGGACTGAAAGCATCACTTGTTGCATTTGAAAGTCTCTGCCTTTTCTGMAAGTACTATTTTATCTTAAATATTCAGCTTCAAGTGTACTACTGTTGTTAGCATCCCAATGGAGGCTCCATTCTGCTGGGTATTGCATAAATAATCCTTTACTTTTACACTAATTTATCATTTGCTGTCAATAATTTTTAACTATTTAGCCTGGTTATGTAATTTTGCAGAAAAGGCATTTGAAAACCTTTCACAAGCAAAACTTTGTATTTTCCTCAGAGAAGTATTGATAGTTTATAGTTTAATAGTTATATTATCCATTATTAAACTAAAAACAGTCAATCCCGCTACTAAGGGAGGGGTATCCACTGTTAAGCTAAACATATGAAAAGGGCAAATTTCCCTAATCCCACCCATCATAAGCAACATCCAAAATATTGCTGTTCTTAAAGTTCACGATGCTTTAAAAAAACAGAACAAAAAATACCCCTTCTTCTGTTATAAATCAGTATCAGTGAGGATTCTGCCTCAGTATGGTCCAAGTGAAAACTTGGAAAGTGGATGTGGTTCATGYCTGTTGAATACTACAGCCTTTACTAAGTGGCTCACGTAGCGCCACCACACACAGGTTAAGAATGCTTGAAAAAACCTAGCACTTCCCATCTTAGGAAAAGGAATTTGAAAYTGATAGAAGCAGCAGACATCACATTGCCAGGGGGAATACAGCTTTGGACATCTCCATGTAAGTATGCACAAACTTGTTGCTGAACATCTCCATTTGTTTAAGCTCAGTGGTTAGTTTGACGACTAACTTTTACAATTTCATCTGCATTAAGCATCAGGAGCTTAGCAGGACTTCTTCAGCAACTGCTTCTCCATGTATTTGTTCGAACACTAAACACTGAAAACAAGCAGGGACTCGTCTCTTTCCCATATTCTTATTTTTTCACAGCACACAGGCAGTGTGGAGGAGAAAGCAGATTACAGGAACACATCTTAGAAAACATGGTGATACAGGGATGAGAGTGGGAAGAGGAGGAATGAGGACTCAAGAAATGGATCTGTTTGAAGAAATCAGGAGATCAGATGACCTTGTGACACACGTTAATTTTTCATTGCTCGACATTGCAGCTATAGTAAGTTCTATTAAGATTCTAACGGGCAGTTATAGTAAGTTACATACAGAACTTCTGCAGTCAGCTTTGCAGTAACTCTTTCTATATGAAAAAAGGTGGCAATTCACTAATGGTGTCACTTCATCACTGACTTTTTAAAAATCTGTTTTATGAAACAGGAGATTCCTGTATCTACTTTAAAATAAATTGTATTTTAAAACCAGATTCTAAATCCATATTAAAATTATATAGGAGTTGGGAGGAATATATTTTATTTTCTGACTGCTGAAGTTGATATAGGATGCAAAGGCAAGTTCCAAAACCATGGAGTATGTTTTTTTGATTTTTTTTTTTTTTTTAAACTAACTGCAGCAAACTCATGATATTTTTCTCATTTTTGAAGAGAGGTTTGGTTTCTGTAGCTGCTTCCAAAACACAGCTCAGATTATACTTGTGTTCTTGTTATTTGCATTTTGGAGCATTTTGATCTTCCCACTGTTATTTATAATTAGATAGTCCCTTTCTTGACTTCTAGTTAGAAATCTCCAAAGAGACAATGAGCATACATATCAGATGGTTTATGCATATCTTCTTACTAAAAATGTATAGAGGGTCACAATATTTGATTTTAACAAGAATATTATAAATTCATATGGCAAAGGACTTGAGGATGGGACAGATCAGTTCTCAAAGTCATTCTATTCTTGTGTCATTAGTTCTGGAAGTATCTTTTCAGATTTTTACTGCAACATTTTTAAAGCCCAAATATTAATTTTAAGATTTATTACCCTTTTGCTACTTTTTCCCACATTTTGAGTGTGGCAGGTTGTTTTAAGTGAAAATTGATGGAGTCGTAATTTGCAATCCTGTTTGTTTACAAAAAGAGTGCAATGTCTCCTCTCTCTAAACAAAGGAATAATCAAAATCACAAGAAAGTGTTTCTTTCCTCACAGTTTCAAATCTGTTTCAGTTAACACTTGAAACAAAAGTCTCTTTAAGCTCTCCTCTGGGCTATGGTCCTAACATTTATTCAACTACCTTYCTAGCTTAAATTCTTCTGCATCTTCCACTGATGCTTTCTTTCTGCTTTACCTCTACTATAATTAAGGAAATCTCCCCATCCACATGTCTTATTTTGGGTGGTGAGATATCCATGTTTTTGTGTTTTGAGTGTTGCCTATTGTTATTTAAAGTAACTGGTTGTATAAAGGAGCTGAATGCCTTTTGCTGTCTCTGTGAAAGGTGTTTTTTATACTACTGATTACAACGAGCTTTAATTCACCCTCTAGCAGTAAGTAGAGTGACAGCCAGATGCAAAATACACTTGTAACTGCTGTTAGTCTCTACAATATAACAACTAGTCAGCTCTTAGAAGGAAAAAAATTCACTAGTTCAAAGGATATAGAAAAAGTAATTACCTGCAATTCTTTCAGGATTAGTTCTCATTGTTTCCATAAACTGAGTCATAATGATCAGTTCTTCCCAGATTCTACCAAGGCCATGGATTTCAGGGGCTTTCAGTAAGAGCTCCTGAGCATCTTGATATACTCTTGCAAGGCTGAAAGGAGAAATAAGGAACAAATAATAATTTAAGAATGACTCAGAAAAACTTTTCCTATAAAAAAAATTTATTGTATTTCTGTGTGCCAGAGACGATGATAAAAATCAGTTATTTTGTCCTCAGTCTTGAAATATCAAAGCTCAGCTTTACGGTGACCACAGAGTAGCTTCAGTTGGTATGGGATTGAGTAAGGTTTGGGGGAAAACACAGAAGGTATAAGAGGGCTTCAAGTGGAGCAGAAGGTTGGTTTCTCATAACCTTTACTCTCTCATTAGCCATGCTGACATTCTGGGGAGGCGGGACCTTTCCCCAAGACTACCTTCACCTCACAGCTATGGTGCAAAAGTGCTCTGGTTCTGGCTCAGCTTCAGCAGATGAATGAGGCATTCAGGGCACAAGCAATACTGCTCAGCTGGATACGTGACACGGAAGGACCCCAATAAAGAATTTGTCTCTATCTCTCCCAGCTCAAATCTCTCCAGTGCTGCAGTGGCTTGCAGGTGCTTTCAAAAACATTTTGTTTGACAGTGGTGTGAAACCAGTTGTGCCTAATTTTGCCATTGGCARCTGTTTACAACTTAAGCTGGCTATGGATTAGACAATGCAGTTCAAGCAAGGGTATAGCCAGGTCCTATATTTTTAAGCAAGTATAAAGAAAGTTCTTACTTGCAGCAGTAGAGGCCAAACTTACAGGAATTCAAATGGCACAGGTTCTTTTTCCTTTTGCAGTAAAATTGAGATTGAAGTTGAACATATACCTGTCTTGAAGCACTACATTTCTTTAAGGGTGTTACATTTTTCCATACGTGGATTGGTAACTCTCAGAATGAATGACTTATTTTAGCTTACAGGAAACAGCAAACAGGAAGGAATAAATTCTTTCAGAAAACACAATGTATTTGCTTCCTCTGTAATGCACTGAATTTACTCTGACTCACAAAAGGACAGTCATGTTTGTAATGAGCAACCTGGAAAAGCTACAGCATATAGAAAATAAAGCCCCTCAGTGCTATTGTGTGACTGACCCCACAAGAAATGCAACTGTTTTAAATCGTGTTCACTAGGAACAAGAGGTGAAATGCCAAGTTAACTCCAAGCTACTAACTTTCATATGGCTGTAGGTTTCAGGGCCTTGACATCGTTGGCTCATAAATTTTTATCTTTGCATACTCCAAAGTGGAGTATTTGCAAAGGCGAATTGAAGTATTTTTATATCTATTTTAATAAAATTTTGCAATTGGCCTCTCTTTACTGTAAAGGTCCTTGTCTACTGCACTGTCTTTCATGAGTTTCATGTAACAAACAATGCACTAAAGCTCTMCCACACTTCTTTTTCACTTCTCCCTTTTCATTCATACCACAGAACAGCTCTCTAAAATATTCTCAGCATACCAAAGCACCATTCTGAGCAGGCTGAGGCTATGCCGTCCCTTCTCCCCACATCATTCATGTCCAAGCAATACTTGGCAGGTACCAAGGGCAGGCTGTCAGCAGTTGCCCAATGGGCCTGCATTACTCCAACCCAGTCTCTCACACAGAGCTCTGCTTACATAGAATTGTTGTAGTTGGACACAACACCAGGACCTTCTCCACGGGTAGGGCTGCGGAAACAAGGGTTGTTCATGTTACAGAAGATGCCCTGTAACCATGGCAGTGTTCCTGCAGATGGCATCGCCTTGTTTGGGAAGTGACCTAGAGTATGAAAAACGAAATATGAAGAATTAGGTGCCTTTACTAATGCACCCAGTGTGAACCCAAACAGTGTTAGGGGCCAGCTCACAGTACAAATAATGCCGTGATAACCATAAAGGTCTCTTTCTTATTAAGCAAAACAGTTGAATAATTTGTGTAAGATTTTCATGAGTAATCAATACTGTACTATTTCTCCTCCTATTGAAATTAATGGTAAAACAGCTATACATGGCAACAGAAATAGATTGCTGAATGCTTTCAAAATTTACTAAAATAGTTTGAGATAATACATACTCACAAATGAGGTAGCTAATAAGCAAACTTGATATCTCTAGAATCAAGCAATTTTTGTGGTCTATATATTGAACATGCTGAATTCTGGCCTGATTTGCAGAAGTATAGAGCATCTGAGCTCTCTGGCACAAGAGCTCAGCAGTAACATATAAAAAAAAAGGGGGGGGGGGATTGGAGTTACTTGCAAAGCATCAGTATTCATGGCTTCTCAGTACAACTGTAGCTTGAGGTCTTTGGTTTGCATGCCCCCAAAATAGTCAGTGGTTATTACTAACTAAGAAAAGAAGCCTACTGTATAAAGTTCATATTTGCTCCACTAAGGGCCACATACTGGAAAATTATTAACTTTCCACACATCAAAACATTTGAAAGTCACTGATCTAAGCAATATGGCTATTTCAAATACAATAAATACTAACCTACTCTTTTTTTTTTCCCCCAGTAAGTAGCAAGGCAGTACTTTCTTACTTTCTCAGTAGCAGAACTATATAAATTACAACTTGACAGAATCTTGAAACCTCATCTAAATCCATCCATGGAGTACCTTGAAGGAAAATCTGAGCTTTCTCTTTTTCTCCCCCTCCCTTTTTATGTCATTTTCATCGTATGTCTGTAAATGACTAAACTACCTGCAGCAAAGGCTATCCTTCTGCCACTGAGGAACAATACCTGGCAAACAGGGGCCAGTATCTCTGTCTGAGACCTTATAGGCATTATCTAGCACAGGTATTGAAATGTCTCAAATGTTCTTACATTCGTGTTGACGATACAGTGGATTAGCTTTCCTCAGCCAGACAAGGGCAAGAAATAATGACAGAGGCCATACAAGCTCCACAAGAAAACGAAGCTGGGAAAAAAAAAAGGAAAAATTCATTCAAAATAAATTTTACATATAAACCATACATAATCATTAGGGGCATAAAGGGTTGAGACCCTTTTCTACATTAACAATGTCTTGTACAGTACATGCCTGAGGATACTCCTCTTCCATCATGTTGAAAGAAAACCCAGAAACAGCAAGGATTTCATCAGATCCCTGCCAAGTATCACCATTATCTTGGTGGCTTCTCTACTTCTACTAAAGAAACAGTTAGGGATCCTGAATGAGGTAAAAAGGGGAGGCAAGTAGTGCTAAAGCCATAATAGACCAAACAAAATAAATAGCAGCTGTACAGAGTGGGCCACTGAGTAACAATACTGGAAAAAAAAATGGATGCAAAAGAGAAAAAAGATTGTTTTACCTATACTTTAGCAATCCTGGGCTTGTTAATAGGTTGTCAGTGCAGTCTGCTTACCCAAAGGTAACTACAATGGGCCTTAGCATAAGCCTAAATTCTTTAATCTTTATTTAATGCCTCTTTTTGTCAACATACACTTCAACATTATCGATTTTCTAATAAAGGTAGACATATATATATTAAGGCCAAATATCTTGTTCTGTAACACATAAGACCTCATCTAAGGTTCCATTAATCCCCTTATCTTTCAATATACTTAGAACAGCCATCAGCTGCTAGCCATGACAGAGAAGCATTGCCTTACTCACAGAGCAACATCCTGCCTGGTTTTCAGTCTGCTTCCTCCACTCCTCCTGTGTTACTGTTTGTTTTATTGTTTCTGTGTTTTGGCAGAGGTTTGAAATTACAACCCTTTGATCCTGTGACACGAGGTTTGGGCTCTGAGGACCAGCTTTTTTTTTTTTTTTTTTCGTTTTTTTTNTTTTTTTTTGTTTTTTTTTGTATTAGCCACGTGGCATTTCTTTCCTTTCTCTCTCCCTCTTTCCTTCTCTCTCTCTCTGCAAGAGCCAGGACAGACTCTCCACAGATCCTGCACTGTAGCATATGCACAGGAAAGCCCGCCCTCTATCCCTGCATCCTCTTCTTTGCTCCCACCTTCCCTAACAGGCACCAAATATATCATAGAATCATAGAATGGTAAGGTTGGAAGGGACCTCTGGAGATCATCTAGTCCTGCCCTCAGCATAGCCCATACGTGGATTCAATCCGCGACCTTGGCATTAGCAGCACCACGCTCTAACCAGCTAACAGTACGTACTGCAGCAGAGCCAGATACAAGATGGGTCACATTTTTTTTGGTTTGATTTTTTCCCCTTTCCAGACTGAGTGTTGCAGTGTGAAAGATATTCACAGAATAATTAAGAACAGGTTTTTGGAACTGTCCTGTTTTTTCCACTGAAATTTTATCTACCAGCTTTAATAAGGCACAGCTTGCTTATGGCCAAAGCATAGTAAGCTTTTCACCAGGCAAACATTTTCTATTTCACACATTTTGTATCTCCGCTTTATTTTTCAAATGGGGTGTGTGTGTGTGGCGARAGGGGGGTGGAGCGCACTACTGGGAAGTTCTGCACGCCCGATGCTTTTAAAGCCAGACAAAATCTTGCCAGCACCAAAGGGAAGAGATGACTGAACTGTTAGGCTAGGAAAACTACCACAGCACAGCTCCTCTCCTTGAAAACTGTTTTGCACAGCTGAGGATACAGCATTACAAACCCTTCTTGGGAGCTGGTCTGGCCACCAGGTCTGATTAACACCCAGTGTCACCCATTTAGTAAGATATTTGGGACAGACTTTACATGCTACTGAAGTCAGAGAGCTAAAAAACAGAGACACCTCTTGGTTACTGTCTCAGCTGGGTTAACCTGGGTTATTGCTTAGATTTTGGCTCTTATGCCATTCCCAGCCACATCAATAAATCCTCAGACTTGAATTTAGTGTTCCTTTCAGTTTGAGCAAATTAGCTTGGATGGGACTGATGGCTAAAGAACAAGGGAATTTTTTATTCAAACTGATAAACAATGTATTGTGTGATGAGGACAGATCATGTGCTGTTAGCCCTGATACCTTCCTGAAATAGTTTCTTTTCCTGATGACACACAGGAATCTCAGAATTCACTAGAAAGTATCAGAGGAGCCCATCAGTCCACAGAGATAAACCCCCAGAACTCCTACCAACCCAGAATTGTAATATTCAGATGGACCCATTAATGGACTGAGTTCTGCAATATGATCATTTAAATATGCAAGCTTAAATTGGCTGTGTGAGCTGCTAACTCTGTAATGAAGTCTTTCCCCTTTCGAATTAGACTAAATGGTGAACTTCGGTAGAGAGTGGGTATGCCTTAATTTATGGTACTGCATAATGGTTATCTTTAAAAAGGGGCTAAATTTCCAAAATCACATTTTATAGGTGCTTTTGACCCTATGGATTTTTGTTTGAGCTACCTTCCTTCTCTGGAAATGTTCTGCAGACAGAGAGACTTAGTTCAAAGAAAAAAAAAAAAAAACTACTGACTCAGTTTTAAAATTTCATTAGTTTGTTTTACTCTTCAGCCAGAGCAGAGAACATACTTCTCTGCTACACAGTAAATCACCCTGCTTACAAGCTAGGAACAGTCATCACAAAGATCCCCTCAAAGTTTTTTCTTTTTATTTATTTATTTATTTAGTTAGTTTCGTGGCTGGGGGGAGGTGGGAGGAAAAAGGAAATTCCTGAAACCCAAGCAGGCACTTTGGGTCAAATATCTGAGTAGATTTGCTTCAGTTAAATAGCATTTCATACATGGAAAATACTGATGGCTTATATAAATATTCACTTATACAAATATTGACTTTATTTACGATGTCATTCAATTGTATTTAAAATAAAAGTTTCATGTAAGCTTTAGGGCTCCTATGTGGATTAACATCTAAAGGCAATTGAGCATTCTAGAGTGAATCTAAGATTCAGAATCAGATTTCCCTTAGTTGAGTGGTACCTACATTTTATGACAGAGAATCTTTTTACGTGAACATACCAAAACATTATTACCCATAACTGTCTTCCTGGTATACCACACTATTTGCCAAAAAAAACCCCACACAAACCAAAAGCCAAAAATGTTCTATATTCAGTCTGTAAGGAGTAGCTTTACGAACCTCACTGGAGTATATCCCAGGTGAAAGGCCTGTACAAGAACACATTTGATTCTTTGAGGAATCTGAGATTTTTATATGCTGATAAACGTACTGGTCACTTCATTAGGTGGACTGTATAGTCTAAAGCTGACACCCAAAGAGTATGATATTACCTTTTGCCTCTTCCGGATAACCCAGTTCTTCCACAGCAGAAGTCTGACTTGCCTGAAGAAGCTCATCTTCTGTATCAAAAGTACTGGTTAACCTTTTGCGAACAATATATTGTTATTTCTCAGTGACAACTTAAACAGACTTCAGAGCAAAATAACAGTGTTTAGTTTTTGTTCTTTTTGCAAGATTGCTTTTATCATACAGATCAGTTCCTTTCATTGTCTGCACCATTTAATTTTGCATTTCATACATTATCGTACATGAAAAATTGTGGGTTTCCTTTGTTTGGAGGCTGTTTCCTATGACACATTTATCAGTGACAAAATAAGAGAGGAAAGGTATCTCTTTTGAATGAAAACAAGGCATTATCATTCCAACTATTAGCATGGACTTGCAAATAATGAAAGCAGTTAATTGTTGCATCATTTATCAGATTAACTCTGCTTTCAAACTAATGTTTCCAAGAAAAGATGGATTTACAGCTGGACATTATTTTAATATCAACTACTTATTGCAATAAAGACAAAACTAGGCTTTCCAATCAGGCACTAGAGGTGTTTATTGACTAACATAGCTTGGAATAGGTTTTGTAAAAGAAAATTCATTTTATTGCTATTTTATTTAAACAACGGGATCTAAGACTTTATGCTTTTAAGTCAGCAACTCCCAGGACATTTAAGTACAGATACAACAGAATAAGACAATTTTATGCTCTGTTTTCTAGGTTCACAATACATTATAATTACCAATATTAATTTTTATTTTCAAAAGGAAAAACAGGATTGGATATATAAATCTAAAAATATACTTGCCAGATACAGGGACCTGTTCAAAAATGAAGAAATTGTTTGAATTTGCTACCTTTATTGACTTCCTACTTTGTAACTGCCTTACAGAATTTAAATAACTGAAGAGTAGTTCTTTCATAACTGGTTAATAACTTGGAGACTGCGTAAAAAAGATGCAAGTTAGATATTGAAAAGCACTTTCCAGTTATAGGAATGATAAAGTAGTAAAACTGATTGTGTGGAAAGACTGCAGGGCTTCTATCATTAGAGACTACCCAAACTTGTATCATGAATTACACAGGTAGAATTGCTCATGGATTACATAATTTGTTGTATCCCTGCTGCCACTATCCATTCTTCTAAATTTCCATTTGTAGAAAACCTATTAATTGGAGGAGGTTTTGTCTGATTTTAAGAGACAAGGCTTGGCTAAAATGACAGAATATTTTTGTTCGATCTGTCAGCTAGGCTTCAGCTGACATAAAAATCAGTAATATCTCTGACTCTTTCAGAAAATCATTTCAGGTACACATTTTATGATCTGAAAAGGAATTTAGACCTCAACCAGGCAGGAAGAGGCCAGAACAGGGGAGAACGGCTGGCACCAGTCCTGACTAATCCTCCTGAAAGGGTTCCTAAAGAATGTGCAGATTTCTTTTAACACATGGAGCACAGAAGAGATTGGAGCAGAGTATTTGAGGCCAAACTGAGCTAGAATTGGCTGTGCTGCTTATAGGTGATCAAATAACAAGTGATAAATTCTGCAGAAAGACTTTACATATAAAACTGACAGTGCCAAAACCTGGTTCATTCCCTTACTTCACAGGTCAACAGTTTTTGCAGTTTTCAGTATCACATTTTTTCCCCATCATTCAGGACTGGAAAAGAAACATGTCTAGTTTTTCCTCAGGCGTTTACCTAATTCAGGGCAGCAATTAACTGTTGGAAGAGTTTGGATCCCAGGGGAAAAAAAAAAAATATCTGAGCATCATCAAGAAAACGGTAAGAGTTACTGTCACTAGTGACAGTAGTTTTGGCATGTAAATATGCTGATGGGCCTTAAGAACGTTCTCACTTGCAAAGCCAGCCTAGATCTGTTTGAGGGCWGCTCACAGTGACCAGCTAGCAGCTGCCAGCAGCATGGCGTGCCCCCAGTTTCACAGGAGTTTCCAACTAGGTTCTCTTCCCAGAGCTGCTAACTATGGACAGTCAGATAGCTCTGACACTCCTGCATAAGCCAGCATCCTCCCACCTGCTGCTATTCTGCAACATGAATCCTGGAGCTAAACAAGAGGGGAAAAGTTAATTCTGTTTCAGATTCTCTCACCTTCCATTAAACCGCAGATGGGCACCCTGCAAGCTTTCTGTTACAGCTGAGAAAGGAAATTTATGCCTTCATGACAAGGTCGTACAATTTGTACCCTGCCATTGGCCTCCTCTTCTTCCTGGCTCTTTATTTAACCATCCATTATGTTGTTTCTACCTTGGTAAGAGATTCCCTAGCAGTATGCACAGTCTTAGACAACCCACATCCCTAAATCTCCTTACGGATGGCATACTTGCACCGTCTTTTAAGTTTTGCTGCTATAGTTAGTTAGAAAAATTTGCAAAGGGCATAAATGGGATTAGAATTGCCAGATAAAATGTCTGTTAACATTTGCCCTAGATGATCTAGGTATTTTTCTGAGACTCAGAATATATTAGCAGAGAAGCCAGGATTAATAACCTTGGAGGGAAAAAAAAAAGAAAAAAAAGACAGCAAGCAAGGTTATCCAGATTGTGCTTATACATTAAACCTTGCTAGTCTGTGATGGGGAAAGATGTTCCATATAGCATGAGCAACTCACTAATGATGGACAACCTAATTAATATGCATGAACTGCCAAAGAAATCACTTTTTAAGAGGAAGACTAATTACTAGATAGATTGTTGTTAAGATTCTGCTAAATGACTCAGAATTTAAAAGCACTTTTCCTTTTGGCCTAAAACAAACTATTTCAGTTATGGCATTAATACTTAAAAGTAATTGCAACCAACATATAAAACRTGAAGAAAGATTGTATATGGCTTGTCAGACACATTTGAGAATTATCTCTAATTATAGGATGAACAAGTTTACATTTATATCTCCTCAAACTGCTTTGTTAGTACCTTCACTGGGAATTAAATAGAAAGAACCTTGCTATCGTAAATGGAACAGTTTCACATATGTAAACGATAAACTATGTTAACCTTATCCTGCTTGCAGGATCTGAATTCCACAGGTTAACATAAGACAAAAGTGAAGGAAAAAAAAAAGAATTTAAAAAATATAGTCAGAAGATAGTGGAGAAACAGGCCTCAAATTCTGCAGCAAGACACAGTAAATTTGGAATAATTCAAATTCAAWCCCAAAATATCCTTTCCTGTCTGGACATCAGACAGAATAACATGAAACCGGATGGTTTGAATTCAAGATCTACTAATTTAAGTATAGCAAAACATTATAGTAAAATAATGGGGTAGGTCCATGATAAAAATAGTACCTAGCAACATTATGTTGATAGGTCCACATGGGCTCAGGAGGTACATGAACTTCTAATGTGATTAGTCACAGTGCAGATCTATCATCATTCTTAAAGGCAGCAGCATGCTGCTCACAAATTCAGTGGTTGCTTGAGACAGCTGCAGTTAGGACTGGCACTAGAAGAAACAGTTTCCAAAAATATAAGGGGTATAAACACAAATATTAACCCCCCTCTCCCAAAACTGGAAGAAATCCCACATGAATTGTTCATTCAGTTTTTCATTAGAAGCTAATGCAAATTATGTATCTGATACTATTTAGAATGGTATGCACTTGCTGCCTGAAGATGACAAGCACAAGAGACATGACATATCTATAGCATAAGTAAATCTTTTTTTTTGTTAATTTTCCTTTTGCAGGAAGTGATTTCCCTTCCAGGGGCCTGAGTGTAAGGGCGAACCAAAATAAGTTGGTTTTATCAGCAGCATACTAGCAAAGCATAGGAAGACACTGACAAAGCTCCAGCTCACAAAAAAAAAAAAAAAAAAAAAAAAAAGAGGCTTATTTTGTACTTTTTTCTTTCTTTTTTTTCCCCCCCTAGCACTTAATACTATAACATGGAAGAATGACTTTCTGCATATATTTGAAAAGAAAACTCATACATATTGTAGACTGAGACAAGATAATGAGATAAGTAACTAATTACATCACACCATCATAGCCACTAGTTGTAGTGCACAACACAATAAAAGCTAAATACTTATTTTAAAATAAGTAGAAATAAATTAATATTAAAAATTAATATTAGCCCCTTTTCCAAGCTCAATCCTGTTACAACCCTTACTACAAAACAAGAAAAAAGTAAAAATTAAAAATATCTTTAAGTAAAGCCATAAGAGGCATTTTCTTTTTTCTTTTCTTTTTTTTTTTTCCCTGGCTATCGCAGTTTGGCAGCAAAATATGGAGAGAGTTTTTACAACCGAAATATTTTTGCTCGATAGTATATATTCTCTTGTTGCAGTTAGAACCACAAAAATGCATCTGGGCTGGGGAAGAAGTTTAACCATCTATTTCTCAGCTGACAGTACAGGAGGCAGAAGACAACTATTCTTCTCATCCAAAACTTTCTCTTTGATTTTTTATTTTCTAAAACTTCCAAAGTGACAGCAAGCTTCAAGCAGACATAGAAATACATCAAGCTAAGTAACACATGACTATATCTATGTTCTGACTCAGAGCTCCTTAGATGTTTCAGAGAGTCTTTCAGCAAGCTCTGTCCTACTTTAATTAATATTGATTAAATTAAGTTACATACTAGGACTAGATGGCTTGTTTCATGTCTTCAAAATAAATTGCCTCCAAGCAGTATTGCTTATGGTCAGACCTCAAAGCAAAGAAGCTGAGTGAACATTGAATTCTTTATAGATTTTCATCTTTAAGGGTTGCAATAGATAACAGTACAGCAAAAACTCCCGAGTGCTCTCGTCAGTCTGTAGCTTTGTGTAAGCATTATTGTAATTTCCTTCACCGTCTCACCACCAGAATCCTGTGACTCTTCTGCCAAATGGAAGTTGTGTACCATTCTAGCCTTTACTTTTAAAAGCAAAATATCCTCCCTAACAAACAACAAGGAAAAAGAATTTGGTGGCACTTGTCTTCTTGCCCCTTCACAGGGCATCAGGGRAACCTTTCAAAATTGTCCGTGAGATCACTGAATTTAAAATGGAATGATGTGTGGATGCCAGGCCATGCTGCAACTGCAGAGCACTGCACTTAGCACATTGCTTCCTTGACTAATGTTATCTCAGGACATTCAAGCCTTTGCACAGATTTGCACCTAAACTATTGACTTCAGCTTGGCTTCCTTCAGAAAGGATTACAAGGCAATCTCATCTTTTCCAAGTGGCTTTGATCCGATTTCTGTTGGACATATGTTCATATCACAGCTGATGCTCACCCTGCTGGAGTCTCAGCAGAGAAATTAAGGACTTTATAAAACTACACAGGTAAGTCCACTCTGATTAATGCCAGTGCACAGCAGCTAGTGTTGCTGCTAGACTACAGACTGTGTTTAAGCACTACTTCCAACGCAGACAACTCAATACTTGCAATCAGAGAACATTTTAACACTAAAACTCTATAAATTATTTTAAGAGAACAAATTCTTTCCTGCAGCCTGTATGTACACAGTAGAGGCTCTAACAGATTAAACTAATCTCTCCTAATTAGATTTTTACATTACAATTGGATGATGGTGGAGCATGTTTGTTTTCTACATTCATTTGTATCAGCTGTGCCTGTGACCCACTTTTACTTTGTAAAGAGTGCATGCTTTGAAAGTAAACCTAGAAAGCTTGTTTGCGGCCTATTAGTTCACATGGGAGGGGAAAACATGGTTCAGCTTATAGCACGCATCAGTTGTGCACAACTCCTCTGATAGCTAAGATTTTCTGATAGCCCTGCAGCAGCAAAAAAGGAGATACTCCATTTGTGGATCAGGACATAATGAAAGTAATGAGTGGAAATACAGATTTCGTAGTAGTCCTTGAGTTATGCCTACAATAGATCTCTGAGAACAGAAATCTCCCTATGATATACATACATAAACTCCTTTATCCAATACATAGGTTTGTGCAGCATAGGTGTTCTATTAGAGTAAGACTGTGTGATTACACAATTTATGAAAGACAAAGCCACAAATGAGTCATGATGGTCACTGTAAGACCTAATTAAAGCTATTACATCACCTCTCCTACACATGCCTATTTTTAACAGCTACTTTAAAAGCCAGTATTTTATTAGTTTTCTTATTTCCTGAATCAGCAGAGTCAAATTTGGTTAAGTGTTGTGATGCAAATTATAAACACATCTGTAGTAAACCCTCCAGCAGCACATGCAAGCATTTTTCTATTATTATTACTGTAACTTAAGAAATTACTTAAAAAGGTAACTTTCAAAGCATGCATACTCGGCATACTCGTGCCTACTGTCTGTGCTCATGGGCCAACATTTCTCATTTTCAGAAACAGTGCTTTCCAGCCACCAGACAATTTCTTAATTGGTGAGATGTTCTCTTACATAGAGAACAACATTCTCACACAGCCTCACTAAAAAGCTAACACAATTAATACTAACACAGTTTTGCTGAGGCAGTTGTGTGAATGGTGTGTAAACTTTTTATATAAGTAATGTACAGACCTGAGTGTGTACAGAAAACTACACATGTAATTTCACAGAATCACTGCATACTGGAGGTTCTTAAAACACGCACAGTCAGGCTGAGATTTACCAAGATAAGGAAATGTTGTGCCCAGCTATCTCAAATTCCTTTGAAAAGCCTAAGCTGGAAGTTTTGCCAAAATTTTTAAAACATGTTTTAGAGGTTTTCATGAAACATATACATGAGAGACTTAAAGGAAAAAAGCATGCGAAGGTGTAGCATGATGGGGTCAAGTATTTCTTGGATAGAGTGGCTAGTGAAAAAAAATAAAAGGAGAGGAAACAAGAGGAAATGAGTTATGCCACTTAATGGGAGGCAAAAGATAGGATGCAAAGAGGCAAGTATGTAGAAGCTGTAGCATTCACATGGTTGCTGATACAATGACATAAGGGGTGTGTCGACAAGAAAACTGAATAAGGACTAGTGAAACTTCCTTTTTTAAAAGGTGTATTTCTAAGAATCAAAGACAATCAGAATCAGGCAGCCTCCTCTACATGCTAAAACAGGGAAAGGGGGCACCATAAACAGATTCTTCCTGCTCACCTGCAGACCCATTGGCTGCCTAATCACTCCTATCTGCTCAAAGCACACAGCAGTGAAACAAGCACAAAGCATACCAAATGCAGCCTCAGAGGGCATGTTTTCTAGGTCTGGCGTAATCACCGTTTACCTCAYGTAAACACTATTCTGTCAGCTAGAAGCATGGTATCATGAGGGCTGAGAAGAACGAGAATTTTCTTAGCATTCACCCCTCAAATATTTTACATGTTGAAAGATTGGAGATGGCTTTTTCTTCTAGYTGAGTTTGAAAACCCTTTTTTCTAGGTGCCTGCATACCTCTATATTAGAAACAGAATTTTCCTTTCTCTGCGAAAACAAACTGGCATGCAGATAGTAGCTTTTATTTAGAAAGGTTTGTCTCTTAAGCCTCCTTTTATGAAACGTGCTTATAAGTGTTTACATTTTCATATAAAATAGAATTATTTGTAAACACAGGGAAAAACCCACAGAATTTCACTAGTGAAAAATGGAAATAGTTTGTCCAATTTCCTAGCATACTGAGTCTGTGTGTACACCGACAAGCAGTAAGGCCCAGTAAAAGCAGATCTACAGAGTGAAATAGCACACACCAAAGATCCAACACCTACATTACATATGTTTGTGGAGTTACTTCAGATGAGCCCCATGGGCTGAATGCACCTTAGCAACTAGAGTGCATATGCCAGTTTACCTTCATCCAAAGAAAATCAGGTTTGTGTGCTCTGAGCTTGCTTTGTACTGCAAGCCAGAGTGRTAAGCACGGAGTCACTTAAAAAGCACAAACCTGATCTGAACTAAGTAATTAATGTTAGGGTTGGCACACTAACAGCATTCACAGGGCATTTCCAGTCAGCTTTCAAATGAAGTGAGGCCCTTGACACATTAGAGAGGTTAAAGAATTCACAGATTTGCAAGCAAAACAAGGACTTACTACACAGAAACAACAAAAACTGGAAAACTTACCACACAAGCTTACCTCATGTGTGAGTACTGCTGTGCTATGGGAAAGAAAAGGGTTTGTGAAGGGATGTTCAGCTTGGCTGCAAAGGAATGCATATCTTAGATGTGGTTAGTGCTTTGCAGAATAACAGTGCTCAGCTGTAAGAAGATTGTTTTAATCCCCTCCTTGATGTAGTACAGCTCAATCTGAGAGTTTAAGCACTACTGAATAAAAATCTCCCCTAACATCTGATACAACTGGCATAAGCACAATAAAGTCTGCATCAGGAAGTTGATACTTCCTTGAAGATTTCTCTTCACATCTAAACAAACCTTGCGTTTGAAGAGACGGTCTTCAAAYTGTAGCTCTGGTAGCATTAGGGGCCCTGCTAAACAAAGAGCTGTCACAACTAATTAGGTCAGGCTATCATGGAAGTCGGTATGCTGCTAAAGCTTTAAGAGGGATGAGGCAAGTGCATTACAACTTCAGAAAACATAATTAYCAAGCAAATCTGACACAGGCAGGTTTCCTCCCCAGAGGGCAAGCCACAGGGGGCCCACACTTGGCATGACCCCAGAGTCCTGTCACCTGGGGCAGGTGGGTGGAAGCACTGCAATTCCCTTGTGGTGAAGCTATGTCAAAGAGGAGACCTTGGGAAATTTGCACCTCAATGTAAAGAAACAACAGGGAGCATTAGTAACATTTCCAGTCAAAAAGAAAGCCAAAGGCTTTTCCCACCAGGATTAAGGCTCCGCTGCCCCAAGAGCTCTGTTCTCCGTGTGGCCTGCTGAGTGACCCGGGGCTAGTCACGTCCTGCTCTCCTCACCCCTACCCGGTCACGCCAGTGTCCCCAGGACAGCACGTTTCTGCACTGCGCCTGGCGCAGGGAGGCTGCCACCCCCCTCYGCCGGCTCAGGGGGCTCCTCATGCAGCAGGGAGGGCCGCACTGCCTTGCACCGTACCAAACAAAACGTGGTCTTGAGGCTAAGGTTCTTCACCCGTTTTGGAGGGATGGAAAACAAAGACAAGCAACAAGTTACAAAATTGTCAAGGAAAATAAAATAAAAGCCACATGTCAGCTCTCATGGCACTGCCGCCCAGCCCACACGGGCCAAGAGCCTCCCGCCATTTACAGGCTGCTCCACACTGCAGGTTTGGGCCAGGAAGGTTCTGGAAGGGCCCGGACAGGGCAGGCATGAGGCTGCTCTGAGCAGCCTGGCAGGAAGGTTCTGGAAGGACCAGGCAGGGGCAAGCATGAGGCTGCCCTGAGCAGCCTGGCTGGCTCCAKCTGGGCTTGCCCTCCTGGGAGGTAACGGGCCATAGCACCTCTGCTGCTGTCCCCGGGATGGAGGTGATTTTTTCAAATGGAGAAGGGCGACGGCTTCTGAACTATCCTTGCTGCACAGGCTGGACTATGTGAAACAGGATCATCACAACAATGCTTTTAAACCATCTTCACACAAAATAAAGGTTTTCATTTTAAAAGAAACATATTAGCTCCTTCAGTTATATCATATTAAAAGGCTTTAAGAAGCTACAAAGGGAATTTAGAGAGGTTACCCTGAGATGTACAGAAGTCATCTTTTAAAAGTAAGGATTTTTTTTWAAAAAAACGACATTAATATAGCATTAGAATATCCAAAGCCGGCAAAGCTGTTGAAATATCTACTCGTCCACGTAGGCAGATACTGCAAAGGATGCTGTGTTCAAGGACACGCGCAGCTTCTTCCTCAGCACTGCACGATTAATCCCCGCAGGGCTGCGCCAGCAGCAGGGCCACGGGCAAACGCCCTCTGCTAGGCACTAGCTGCCTGTAAGGTACGAGACCAGCAGCTGATTGAGTTATATTTCCTGAGAAGAAAATCCATCTTCCTAAGTTACCTGCTACTAACCAGACCAGAAGCACCCTAATTACAGGAGGATGATTCCTTTGCTTCCTACACACTAACCTCTTTAAGGCAAGTCACCTATGGTACSGCACCCACTGTCATCCCCACTCATGTTCAGCCATGACGTGCCCAGCATTTGGAGGATTTCTTGGGTCCTTCTTCCCCTAAATAGGAGGGAGACCTGATCCCTTTCATGTGAAGGGGGAGAATGGGTTGGGAAGTCCTTGACCAACCTCCAGCTACAAAGCAAAAAGCAAGGWGCTCATTGCTGACAGCCCTGTTAGCCCAATTGGAAAAAAAAGAAAAAAAAAAATTACAACTTACACATGAATTGCACAGAATCCTTTCACAACATGGCCTAAAATTCTGTCTCTCTGGAGGGACATGCTAGAGACCTTCCATCCACCTAGACAACCATTAACTGAAGACCATTAACTGGAAGTGCCAAACTTGAACAGTTTTTATTAAAATGTCTTCAGCCATTAGCACATACAGTGTGTTAAAATGTTTAAAAATATGAGACAGAAAAGATTTAATTGCAGTTCACAGAATTTGCCAGTTTTTGGTACTAGTCTGTACTTACCAGCACCATCCTTTCACTGGCTATGCACTACTTCTGCTATGGCACCTCTGGAGTTCATTAACACTATTTCTCCTCTTTAAGCATCCTTTTTAGAATCCCTTTCTTCCCCTTCTGCAAGGGCAATGAGCTCTCATCTRTGTTAAGAATTCACCCCTCCTCTTACGCAACTTGCAACAGTAGTCTGGCCAGAAGTAGTGTCTACAGCATCTTCAGGCTTTCCTTCATTATGAGACAGCTCCCTAGAGAAATGGTCCTGGCATGACCAGAACCATCCAACAGTAGCATGACCTTTGCAAGTACGCAAGCTTTGCTTCCCTGGTAACATGACAAGGAATTAGGAGGTCAGCATTACCAGCTTAATAGCTTTTGTTCTGGAAACTAAAATCAAGTTATGTCCACTGAATGCAGTAAGGGATTTATTTGGGGTATTTTGTGAGGAAGGACAAAATGAATTGAGTACTAAAGTAAATTTAGCTTTGTAAAGGAGAAAAGTGATTTTTTGCTTTTCATATCCTCTGAGAGTGTCCTTTTGGTTCTCATCTTTAAAAGATACCATGCTGAAATAACTGTACTCTATAGTATGTGAGAAAGGGTCCAATTAATTGTAACTGTAATCTGATTATGAAAAGTCCTCCCYTTCCCCAAGGCATACTCAGCAGGGTACTATACTATTGCAAAAGCCAAATGTTTTTTTTTTAATAAATTACATAAAAAGCATAGAGTCACTGAAATGTTAACAAGTTAATATATTTTAAAGCAAATATAACGGTGTACACATGTAAAAACCATTTAATACAAAGTGAAAACCATTAGATGCACCTACTAATGCATTTTTTTGGTTATTTTCAGCTCCTTCACTGAAACTTGGAAAACATGCTCTTCATTTCAGTTATACCAGGTTAAGTGGTGAAACTAATCTACAGCAAGCAAACACACTGCCTTTTCATTCACTTGAGAAAGACAGCACCATTGCAATGATACTCGCTCCTGAAGGGCATCCAAATGAAGTAGACTGTGCACATTTGCCCCACTCACTAGACTATATAAGAAACCAGATGTGGATTGATTGCTGCATTTGAAARGTAAAGCTCAGTAAGTGCATCCTTGCTGTACAAAAAAAAAAAAAGATTAAAGTGACAACACAGAAAACTGGCAACAGATGGCCATGTCTGCCTAAAATATACACATATACATAATTATGGGCCATGCTGGCCAGTATGTAAGTCTGTTCAGGAGCAAAGCTTTAATTGCACAGATTAGAAAACTGAACAAATGCTTTAACAGAGCAAAGCACAAGCTTTGGTTTATGCTTAGACAGCAAACATCAAACTTTGCATTTTTATTACATGGTTTACACAGAAAATGGCTCCTTTCATGGCTACATGCAACAATTGTTTCTCTATGAATAAGCACTTCATTCCATACTATGAAATGAAGCTCAGTGTCTTATCCAACGAGCCTATTAGCTGCATCTAGACTGGGAATGCAATAGATCTTTATAAAAGTCTACTTAATTACAAAATGAGATCTGACTTAATTTCCCCCCCCCCCATTTTTAAAATGTTGCATATATAAAAATAACTCCAATATGGCACAAAAATGAGATTTTCAAGGGAAGGCAGAGRATAAAGGGGCGAGACAAAGCCTTCACTGGCAAGATCAACAGCAGTCCAAGAGGAATTTGCACCCTATACAAAGTGAGCTTCCCTGTGTTCTAGCTCTTGGATCCTTTTTGGTCTCAGTCTCTGATAAGTAGGCTTTAGATCYGTGGAGTGAATATCCTCTGAGTTAGTTTTTTGTTCACTTGTGTTTTGTATGCTATCACCTGACAGAAGTGCAGAGCTCCTAGCCAGTTTCAAAGCATTATCCTGGTGAAGCACAGAGCTAGCACTGACTCGTGCACAAGCTTTAGCAGAAGGACCGTCTTCTTCGTTTGGTTTTGACTTGTTAGAGGGTGGTTTATAAAATGTCCCTGGGGGTGGTTGCAATGTTCTTGGTGCCCTGAAGGCAGCAAGAGGATTGGTATCAGGACCATTCCCTTCTGTTGTTGTTCTTCCTGATCTGAGAGAAACAGAATATGGCTTACTAGGAAGAATGGCATTAGCTGAACTGTTACTAATGCTGCATGATGATAAGGCACCTACAGTTCCACTCTCAAGTGCTCGGTTCTCCTGAGGCACATTAGTCACAATCATTGCTGTCCTTGCTGTTATATCATATTGTTTATATTGCTTGTCCCAAGTCTTTCGCAGAGTCTGGGGGTCATAACAAGAAAGTCTGCAGCAGGTATTAACAGCAGGGAGTGCCTTCACCTCTGAAACTTCTTCAATGGTAGGACTCCTGCCAAGCTTCTCAGGACTTGCTGCTCCTGCATTTCGTGAATTTTTTTCATTCAAAACAGATGGAGGAAGTATTCGGTCTACAGGTAAGCTCACAGGGCGAATAGCTGGTTTTGTCCTTGGAACCCGCAATGGAACTTTGGTAATCTGACGATTGGGTTTTACAGGAAATATGTTAATTTTACAGCTATCTTCTCCTACAAAAACAAATGAATCGTCGTCTCTCTCTGAAGCTGGACTCACAGCATCACCTAGAAATACACAAATAGGTGTTACTAGATCTTTGCACCAAATGAAAAGAGAAGTTGGCAGGATTAACTTTATGGCCTCTTCCCAGCTGGTATTGAAACAGGATGCAGCACAACCTTGTGTATATACTAGGAGTATCCTAGTCTAACCAAGTACTAGCACTTCAATAGCAATAAAATACATACTGTACAAATGTAACAGAATTATGTTATGCAAAAAAGACACTAAAATTTTTTAAACACTGGTGCTTTCCCCTCCCTGGATATTTTCAGTTCAAAGATTGGATAACGTGTTTTGGAGTGCAGCACTATTTATGTACAGACTGAGCTGGTAACAGCAGCTCAAGAGAAAATTTCAGTAGAACTGGAAGGGATCGTGTATAGTTCACTCCTAAATAAAGTAAATGGTTCATACCTGCATTAAAATCAACTGCTGCATTAGCACAGGTAGACTAACAGAAAAAAAAAAAAAAAGAAAAAAGAAAACAAACCACAACAACAAAACTTGAGGACTTATAAAGTTAGCTCATCAAACCTGGCTCTTTTGGAGCAGAAATATGAATATCCAAAATGCTGGTAGCCGATGATTCTGTCAGAGCATTATTCTTTCCAGAGCTTTCTACTTTAGTCCCACTGAGCGGCAATRATGCACGTCCTGGGGGAAAAGCAACAGTCAAAGCACTAACTGCTGGATATTGGTTTATAGCATCACAGTTGATTTCAGAAATCAAGTGTGTAGGCTACAGTGACAACATAACGTCTTTTTTTTCCAAATAAAAGAACAAACAAGTCACTGTTGTGTTCTCTTACCAAATATTTTACAATCTGATGCCATAAACACAGGTTTCTTAAAAGCTTTTAGGAAGACATAAGTGTTTATTCCTCTAAGATAAAGCAGAGTATCAGGCARTGACAAGTAGGTTTTTTTGACTTGCTTATGTCTAAATTAAAGAGCTGCTTTGTAATCTAAGGCATCCACAATAGCACTTACTCACCCACCAAGATGTATAAAAGCTCACTAACCAGTTACAGATGCATCTTCTTGCTCTTTTGCGTTCTTGCTATTGTCTGACTCCAAAATCGATGAAGCTGTTCCTGAAACTCTGCTCTCACTTGGAGCTAGCAGAACACCCTGCTAACAAAAGTCAGAGCAAAAGAAACTGAGAACAAGAGGAAAGATGCTCCTTAATTAAAAAAATATATATATTCCAAACAACAGCCACCTATACTGTTAAAAGGGATTTCACAGAAACACGCTTTGGAACACTGCAGCATTTAACACAAAACAAGATGTCGCAGGCAACACTGCATCAGCTCAAGAGAAGCCACTCACTTCCTTCACAGCAACAAATGACTTCCTTTGCTGCTGCAACTCCCTCTCTTCTGTTGGTAAAGTAACTCCAATTGTAACAGCAGTTTCTTCTGACTGAGATGTGCTCAGAATTGGTTGCAATGAAACATCAAATATCTTTTCATAGTATGTTATGAGCAGCTCCACTACCCGGGCCTGATACGGATAATCCACAAGTGATGACAGTGAAACCGTAGCATCTGTCTGACGTGGCCTGATCAGAGTTGGGCCAAATATTATGCCAAGGTTGCTGGCTGACATTTTGTTTTCATCAGACTGTTCTGTAACCCTGTGTGAGGAGGGGGGAAAAAACAACCCGCAAGAGTTAGAAATTTTTACTACTTCAGAAATATTTTAGACATTAATTCTAATTTACATTTAAAGAAGGTAAAAGACAAAATAAAAACCTGAGGCCAAGCATGGGTTTGGTATGCAAGCAGAATTACCAGTGCAGACCACACTTACTAGTAACTTGGACCAAGCCCYTTCCACCCAAGGCTATTTTTACTTTCTACTTAGTTATGAATTGTGGCTATTTGACATTTCCAGGGGAAAAAAAAAAATCTGATCTGTCCCATTCCAATTAATTATGCAGCTATAGCCCATTATTATCCATTTTCAGTGACAGTCAGTTTGGTACACCTTACTATACAGCACTGCACAATCTACCATTTGGATGACAGGGAAATGAAATATAACTGGAAAACAGTTATTACCATGATTCAACATTAAATTTTTCTGAAAATACATAGTCACCAAATCACTGTCATACCTGGGTCACACTTAAATTACACTTGTGTCCCTGCAGCTGCCAGTAGTTACTGACCCTAATGTCAGTGGAGAATCAAGCATGATGGAGCTCAGCTCTTCCTTTGCATTTCCTATTCTTCCTTCACCTCAGAATTCATTATATTGGGAAACAAAACAAAAAAGAACCACCTCCTATAGGTATATAAATTTCCCCAGAACACAAAGAATTAAAGCCATCTCTGACTGTTACAGTTTTTATATGAGCAATCTTTCATTAATGTACACATGAAAAAATTCTGACCACCTAAACTGATAACTCCAAATCAAATGAAATTTAGGAAGATCCTTCCCTCTTCTAAAGAGATTTTGTAGCAGCCACAAGTTTAGAACACAGGTGCAGAATGGCAAAGCAATGCTGCCTAACCATAGTTCCAGAAAAACAAAAATAAATATATTTTGGCTTTGTCTCTCTCATAAGTTGAAACACCAAAATTGGTATCTGTGTGCACACAAAGATTGTGAAGTAAATRTTAGAAATCAGGATCATGACTAAACTTAAAAATTTAGACTCAACAGTATTAAATGTAAGGCAAACTATAGAGTCAGTCTTATTTCTGAAGCACTTACTCACAGTGGTTGATGTATGCAAATACACATCCGCCTTTATTTCTAAAGGGCCTCTTACAAGGTCAGAAGGAGGGGGCTAACTGCCTGTGTTAAGATCTCTCCTAGCATAAGTATACAGGATCTAAGAACACTACAGTGTACTTTTCATAAGCATAAGACTTTTAGGGAATAAACAAAGTGAAAAATGCACACAAACCCTGAAGCTTTTTCCTCTAGATATCYAAAGGGTGCAAGTTTCCTAGTATATAGCATGTAACAGTTTATTCTTCAATATACAATTTGTATATAAAATCTTTTCTCACCTGTGAAGGTGTCCTATAAGATACTGAAGAGTGTTATAGTTTGGCACAGGCAGTTGCTTGAGAAGATCTTTAATTTTAATGATGATCCTATTCAGTTCAATACAGATTGATTGTCTTTTCTTTGATTTGGGGCTACCTTGTTTAGCATCCAATTCATCGTTAACATTCTGGCTTTCTTTTGCAAGTCCAATGAATTCATTGTAAAGCCGAAACAAGATCAAGGGTTCTGGAAGCTGAGAAAATGAGAATATTTCAGAAACATTCACGCTTGAGCCTGAATTTTAATTTGTTTCCTTTCTGCTTTTCTTCAGCATTGCCTGATCTGCCATCTTTTCTTAGATGCACACATTGTTTAACTTTTGTGCTTGTATTAGCTCAAACCAGTCCACCAATGACAATCCTGGATAACAAAAACTCTCCCCTACACCTTTTCCAGAAATCTTTTTGCTTGAAGCTTGCTGTAAGAGTTTCAAGACTGAGTGTTTATTAGTAGAGACAGAGATTTCAAGAAAGTGATTGCTGTGAGAAAGGGTGTTGCACTGCACAAGTATACAGAAACCCTGAACCAAAATGCAGTCTCAATTCCTCTAGTCTTTAATAGTATATCAAAAATGGTATAAAATTTGGTCCATACTCCAATTTTCAATAGGATTTTAGGCCAAATAACATTTACTTTTAATTCAGATTGACATATTCTCTCAGTTTGACTGCAGCCTTATTACATAATGAAAGTTAATAATCAGAAAAATTACAAAGAGACCAAAAACCCCAAATCAGATCTGATTGTTTGCAATGCCCCAGCTCGGATAAAAGCAAAAAGCTGGAAAACCAGATAAAACTCAAAATAATTGGTTTTAATAGATAACGATAACTAAGATTTAAATCAGGCTTCTGTAAAATATTTTCATGGATTTTTATTGGAATTCTGCTAAATTGGAATTCCTTTTGCAAGTCTGGTACTGTAAGTTTGAATACAAAGCTTTTAATACAAAGTTTTTATAGGAACTCTCACTGTGCCTAAATTTAGCTTTTAGCATAGAACAGGCACAACATCTGTGACATGATCCTTCAGCAAAAACATACATTCATCACAAACTAAGAAAGTAAACTAATTTGCAATACTAAGCACATTTTACAGTTACCAGAGAAGAGAGACTGGGATATAAACCCAGTCTTTCAATTGGCTTCTCAAGGTACAACATTTCTGAGAGATAATGATGCTTCTTGAGTRGCTCCATTCACTGCCCCTCATCACATTTTGGGAATGTATTAATCTAAAAAAAGTTCTGTAGCAAACAGCTTTTTAATACCTAAAACTAATTTACTAATTTCAATATAATTAACAACATGAAGAAAGCACTATTTTGAAATAAAGCTCTTAGTGAAATGTCCCCCCCCCCCTTTTTTTTTTTTTTTTTTTTTTTTTTTAAGAGCAGGTCCATCTGAAAATCAGACTGATTAGCTACAGAGGAAGTAATAAGACCAGGGAAAAACACTGACTTTTTTTTTTATTCCTCCATAAAACATTGCATAATGAACCTCATTCAAAACACAGCATTATGCCTCAACTCACCCTAGTATGATGTATACAAAATGCTACTACCATCTTATTTGAAAAAGCCATCAAAATTTGTCTCTGTAGTATCTCAAGAGCACTTAACTTAATTGGGGATCATGGGATTGGAATGCTCCTAAGAATGCTTATCTCTGAAAGCCAGTGCAAGGAACGGGACATGACAGGACCACGCAGCTAAGGATTGCTCCTTCACGGGTAAGAAGTTTTTTGAGCAACTCTGTCATCTCACTGGGCAACAGCTTCATCTTTTCAGATAGGCACTAAAACCCTTCTGGATAATCCAATTGTAAAGCCTTAAAATTCCATTTTCAGAGAAAAAGGTGGATAATATCCACTTCCTGGATAAGCTGTCATAACGAGCACATCATGACTCATATAAGTGTTTCAAAGTTTTATTAGCAACATATTAGCATCTGCATGCATTTTGAGGCAAGAGTACAGGAATGTTCTAACTTTCACATGAGACAAGCAAATAAAGTAACCACAAGATTTTAAAAACTAAGCCTCACTAAAAGCCAATAAACAAAAGCCTGYTCTGTACAGAATACTAGCATTTAAGAGGCATCATGCTCAAGTGGAATCCAAATTGTAATACCAGCTGTCAGTAATCTGTTTTCAGGGCTCTTATCATATGCTCCAAGTGAGAATAATATGCAAATAAAGGACATTCGTTTCATCTTCAGTTGCAGAACTGCTGAAATTATTTTCCTCTTGTACTGAAGAGGTTTACTATGCTACTTTGGTCTTCCATCTGTACATACCTGGCGGAGATACAACTTGAGAACATTGCTGATGTCATGTGCATAGAGCTCCGAGAGTTCGACCAAATCCTTTCCATTTTCAAAAGCCTGACAGAGCTTCTCAACCCTTGATTTGGCTCCATTCACACGATAGATGCCCTGAAATTAAAAGACCAGCATGATTCTGGTTAATTCTAAAGGTAAGTGTAAAACAAAGATGAGATCAACAGGACAGCATTATCATGTTAAGGGTCCTCCTCCTCACCCCACCAAGATTATCCATACTTAAATTTTATAAGCAAACTTAAGCATACCTTTACATTAAGGGCTCTGCTTTCAATTTCTGAGGTACACTTTTTGATGATGAAAGGAATGCCATCAGGAATGTTTTTAGCAGCTTGGGCAAATTCCACTCCAAACAAATGAAGCCTTCCATGAAGCTTTTTGTGCCCACATTGAATAGCTAAAGTCTCTAAACATTTTTTGTGGCATGCAAGTGAACACTACAGGAAGAAAAAACACACACACATGGTTTGACACAACCTGACACAATAAGAAGCCTCTCTAGTGTTTCTCAGTCCATATGTGAGCAAGAAGGAAGATTCATTGGTATATGGTACTATTTGCTTTTTGTTCATCATGATTCCATGAGCCACAAAGACTGTACTTTTTATATTAAAAAAAAAATATGCAAAATTTCCAGATCTCCCAACTTTACATAAATCCCGAGCAGCAATTTGAGCCACTTTTCAACTTACCTCCTCACATTCAGCTCCATGAAATACCACTAAGCTGTCACATTCTCTGCATTTAGATGGAGCTCTCAACTTTCGTAGCTTATGCGTTTGTGCTGCTTTAGACATATTAGCATTTCTAAAAGGTCCTGGAGAATTTGCGGTTTCCGATGTCAGATCATTTAAACCTAGAGGCAGAATTTTTATGTTATGGAATTTCTAATGTCTAGTTAAATACAATATTGTTTTTTGTTGTTTTGTTTTTAAGGATTGTGCTGTGGAACATAGAATTCTAAGTAATTGCAGCTATCAGGAAGTAACTGAGATTGTTTGATTCTACTTTTATGTAAGATTATTTGGTTATTAATATATGCCTGTTATGCAGACTATAACATTGTTTTGCTTCCTTGGGATTGAAATGATCAGTCCTACATTTTTAATGTGTCACTTTTTTCCTGCATCAGTGGCATTTGAAAGTTTCAGTATGTTTAATTCCAACTGTCCTACAACTCAAAATTGTTCGTGCAAGTTTCATTGTATGTGCTTCAAAATAGAAGCTTGTACTACAAGATGAAAGTATAGTTTGGTCAATCATGTTTTGGAAATGTTTCAACAAGTGTACACTGCAGCAGGGAAGAATCAATATATGCTCACAGCAGAACTCATACAACCATGAAAAACGTCGCTAATCCCCCTGTAATAACACTAACATTTTCTAGAGCATTCTAAAGCAGAATAGCAACTGATTATTCTTCATAACTATTTTTTAAAATAATTTTACATAACAATGTTAACAACACTGTAAAACAAAAATCTCTTACTAGGTTTTATCTGTAAAAATAAATTAATGCATAGCTAATTGCCCAGAAAGCTTCTTAAAAGATCAAATACTGATTGGGAATACCACTCCAAGAGAAAGTTTGCATTCATTAACATGTTGCCATGTTTTAAATCTGGGTCTAAACTAGTTTTGTTAACCACAGGCTGGTTCCCAGAAGGAAAGGTATATATTTAGAAAATAGAGAGTAACTGAAGAACTTCTTAAATGCTTTCCTGAACAAGTGCCATAAATATTTCAGAACTAGTTTTTAAGTATTGCAGATATCCTATAGAATTATTACTAATAATATTCAGGATTCAGTACCTGTGAYATTATTTTTATATAGTCAAAAAAACATGTGAAAATTAAACATAGGCTGTTTAAATCTGGGACAGACATTATCAGATTGGTTTATGCTAGTTTAAGAGGGTAAAATGTCAGATGTTAYCCTGAACATTTGGATCCATGTGTTTTCCAATTTGCCAATTATCAGCTCTCCATATCTATGCATTTTACTTCACAGTTTAGAAGTGATCTTAAATGCCTGATTCAGTACAATACAGATAATTTGAAATGCAGCTGACTGAGTGAATGGTTTGGGAATCATTCACGTTTACCTCAGGAGGGTAAAGATACCAGAAGTATTCAAATACTGCCTACATACCCAACCTAAATGTATGAAGACAATTCTGCACTGCTTCACAAAAGTGACTTATTTCTCAGCTCTCAACCTCAGGCAGATGCACACTGCATTGAAAAACAGTGCTGTGGGTAATCACAAATTAATATACTGAATAAAGTATGATAACAAACAGAAGAGCCRCATTCAGAGCATCTTATATGAATTTCAGAAATGGAAATGACATTACCACAGTCTGAAGGAGAAGGTGGCTCTCTTTCATCAAGATCATCTGCAGATGACATAGTACCAGTAGAAGGTGTTCGGGGAAGTCGTCTTTTAAAATCCCCTAGAATGAGAAAAATTTTCAGGAAACTGAAAATATCACCTTTACTCAACTGCTCATTTTTATTATAGACTCTAATATTTCTTAGTATTAGAATATTCATTAATTTAAGACAGCTCAAAGAAAGATTTCAAATTAGTATAGTCATGGATGAGCTGTACCTGGGCTAGCAGATGGAGAATCCATGGATCGTGACTCACTGCTTCCCCCGGCACTTTCAGAATCACTGCACATTCCTCCACTCTGGTTGCCAACTGACCATGATCTGAACGGTGGTGGCCCTCGCATTGCTTTTAAGAGAGAACCCACAAGTTCAAAACATCAAAGACAAAATGAGGTTGAAAATTGAACCCAGCTGATATACAAAAACTACCTTGGATATCTGTGCTACTAGAAGATCTCTTTTCTCCAATCTTTTGTGAATGATGATAAATTGGGCTTCCCACATCATCCAATGTCTGGGTAGGAAAATCTCCTGAACACTGAGATAAGTTACCATGTGATATATGGACACTGTTTGTTGATTGCTTATTAAAACCCCTGTATGAAAAAGAAAGTAGTTTGGAGAGTCAAAAATATAGCATTAAAAATAAACTAATTTTCATCCCAGGGCACTAAAAATGCTTAATTTAATTACTGTTTATGAYCATACACATTTTGCATGGGACTATTAAAGCCCATGCAAGCCACTTTATTTTACTAATAAAATAAAAAAGGGGGCAGCATTTAAATGATATTTCCCAATGTTTCCCCTTCCCCTGCAATGTGAACCATCTTTTCCACATCTCTGCAGGATTTCATGATTCCTGTTTTGTGGATTTTGAAAACACGGTAAATCTGTTCATCTAAAAGCGGGAATAATTCAGATGCTCTTGCATCCTACTCTCCTCCTTTCCTCTGAGAGATTCTCTTTCTAGCCACCAGAACTATTCATCTATAGACATAGGAACTTCAATATATTGTGAAGTACTGGTGTAGAACCAATTTTTATTAAAAGTAGAGAAAATGTTGAGGCTTTCAGTCCATTATGCCAATCTGCTCTCAGGGCAAGGACAGAAAGCAGTTAACATCTAACTAGCATAAAATGCTGAAGCACCCTGTGGACAATACGGCTTGCTAGCCAAGTTTAGCAGTCAGGAAGTTGTTGCTTAATCAGCTCTCCCCTATCCCACTAAAGGAAATAACAAAGACTTAGAAACATTTAAAATGTGCATTTGCCCAAGCTACTGTCTCTTAAATAAATGCAGACCTAAACAATGAAGTGATCACTTCAAGTGCAAGAAGAATCATAAGGCTACACAAAAAAGAGGAAGGAGAACCACACTCCTATAAATCTTTAGTAATAAAGATCTGGGAGGGCGTACAAAGAGTTTGAAATTTCATGCTCATTAGTTTCTTGGGGAGCTGCATAGTTAAATCCCCTAAAGTCAAAGCTTACGAATACAGTCTAAATCAGCCTTAAAAGGCAGGAAATTTAGAAACAAGAACTAAGAATCTCAGCTTTAATTTTGAATTTCCTGGCTTTTGTTGGTACAAGTCTGACTCGGGTTAAGTTTTTTATTTAGTTTCCTTTTGAAAGACGATGACGACACTTTCCTGTAGAACTGTGAAACATACAGATTGGAATGGATATACTGGTACTTAAGTACCAAGATAACTATTTTACAAGTTAAAGGTGGAAAAGCATTTGGCATACTGACACAATAGGTTGCCTTTTTGGTGTCTGTTTACTTCCACCTTAGCCATATCTTTACTAGATTAACAGTAAAAGCTGTCATTTCATGCAGTTGAAAAAAAAAAAAAAAGCTATATCAGAGGGACATAGCAACTTTGAAATATTCTTAAAAGAAGATTTTATGCCATACAGAATTAGACAGAAATCAAGGAAAACTTCCTACCACAAAGTTTCCAATCCTAAATAATATAGGAGAAGGTACAGTAGCTGCAAAGCTTGCAGAAGGAGAAATCTCAGACTTTCTAAAATTGATTATCAAGCACTACTGCCATAGCACGCCTTGTAAACAGTATGTAATTTAAGAAAATCTGTATTTTTCTTATTAACCAGTACCACTGGTTACCACTCACTTAAACCACTTAAAACTGTAGCAAATCCACTCACTTACAGAACAATTGTCAATGTTCTATCAACTCTTACCACACAAAGTGACTTTCTCCTTGGAATTTAAGGTCAGGTTTTAATGTCAACATTACATAGCATCACCAACTATCAAATGGTAAGTAAAAAAACAGACAACAGTAAACCCTGGTGAAACAGCAGGATTCATTTTATCCCTCCAACAATTTTGTTTTACAGTAAAATGTTTGTGTCTCACGTAACTGTGAAATGAGCAAATACCACCAGTAGGTTGAGACTCACCCATCAACCTGGGAACTTTGAGTTTCAAAAGTTGGTTCAATGGTAACACCTTCCTTTGGCAAACTTCTCACAAACTCTGAATACTGCTGACCAGGTTCATAGAGTTTGGCACTCTCGCAGAGGGACTGGCAGTTAACTGGAAGAGATACGACCTGAGCATGCTGCAACTGGAACAGGTTAACTGTTGCCTGTTAGGAGAGAGAAAAAAAATTAAAAATAAAGTGTTTATAGATAACTTACTACATATTTCACTTGCACTTTGCTCAACCTAAATTAATATCAACATAGAATGATTTACATAGTTTATACTTCAGATAGTCAGGTAAATTCTAGGAGAGCGCACCATTTGTAGAGATAGACTTTGTGCAAGATTCCTGAAAGTCAGCTGCAAATACTTCATCTCTTAGTGTCAGTATTTTCTTTCCCCTCCCTCACTGAGTTATTGACTTCTCCAAGTAGCAAAGGCAATTCCAGTTTCTTTCCACTTTGGGTAGCACAAGACAAAGAGCAATATTTGCTGCTACCAAAGAGGCAGCTCTCATGCTCTAGAAGAAATGTGTTAGTTGCCACTACAATGATGAAGTAATGTCAGTCCAAACTCAGGCTAGCTCACTATCACCTTGAAACAAGAAGAGAACAAAATACTTTGTCCCAAGGGAACAGACTAATTAAGCACTTTCTTTGTTATGTAGAACTGTTAGAATATTTTGTCACAAGTGGGAGACCAGAAAAAGGGTCCCTCCATGGCTCCTATTGCAGATTCAGGGTTGCAGGCATGTCCACCACCCTTCCAACCTTTTCTAATAGTAACCAATTTTTGTTTTGCCATTCTTCCYTCCTTTTATCCTTTAACAAGTCAATATCTGACAAGCTTGTGCTAATACGGCATTATGTACCTACATAAAGAATTCAGGCTTGCTCATCCCGGCACTTAGAGATGAAAAACACTTCATCTTCACTGTAAACAGCTTAATAGGATTTTGAACTTTCTACAACAGCATTAGCTAGCTGAATGCTCAGTGTGTTTGATTTAGGTAAGCAGAATCTGACTGCCAGTGAAATTCATCAATTAATCATGAAATTAACATGTTAAATGTGTTAATTGCCAATATCTTTGAGTGACAAAGTTCAAAATGGTAACTAGCTATTAATGAAGTATTTTTTCTCCAAGGTGCTGATTTCAGAGTACACAAAGTATAGAGTACACATTTATTTGCAAAACGGGCTCTATAGTTTTTGAAAACAGCATATGTAGATGCATTATCTTGACTATCCTGTACTTATTTACACCTGTTCAATTTATAMACTAAACTAATTAAAATAGATCTTGTAGTAAGTGAGATCATCAAGATTAGTAGCTTCCACACTGCAGTATGTTACTGTCCTCTCTGTGCTCTTAAGCCAGACATCTTTGTCAAYGCAGTGATGAAAACAATCTCTATCCTTCAAAAACTTTCTATTTTAAACAGTTAAAGGTTCTTAAGACTAAGAGAACCCTATCTAAATTATTATGACCTTTATGTAGTTGTGTTTAACTTATTTCAACTTCTTTCAGACTATATGCAGTCTTCCTATTGCTGAAAGATTTTAAGAAGCATCCTTACAGCCTTAAGAGTAAGATCACACTGGTAAATAAGCTCCCGAAGCTGTGTTAGGACATCACTTTTAAAGCTTTCCAAATCATTTCTTTTCTCTTCAACTTCCGCCATGCTTGCTTTATAGTGCTCGTTAGCTTCTTCAGCCTAGAGAAAACACAAACATAAATGGCCAATGGGCCACAAGGTCTTGGTACTAGAACTAGCAAGATGAAAACACACAAACAGGCTGTAATAGGAGAGTCTAATTTAGGAAAAGAGCCTGAAAGAGCATAGCAGGATTAAACTAAGAATTATGATCAAAATACTTGCTCAAATGCTGTCATTGTGGAACCACAAACACTAGGATCAGCAAACACTTATATTTAAAAACAAGCAACAGAATCCCTTACTTTTTGAAGGGCCTCCTCTTCTAGTCTTCGTTTTTTTTCCAGTTGCTTGCTGACATCTTTCACAAAGCTTCCACTTAAGCTGAGATGCTCCTCCTCAGCACGAGCAGTGCAGGATTTTGCCTTTTCATACTCATCTTGACGCTGTGCATATAGCGACTTTGCTTTTCTTAGAGTAGCTTCTAGCTCTTGCTGCAGAATGCAACAAAGGAAAAAAGCAAGGAATTAACGATTTTATTTTTCCAGTTATTTAATGTGATGTTTAAAGAAGCTGTTAGGCAAAGGCCTGTATTTTGCAGTTCAGGCTTCCTGGTCACAGAAAGATACCATTTTACAGATAGGAATACATCGTGAAGCAGACTGTTATAAACTACATCCACTAGGCCCTATAGATACTCCATGCAAATTTAAGTTTGCAACATTAAACAGCCTAGTTTGAAAGTCACAACCTTTTGAAGAATTTGAGATCAAATAATTTACCATTTTCTTCTGTTCTCGCTGCCAAAGCTCTTTGATATCTTTCCGTTGTCTATCCAACTCATTTTTTCTCCCCAGAAGAGGCTAGATAGAAGAGACAGTACATAAAAAGCTTGAAGGTGAGAGTTCGTTCATTTGAATAATCTGTATAGTTACAAAACTTTTTCAAAACTTACACAGTATCTTAGTCATTTTCTGTAAGCTTACCTGCACAAATTTATTAGACTGAAGGGCAGCAGCTGTTTGTTGCCAAAGTTGATTGCTCTCAATATCATTTTGAAAAGCATTAATGAATATCGATTGAAACGGCATATAATCCTAAAATTACACACAACAGAAAACATTAACACTCTAAATAAGACATTCTGAAAGTCTATGACTGAACTAGATTTTCAGTTAAGTTTAATGAGATATTTCTGTATGTATAGAAGTCAGATTATGTACAAGTGTAGAAAATGACTATGCAATTGTTCAACCAAATTTTATTTTAATAAGAAAATACTCTGGAAGAAGAGTCTGCAAGTCCAGATTGCAAAACATACAAGATACTATATGAAGTGGGACAGGGTATGTGTGGGGGAAGCACAATGAAAAGACCATAAGGCTACTCTATATTTTCAACAAAAATAAATTTACTTCTCCAGATTTCCAAAGGGGATAGGAAGAGAAGAAAGCAGCAGACCTATCAGTCAATGATTTACTATGTAAGTCAATTCTGTATCAATTTAAAAATCCTTTCTTCAGTGCCCTAGAGTTTCATTTTGGGGCAAAGCATTCAAATCTTACTTAAACCTTAGAACAAAACAAAATTAATCAAACAAACAGAAAGGTACTCACCTGGGGTCCAACAACAGCTTTAACAGTTTCAGCCATTTTTGCCAGGTTTTTAGCACATTCCACTTCTGTTAAAAACACATTCCACATAGTTACTGTCTACACTAACAACTGTACCATATGCTAAATGCTTTTTACATTCTTCCTCTAACAGATAAACTATGGAGGGGATCACCTTCACTTTGTAACAGGCCTTTAGTTATAGGAAATAGGTGATAGTTCTGTCCGCTTCAGCGGAACAGCTACTAATGTAGAAATCACATTATTGACGGTCTGCAGCACAGGGGCCTGACAACAGATTTAATTCCATCATGACAAAGCTCATTAAATGCCAGAAAGAGCCACTCACCCAAGCTAAGCTTTTTTTCTACCCATGCGACTACATCCTTGGTATATTTTGACCATGCTTTAGCATAGGACAGAGCTGATTCAATCCCACTGTCATTTCTTAGGAGCATGCTATCAACTTCCTCGGCTCGAAGATGTCCTGAAAGTAAAGCATCAAACTTAAGGAAGTGAGTTTTAGACATGACCACACACCAAGAGCAAAGCCAGTATTAGCCAACTGTGAATGCTAAAGCAGCTCTGATCTGGAATTGTTCTTTAATGCCACTTGACCCTAAACAGGACTGACAGAGGTTTTAGAACAAATTAAAGGGTCATAGTATTTTATCCCGACTAGTCATATGGTCAGCTTACTTTCTTTAAGAAAGTGATCCATCAAAACATCAGTCATATGCAGAAGTGCTTGATGCCTTTTTTTTTTTGCCTCCAAAGCAATCCAAGTTATTCACACAATAACATTCTGCTACAGTAATTTTCACACTGAAATTTTAATGGCAGCATAGATATAGAAAAAGTGACTAAACAATTTATTTGCAGTATTTTGGAAAAAGAGAACATAGATACAGAATGGTGTTTATTACAATTAAAGGAATGACCTACCTTGAATATCATCCCTTTCATGCAGTGAGCCCCCAGACTCCACAGAAAGGTTCTCAAAAGACTGGTGTACAAGAAACAAAACATTAAATTAGAGAAGAAAAGCTCTCACTAGAACTGACGGATAAAATAAGAGGCATAATCTGCCTCTTACTGTGCTGTAATTTCTTCTTATCTGAGGAGATAGGATATCCTACGCTATCTACGGTAACCTTATAAGCTTCAATAGCTATAGATTGAAACATAAAACAGCAGGGAATCATTACACATCTTTAAACTAATCTTGAGAGGTTGTGATGAAAGATTGCATCTTTTAACAAAATAAGCTGATATTTTAGGGACTTCCAGCTTTTTCTTAGAAGCCTCCCTATCATTTACGGAAGAACAAGCAAGAAGAGGGGGAAAAGATCACGTCAGCCCTGGGAACTGTTCACACCTTTCTGGTAGTTAGTCTAGTTAGCACAGCTATCGATGCTCATTTGTCCATCCACATTCACCCAACTACAAACGTCCAATACCACTCTTTAAAGGCAAGCACGTGGACAAAGAGTGCTGCTCTGTGACTTTTACTTATATCCTCCTACTTCATCAGAACTAGACCCATATGCCCCAAAACATCCAATCACTCGTCCCAATGAGCCGAGCAACAAAAAAGCTTGACTGACTTCTAGAGAGATTCCACTTCAAGTGAACTTCAACCAAGCTGACTTCTTTCCCCCTACTGCCCAAGAACTCTCAACCTAGGTTAGAGGCAAGTCTTTACACATATTTTGAGGATTTTATCCTTCTCCTTTGTTATGCTCTCAGATCTACATAGCTTCCAATAGCTTACCAATAGCTTTGCAATAGCTTAAGGAGTAATAATAGGTCACRTCTGCCTCAGCTCTCCCGACATATTCTGTAACTCTGTTGCTTTTAATTAAGAAATATCTTTGCTTCCTCCTGTACTTCCAGTTGTACTAAAATGAAAATCTTTACATTTGCTAAATAAGAGTGTATATACATATCATTTAATTTAACACTCTAAATTGAATGCCTAAAAAAAGAGGTAGATTCCCTTGCAGTCGAGAGAAACAAAATCGTCTCCCACCTCACTTCAAAGCAATCCACAACAGCTTAGATAGAAGTGTTTACATGCTAAATTCGATGAAAAAAAATATGCTCTAATCTTTATAAGGTTTAACTGGCTGCTGTGTTCAACCACAGACATATATATCTGCAGGAATGAGAAGTTAATATAGCTACTTAAATATTTTGCATTTTAATTCCTCCTAAGGCTAAATTCCTACCTAGCCTCCAAGCTTGTTCTCCGTGCTGCAGATYAAAGCGATATGCTTCATCTATTAAACAAACATTTACTTGTCTGAACGAACATACACCTAAAAAATTAAGACAGATTTCCAACGAATTGAACCATATTATTCTACCTGCTCCAAAGTTTATTTACAGTCATTCTCCTCCATCTTCAGAAAAGCAAATGACACAAAAAGGGCCTTTAAATATAAGCTAGTGACTTCTGGAGTGATTACGCTAGAATTCCTTCTTCATTTTGCTATATTCTAATTTTCCCTTGGTTTCTTCTGCCTTAAGGTTTAAAAGTATGATCTTTCAGACAAGCACTTAGTCTGCAGTACAATATATGGGGACTTCTTCCTCAARTATGCAAATATTTTTGCATTGCAATGCCATTATAAGGAAGGGAAAAAAATTATATGATTTTTTTCACATATATATTACATAATACATTTTGTCTATATATTTACCAGGTATTGTGTAAGTGATACTCTTTTCACTAAGCTCTTTAAATAAAGAGATTTTTAAAATAGTATTTAAAGAGATCAATTTCAAATTTATTTAAAGTCTGAAACATACTTAGAGCAGGTTATCATTTGCTCTAGTATTGGAGCGCTAGCTCAAGTGAGTCATCACTGGCATTTAGAACCAAAAATACTGAAACCCCAAATGCATTTTGTTAATGGGTTTAGTCTTGTTTTAAAACAAGACTCCAAATGCCCCAGCCACAAGGTACCCAGAGTTTCAGGGGAAACGAAAGCCTTTACGAGACACGACTGCACGCTGCACAAGAACGTGCTTARCCTACCCGACTTCTGCGCGATACCGGAAGCCCCAGTGACGAGCCATTGTCTACATCTCCCATAAGGAAGTCTGAAACRCTGCCAGAAAAACAGAGAGTTGCGTTACCTCAGTAGTTTACCTCACCAAACAATTTCAGATCACTGAGAGCAAAAACTCAAATTCTAAGATCYTTCAAAAAACTGTGCAGAATTAAAAGTACTTCTTGTATTCCTGCAAATTGCATACCATCATGCTTTCCCAGGTTAAGAGGGAAAGCAAAACAAAACATCAAGCAGTAAAACTGTTCCGGATATGGTTCATTTAAATTCACTTATCCGTCAATATTTGTTGAAAAGAAAACTAAAGTATTGTGCTTTAGTCTCAATTCCATTCAGCTCTATTGACCTCTTTAAAATTCATTCTAAATTCTAGCTTACACGTTTCCAAAGGTGAATGCCAATGTTTCAATGGAAGAAAATATTTCACCAAAGAGTTCTCTCCTGTTTTCTTCAGTGACTTCTTTGAAGTTGACCGCTTAGGAGGGGGGGAAAAAAAAAAGGCGCTTAGGAGGGGGGGAAAAAAAAAAGGAGGGTGAGTGGTGCAAATCAAGCAATCTTCATACATAAAGTCTCCTAAGGAGCAGGTTATTTTATATTTTTGTGAACAGTTTGAAAAACAGTTTCAAAAAAATTAGTAAAACTTTAAAAACACTACAAATAAAGAAATGAATGAAATGATACAGATTTTCCCAGAGTGAGAATGTGATTACTCTTTCACTTCTTCCCAGTTGAGATGAGAAGCAGCTTTGTGGGGGTACGTGGTGGTAATGGTGGGGGAGATGAAAAATTGCCTTTTACTAGCCAGAATCATCAACACAGCAGCAGCAAAGCTATATAACAGCTCACAAATGCAGAGTCAGGTATTTGGCAACTGCTTCTCCTTTTTAAAGAAAAAATCCTAGAACKCAAAGCAGGAGCAATAGTTTCTGGGGCTTGTCCCCTCCCAACCCTATAAACTGCATCAGTATACAGGTTTTTGGTATTGAGTACGGAGAAACAGAAAGTGACCCAAAGGGAGCGCCTATGGCAAAGCCCTTCCGTTATCAGCTCCCTGAGGGCTTGGCACCCCCCCTCAGTTTTGCCTGTCAGAAGTGGGGAAGAAACTCAGCATGAGGACCACTGTCTCCAAACAGGGAACGGGGAGTTCTCCAACAAGCTGGTGACCCGAACCAGCACGAAGCATCGGCTGACGGGCCGGCTCCATGCTCTCTGTGGGAGAAACGAGGGCAGCAGCGGAGTGATTCATCCAGGGTTTCTATTAGTGAAACTGCTAGAGGAGGGAGAACGGAAAAAACAAAGCCATGCAGAAGCACTCAATGCTTCTTTTATCTAGGTTCCAGTTTAAACTCTAGATCATGGCTGATGGGGAAATTATTCATAGAGAAGTAAAGTACACTCCTCTGAGCCAAAGCCGATGCCCTCTGAAGGGAAGTCAACTTTATGTTGGGAGAACATATTCCACATTGGGAGACAATTCCACATTAGTATCTGTTACAAAAAAAAAAAAAGATTAAAAAAATCCAATGCAATATTCCTAATTATCTAGATGCCTAAGTCTACAGTAATTACTGCCATCTGTTTCAGAGATACCACATTGACACAGGTATAGCAATTCACCCCCCCCCCCATTGACCACTTTTTGCAAGATCTTTAACAATAAATTCATTCTCCTTAGCATTTCAAGTGCAAATACTGAAATAATGGAGTTCCACTGCCTCTAGAAATAGCAAAAACTATGTTGAAATGTCATCCATTCTACACACATTTTCTTAACAAATTCAGGTATCAGACTCTAATCTTAAAAAGCATTTAAACTTCCTGCCAGGTGCCTAAACACTAAAGGGTAGCAAACAAAGAAAGTACAGTAATCTGTTCCCCCATTAGACTTCCTTTATGAAAGGAAAAGTTTTCAACCAGTAAATTAACACAGCTGAATCCATTTCTTCAGCATGCATAACCAACATTTTTATAACAACTATTTCTATAGAAGGCGATTAGAGAAACTACGTGGTCTGGTGGGCTATTTCCACAATCACTTTCAGACCTGGAGGAGTATGTTGTAAAAAGCCAACAGCAACAAAAAACTGACACTCATTACAGAGATATTCATAGTCTCTACAGTCACAGCTACTACTACATTAAGACTTCTCCCAGCTCTTCTTTTTCTACATTCTGTAATTAAATAAAAATGCCTCTGGCACCTTTAAAGTGAGACTCATAATTCACAATAAAATTCCACAGAGAACAATKTTTGAACAATTTTGTAAATATCAAAGGAAGAAATTCCTCCTCCCTCCCAATTTAGTTTAGTTGAAAACCTCAGTTTTCAAGAGAGAAAGCTGCTTGTAAACAAACTCTGCATGCCAAATCATTAAGTGACAACAACTATTCCGAGAGCTATTGATTGCCTAGTGACTGGAAAAATCATTTGACTACAACATGTAACAAACTGTGTGAAAATTAAAAGGAGCCAACAAAAGCTGTCTGCATGTTCAAAGCACTTACCACAGAAGCCTTAGGACATCCATTAGCCCCAGCGTCCTCAGAGAGCAAGCACTTCTTTCACTTTGTTAGGGAGGCGTTAATATAGATAACCTCACCCTAAAGAAAAGCCTTCTGCCTTACTGCGCTTTCCTGTTCCAGGAAGGCTCCAAGAGCTCTGTTAAGCTTTACATTTTATTTACTGGGGAAATCTTTTCTTTTCAGGTTCTATCTCATCAACTGAATAACAAATCTCACAAAACATTTTCAGAATTACCACTTCTCCCAGTAAAGATTAGTCTAAACTCTTACAAATTCAGCTGAATACAAACAGCTTACTTTTAGCTTACTACCTCTGGAATGCTGATGTACTTAACATCAGCTTTAAACCATGCACGCTCTTTCCCCAGGACATCCTGACTGCACACAATAGCTACTGACAACAATGAACTATAGTAATATTTCCATGTCTGGAAATGACAACTATCTATCTATAGTTCTACAAATTTCAAAGTGAGTATACAATTTAACAGCACTTTTAAGTAATACTTCAGATGGCACACAGTAAAGTTTGAATGCAATACATTAAAGTATTGCAAACCTGGCTTGCATTAAAGGTGCTCTGGATTTCCAAAGCTGGCAAGGGTATCTTAAAAAAATGAGGTGGTCTGAATAACCTCAACAAAATGCTGCAAGCCACTGTAATTTTGAACTTTGGGGTCAAGTCGCCAGAAGCTTTCTGAATCATGTGCAGAATAGGCTGGGAAAGAGACTGGGAAACCATGCAATAACCACAGAGCTTTTGGACAGCAGAAGCCCAGCAGCAGGAGCGAGAACTGCTTGGGAACATCTGAGCAGTGCTTCTGCAGCTGTGGAGAAGGGCACAAAGGTGTCATGATCTAAGTGCAACTAGGGCCTTAAAAGTTGATACATAGACAGCTCATGGCAGCTACTGCACAGCTCCAGCTTCTTGGGTGTTCTCTTGTCCCCTTCCAATCACATAAGACAGGGTGGCCCAGGAAACCCAGGGGATACCGTCATACAGACTCCATGGAGTCTGCAGGAGTTTGATGGCTTCCTCCTCCCCGCAGGGAGGCCTGCAGCACCAAAAGCAGCAAAGCTCTCCTTGCCAGCTTGGTGTGAGCGCCTGCACAAGCCTAACCTACACCAGACTGCAGAATTTTCTCTTTGCAGGTCAATTTTCTCACATCTGATGGATAGAAACGGTAACACCACCACTACCTATTTCCTCAGACAGGAGTACATCTCTAACCCATACTAGCTGACTTCTTGGAAGGGACTGCATTTGCAGCCAATTTTCTTTCCTTAAGCTCTCAACAACGCTTTAGAGACCCTTTCAGAATTATTTCAAAAACAACCCACAGAAGTGGGTTTTAATGCTTCTTGTTACTCATCTTGTCTTATACTAGAGTCCACATGTTAAAAAGATACATGTAAGAGAAATTTGGGGGTGGGGAGAGAAAGCCAAGTAAAGAACAGTAGACTGCCACCTGGAAAAAGGGCAGAAAAGCAGTATTCTGGAGACCTCACAAGCAGGCAACATCAGCAGGCTGTCCAGGCCCCACAGTTCTGCTTTTAATTGTGTCACGCACTGTCCCTAACCTCACTGCAAGATCATTTTTAGCTTACTGCAGACAAGACAAGTTTGAGGAACCGTTTCCTACCTGCCCTCTAATAGATCTTGCTCTGGATTTACAACACAGATCCACCACCAAAACTGAAATAAGTTCACCTTTGCTAGGGCTATTCTGTTTTGATGCAGAACTGTTATAGAAAAACCATACCAAAAAAGGAAACTTTTACAAGATTTTTACAAGTGTAGTTTTCAGTTTTATCAAGGATCTATTTTCAATCTAGTGATCCAATTAAGTCAAAAGGTGCAATTTAGAGAAAAAAACAATAGTCTGGAATTTAGCCTGTGATCATGAAACACATGTAGTTTATGCTGTCTGTGGCCATCAGCTATTTAAGGATAGTGAGTGGGAAAATAACAGCTATGAGCATGACTGTATGCCAGACTGGGAAGCGACTGCCAGAAATAGGACTCTGAACACGTTCCAAGAACATCCTTACTAATAAGCAAGGAGCTTCAGCAAGTCTTAATACGTCCAGATCAAGTGAGGTGTCATTTAAAGAATACTCTTCTCAAAGCAGTCACACGAGCACAGATGAGAAAAGTCCACGCAGTGAAGCCCAGTGAAGCACCTCCCATCCAAGATGTATTCAGAGAAAACAAACTCTTTCCCCCTGCAACYGCCATCTAAAATGATGCAAGTCTCACTCTGTTCAGCCAAAACAGCGCTCTTGGTCTATAACAAGATCAACACGTTATGGTTAGATTTTTCTTTCATTCGGCCCCAAAGGAAAAGCTAAAACAAACACGGAATGAAAATTATCAAGCAAAACACAGTATCTGCAGCGCAAGCGCATTTGTATCACTCCCAGGGAAGGGCCCAAGAAATGACTGAGATTGCCTTGAAGGAAGGGGCACAAGCACACAAACTTTGGGTCACATTCAGAACATTCCCACTAGCAGTAGCTTAAATGCAGCAGCACTTACTAACAGTAAATCATAGTGCAACTTTGACTTGCAAGAATACTTTACAGGCCAGGGCTTGGAGTCTTCTGGGTTCCAAATTTACTGTAACTGACTTCATTAAAAGCAAAAGCAGGCCTTTGTTAAAATAACTTTTAGTTCCAAATTTGCCCCTACTTTTAGTTTCAAGGGCAAGCTACATTGGAAACCCTGATATTATATAGAGACATTCAAAAAGATCCTTCTAGAACCTACAACAGTTCTATTTCTGGAGGAAAAACTCATGTGCAAAACCCAGGTTGTTGCCATTTCATCCTCTCCTAAATAAACAATATTTGAAATTTTCCGTGCCAGGTTAATCTTCTTCCTAGTCATAAATCTGACTACAGATACAGAATGCTTCCACGTCTTTTTATAGCTCTGTCCTCCAATGACAAGAAACAGATGAGTCAGATGGACTTATTTTATTAACACAGCCTGGGAAGAGAGCAGAAAAAGGACACTAAGTCAGTCCTACCCAGTCCCTACGTTCTTGTAGTTTCCTGTTTATTCAAAAGTTACATTACTTGTAGTGTAAAACCACAGCTGAAAACCTGTGAACCCACCGAAAGCAAACGTGCCAGGGCTACTCTCCGCCCCAGCGCGCTCTTTCCACTCTGGCTGCCTCAGTGCCAGCTGCAATCCACTCCAGTTCCACTACAAAAACAGACTAATCAGCCTCAAAACAAAGAGCAGCTGTAAAAAACCAAAAAGGTACTAAGGAGAGGGACAAACTGTCATCACATTAGCCAAAGATCAAGCTGTAGGGGAAGCAGGCCTCTTGCTTAGAGCACTGGCTTTGCTGTCCACAGAAGACAGACTGAAGTAACAATCTTAAAGAGCTGAAATCCTGCAACTGCTGATACTTATCTTCAGACACATAAGGAATACAGTGGCTGAGCAAATCGTAACAAAAGTTACCAAAATCTTCATAGAAAAAAAAGTGTGTATCAAACAAGAGTGTAAATATTGAGGTAGGACTATAAGCTGGGAAAAACTCCCAGTCAGATGTTCGTAAATTTTGCCAAAAAATTTCAAATAACTAAGATTGATCAAACCTGTGTTCTTCGGTTTCACTCAAAGCTGTCTTTTCTTAATAATTAACTTGGAAACGCCACACTGCCAAGTCACATTGCATGGGATCAGAAGTATAACTGTTCACCAGAGCGAGCTCGTGCTTGTTTTAAYCAAGAAATAATCACGCAGTTTACGTGTGATTACGTGAAGCCCCTCACTTCTGGGCCAGCTGTCTGCTGCTTCTGAGAAAGGCAAATAACTCCATGACAAAGTAGTGAGAATGCTGTGTACAGACAGTAATTTCATATCATACATCATAACCTTTTACTCCACTGGATAACTTTTATTATTTATTCAATCTGGAAGAAGGAATTCATATCAGATCAGCACTTTGCACCATCCAACCACTATATTTTTGATCTCAAGTCTTTCGATTTTGAGTCTTAAAGCTAGAGCTTCAGTATTGTCAAACCATTGCCTATGAGAAAACTAGCCAGTTTGTTATGTAGCCGGGTTATGTGTATCAGTTTTGACTTAGTCAGTCAAAAATTGAACTAAATTTCAACTCATGGACAGAGACATATGGTAAGCTACGGTTACCTACCATAACAAAAGCACCCGTTACCATGTATCTTTTTCTGAGATATTTCTCATCACACAAGACCATATTTAACATAGTTCAGGTGAGCTATGGCTGAACACAGACTTGAAGACCTGCATACAGTATAGTCTTAGGTCACAATCTAGTTGAAAACATTTGCCAGAAAACTGAATGACATACAACTGTGCTATTTTTATTTCAAATGGCTTTCCTAGAACAATGAAGAATATGGAAAAATGTCTTTCTAACTGTAGCTTGTCTTTTCATCTAGAAAATTATGTAATCCTTCCATTACCGCAGCTTCTGATAAACTCCACATACTAATAGCAAGTGGTCTCAACAACCAAAGTTGGTAGTTAGTTAATATGTTCACACTTGAAATAACCAGGTCAACTAAAATCTGTTATTACCAGGGAGAAAAGCCAAAAGTATCTGTGAATATCCATACCGCCAAAAAGTGGTGCAAAAATTTAAGAGTTATTTCTTCTACTCATTCTCAAGAGAAATAAGTAATTCCCAGAGCAATTACTGAAAGAGYATCTGCTCAAACCATGCAAAAACAGATACCTATAAGAGAATGTATCAAGTGGAAAGGCATCTGTCCAGGGTTCAGTGTTACTGAATTAGATGATGGACCAGATTGCACCTGGGGGATGAGGGTAGGAAATAATATGGCATCAAGTTCAGAAGGTTGCAAATGCTTTAAAGGAATGGACTACTACTCAAAACATCTTGCATTCAAAACATTCTCTCTCCCTCCCCAAGTTACATTTTGAATGTAATTCAAAATGCTTAATTCCTCACTTCCGAAGGAGGTGTGCGTGTGTGTTGGGGGGGGGGGAGGCACTGGTGGTGGAAATAAACAAATGCTGATCTGGAGTAAATGGTTCAGCAGCAGAAGTACACAAAAGTGACCTAGGACTTACAGTGGACTTAAAATGTGATGTTATTACAAAAAAGGCCAACATAATTATGGGATGCATCAACAATGTTATCATCTAAGGCAAGGAAAGTCATCCCACTACTTTATTCAGCAATTGTGATGTCTCAGCTGGCATAAACAGTGACCAGTTTGGGGCACTGTATATTACAAACACTGATAAACTAAAATAGCCCAGAGGACTAATATTGTAAAAGTTTTAGGAAACATGATTTAGGAAAAGTTGAAGTAATTGACTTTTTCACATATTTGAAGTCAGTTCTCCTCCGTTTTTCCTCAAAGAAGGAAATGGTGAACTTTGACTTTTCCCCACTGAAATTGAGATGCATTGCAATCTTACTATACCAATCAAGCACAGAAACAGGCTTTGCTGCTGCTGCAGAACTGTGCTCGTTGGCAATTTAGCCTGTTCTCATGGATAAACAGTCCGTTACTATTGTGCACACGTACTTAACTCTTCCAGAGAGCAAGAAAGCAAATGGCAACCTCTTGGGTATACCCTCTGCATTTTTATTGTTGCATACAATTCTCTTAAAGCAAGTTCAGAAATTGCAGAGTTATAGTCTTCTGATGCTCTCAAATAGCAGGGACAGCCCTGTAGGAAACATTATATGTCACAGGAAGAAAATGAGAAGTGGGCTACTAGATTCTGCTATATTCAAGGAGCAAATGGGCAGATCAGTACGGCTATAGGAAGAATCCACAAGAAACCTGGAAAAATCCTAGTTATAAGAATCAGGCAGCTAAAAGCATTAGCATTTTGACCAGCATTCCAACTTTATTGAATCAGTGCTGTGTATTTAGCCATACTAAGATAATCAGAAGACAAGGAAAAAAAAATATCCTAGAACAAGGAGAAAAACTAAATTTTATATCTCAGAAGGAAGACTGTCCACATGATTTAACAAGGGTAAGAGGTGAAGATCTAACCCTACTCAAAGCATTTTCCATGCCATGTAGAAAAAACAGTAGTGGTTCCACTTTAATACATTGGACTTTTTCCAGAATAGGGAGTACTACAGTTCAAGGTTACACATAGGAAAAACAGCTACAGCTTACGGGGCTGGAATGATTGTACGCTTCACTATTTGTATTCTTCTGAAAGGCTGTCCAAGAACTGCAGCAGCAAAGGACAGTAATAGAAACTATTATCATATGTCTCCTAAGTTGGTTTTATTTTGTTGTCTGACACCTTCAAGATGCTGATGATCTCTGAGGAATTCACAAATATTAGGCCATTCAGATTTTGATTGTCCATTCAGATATTTCTTCACTTGATACAAATTCAACACAATCTCTATACATTCACAGAATTTAACCTTGGGTTTGCCAAAAATCTTTTAATTCAAATGTCTTCATTTCATTCAGCAATATACAAGAAAAGAAAAAAAAATCAAGATCAAAGGCTTCTGTTTTTGTAATCCCAGGTAGTTGTGCAGCTATCTTCCAATAACCAGGTTAGGAATAGTTTAAGTAGGTTAGGAATAGATTAGAATAAACATTTCACTTAGAGGAAGTATTTTTAAACAAAATTGAGCATTTTAAAAAAAGCTATTAAAAAACTTGCTTCTTCTGTATACATGGAATCCTATCCATAGTTCCAAACAAGAGTCAGCATCAAGTAACTAATTCAAATTTTCCCAGAATTTAAAAAGCAGTTATTTCCTTACCTTTTACTTTTGCAATAACTGTTCCTGCAGCACTAAGAATGTCAACAGAGTTTAAAGCCTGATGTTTGTTTATCACCGCTTTTAAAACACGCAGCAATTCCCCCAAACGTTCGTGTACTACATGATGAAGGCCATCTTGATTTTCTGAAAAGGTAAAGGAGAAACTACATTAAAAAAAGCATATTAACTTGCAAAACTGACATGAAAAAAACACTTTGACAGCATTCAGCTGCATGGAAGTCTAGGCCATGTGGAAGCTGGGCCTGCGYAGACCACAGAAATTGTTTAAAAGGAAAACTGTATTAGCATTTACCAACAGATTACTTGTGACATGCATCGCTTACATAAAATTAATTTCTCCCCAAAGTCAAGCACAAATAATTCAAACATTTTAGGAATTCTACACCAATACACTAATTTTCCACAATTAAACCATTTTTACCCCATTTTGTTAGGGCATTTCATCAATTACAATTTTGATAGTTACATACATTCAAAAACAGTATCAGCTGAAGCAGATTTGGATTGCTTATTTAGCTATTTATTCAGTTAACACAAATTCAACACCATCTAAATCTATTCAGAGAATTTAGAAAAGATTTTTGGCAAGTGTTGTCCAATTTTGACTATCTTTTAATTCCAGCATCAATAAAATCTTAAGCATCTTTATTACATAAGCCTGGATCTACAAAGGCCTGCCTTTAGGCAGGTCAGCCCTGATGAACTCAGAGAAGGTGAACACATAAACAACTTTGTGGAACTAGGCCTGATCTAGAAAAATTCACACACACTCAGCCTCTGGGGTGATATATAACGTGATCCCCGTGCTCTGTTGTGTGAGCCCCTGCTGCCCCTTTTCAGTAGCCTTTGCTGTACCCATGGACCAGGTTAAGCCACAAGTTCTTCTGCTTTGTTACAGGAGAGGTGCCACTGTGTGGAATTAAAGTTTCACATGCACTGGAGTGCTGCATTACATGCTGCAATAAAAAGCTTTCAAATTCAGGAAAGTCTAGCTTATGAGAAAGAAAAAGAGGATCTCATACAAGCTGACTCATTTCCCCRTAGAGCAAAAAGCAATGGCAATGCTAACTGTGCTGTCCGTGACCACAAGAGCAAAAAAGGCAATACGATTACAGTACAGTGCAAAGTGATTCARTGCTACCAAGAGCAGTTTCAAACCTGAGTTGTTGTTCTGGTTACAAGGCATTATTATTTAGACTAGAAGAACGTAAATTTTTCTGAAGGGTCAACAAAGCACAACATGACTTGTCACTACAGTATAACGCTACCATCTAGTGCATGGGTGAGGGGCTACATACAAATAATACTGCATTTATTAAGTGCAAAGGTACATTTTGGGGACTTGCAGTCACCAAAAGCAAGTTTTTTGAGGACCGCTGTACTTAAGGCTTTACTTCCCTAAATGTCAAATATTATGTGATTCTTTTGACTCAAACTGGCTTATCATGGTCAAGGAAAACCTTGACTCAGGAAGCGGATAAAGGCCAAAATATTATCTTTCAATCATAGGCACAGCATGCTCTTTTCCTACTGCAGTGGGGGTGAGAAGCTCTTGAAAGCCTGCATCTTTTACAGGACTCATATGAGTTTAGGAAAACCTGATTTACATAGCAACAGGTCAAGAAAGCTCCATCTACACAATTTACTCAAGAGAAACTCAGTTGTGAATATATCTTCATTTACAGGTACACGCAGTGATTTTAACGAGGACCCACAGGCATAACAGACAAAGGCAGATAGCTGTCAGGAGGCTGGTTCGAAGTGCAGCTAGAATTCAGCACGTACATACACCTACGCACACTAATAGTGGAGGCAATTTTAAAAAGACATACCTTGATCTAAAAGTATGCTAGAGGTCAGAGTTTTGAACTTTAATAGAGAAAACACTGCAGGTACGCAACAGTCCGTGGAAGCAACCATAGTGGAGGCTGGTGCCCTGGAGAAGAGGTGACTTACAGGGGTATGCCAGAAGCTACAAAATCATGAGGCATGAGGATAGCAAGCACTTGTTCCTCTCCACTGTCTTTTTCAATAGGGAAAAAAAAAACAACAAAAAAACAAACAAACAAACAAACAAACAAAAAAACTAAACCAAACCTCAGGATGATTAAATAGAACAAGCAAAAGCCAGATTCAAAACAGTCGTGGTTGATCATGTAACAGACCTGTGGAGCTCCCTGCCAAAACAGTGCAGACACAAGCTGATGTGGAAACAAGGACAGACTGGACAAGTTTCTCTAAGAGTTTCTCTGTGTGTTACTAGGGACATAAATGCCTTACAGGGCTGGGCCAAGGGTCTGGATAGCCCGTTCCATGTGCAGCGTGGCAGCAAGAGATGCTGTGTAGGACCAGCATCCGCAGTGGCTGCAGCAGATTGTTCCAGGGCAATTCAGTACTTGTTTACAGGCCCATTGCCTTTGAATTAATCTAATCCCTTTTTGAATCGACCTCCATAATATTAAAACAAAAACAAACAAAAGCTAAATACTCCATTTTTTTATTCCACTGAACTACTAAGTATTATACTAAAACAAACTATATAAACTGCAAAAGCTTAAGAACTCCCCTGAGCAGAAAGTGCTCTGAGCCTGGAAAAAGTGTATCTGACTCACTGTTCCTGCTCTTCACTGTCTACTYACTTTTGCCATTTACTGAAGCTCAAACGCTTGGTTAGAGGCAGCATTAGCCTGAACCAGCATGGCCATTCACACCCTCTAGCCCTCGGAGAAATTCTGCAGCCTCCATAATGAAACTAGATAATTATAATGGTCCCCTTGGGCTTTAAATCCATCGAAGGCTCAATTATACTCAATATAYGCAACCATAAATGCTACTAGGAGTACGGGGCAGCACCAGGCAAAGGTAAAGGGGGAAAGGAAAGATAGCAGATGCTCACAAACCCAAAGYGGATCAGACAACACAGAAAATATATCTGAAAATTGTAGTAACACGTTTCCAGCAAATGGAACATTAAATAAACAAAGGTAATTCCATCAAGCTCATCAGAAAACAAATCTTGTGTATAGACTTCAGTTTTGAAATATATCGCCTATGGWGACAGTAGACTAACCTCTTCTTACAAACTTCAGATGTGGACAAATCTTCCGGAATCCCGCTTTGGGGACAGAGTAATGATTTAAGTTGGCAAAATTGGGACAAATAGGCTTTTACAGGTGCATTTAAATGTGTAATATATACTAAAACCTCCCTCCCCATAATGTGTCTATTAAAAAAAAGAAAAAAGAATACAGGCAGTCCTCACCTATGGAGCATGAACATTAGAATTGGCTGGCTAGAGACAACATGCACAAGCACACAGCTTGACCAGAACTGCATCTATTTCACAGCCAAAACGAAGGCATCTGCCATCTAACGGGTACACATCCACTTGAGACTAGAGTAAAACAGGATCAGAATTACCCATGCACAAGTCCCACACACAGGGCTCTGCCCAGATGATGGCAGAGGTCTTTTGGCAATATAGCGTGTAGGTGGGTTCCTGGTCCCACAGCAGGTAGGGCAGGGAAACAGCCATCATCTGCACTCTACAAAATACACAAAGCCTGGGAGTCCTTGGAAAGACTGTCTCAAAAGACAAACAGATGAATTATCCTGGGGAGCTCAGTGCGACCCACAACCAGAGGCTTGTTGCTGCTGGTTAAAAACAGCCTCTTGGGTCAAAAAAAACCCAGAAAACAAAAACCAACCAAGTAAACAGAAACCCACAAACACATACTGGAGGCTAATCAAAGCACACCTGATCCCAAAATGTAGCTTCTTAACATTTGATAGTATCTCACCAGACCAACCGAGTTGAACAAAAAAATAGAGGAGAGAAGCTTCAAGCACACAAGCCTCCAAGTCTGAAAGAGAAACAGTAAGCTTCAAAGGGAAATACCAGTTGAAAACAACTGCTGAGTTGAATTAATGTTTATCATAGCATCCAAGAAAACACTATCACAAAAATAATGCATTCAAGCATGAGGTTAGTTATTTGTACTCTCAAAAGCAAAAATCTGGTTACACCCAACTGACATTTCTTTGTATTCCATTGCTGCATTATATGTTTACTAAATATTTGAAACATTTATTGTTTCTGTGGCTGGAGAAGACAAAAGGTCTGCGATACAAGTAGTGCTGACAAAGAGAAAAAAAGGCATCAGGAACCACAATTACACTGCACTGAGTGTTCGTGAATAGCAGTTGCTAATGAGAGATTTCCTGTCCAGGACAGATTCACAACCCTCAGGTAACAAACAATCTAATTATGCCAGATTAATAGAAACTCAGTTTTATTACTGAATAGTGCCAGTAGGTTAGAGCGTGGTGCTAATACTGAATAGTACTGAATAGCTAAAAGATCTACAGAAAGTCAGAGCAAATATTGTTTACAGTGAAAAGAATTCATGAAAAAAAAGTTTCCAAGAAGTTCATGCAATTTAATCTAAGTAGCCACAAAAATCAGTATTTACCGTCAGTTTTTCTTCTGTCCCTTCTTGTCTCACAATATAAAAAAAAACATTTATCTACAGGAAGTCAAGCAGGAAATTCTTCCACCACTGGATACTACGGCCAGTTCAAGATCACACTTTCTGTGGTTGCAACACTTAGCGCTGTGGAGTGCAATACCCTGGGGCGACTGCCGCGCAACCCCAGCCACCCCCAGGCAACTGCCCTTCTGCCCTGAAGCAGACCAGAGCTCTCCAACCACATGAGTCAAGCTGTTTGATTAGATGACTGAAGTACCTTTGTAAACTCCTGGAAGAAGTAATTAGTCCAAAATGGGGAACCTCCACCATTACCACCAAACAAATTCTAAAACAAACCAAAAACAAAACATAGGAGTCTGATATTCCACTTTCACCTCTGATAGCAAAGTTCTGAAGTTTCAAATTGCATCAGAAATAACATTTTGGCAGACATAATAAAGCTAATTTCTAGGTCTCATTCACAAAGAAAGAAGCTAGATGATACCTCCTAAAACTGAAAAAAAAGGCCTGAGATATCTTAGACGTTTCTTACATATCTTCTTTCAGCAGGGTTTAAATTCTGTCATTTACTCTAGCTGAAAACAAGATGTAGCTTCAAAATGTAAGAACAGCCACAAGGAAAGCATGCTCTGTAGGAGACAGAGAAAGGAGGCTGGCAGGAAAAAGCATGTATTCAGAGTTGACAAACCTACATCAAGGCTTTGGCTTAGAGCCTCAGCTCTGCATCTTCTGTAAAGTCTTACGTATAAAAAGAGTGGTATAACACGGTGACTAGGAAGCTGTCAGAGTGCTTTGGACAAGCACTCAGCCGGACGCTGCTCTCTTCTGAGCACCCATGCTGCCGTGGTTCCAGACACGTCGTTTTATGACCACTCACCTACCTTCAGCACCAAAACAGCACAAGCACTTATTTTCTTATTTTACATGTTTCTTAAATGGAAGCCTTTGCTTTCTAAACATTAACAAGCAATAATAGCCTTACAGCTACGGATTCTACTCATCCAAAACAAAATCAAATTCGCTGAGTAAGCTTGTTGGCATCAGCCTCGCTCCCAGCCACTGAGTGCCGATTACATGACACACAGTTGGGAAAGGCACTGCTGTGTCAGTTGGCTGGTATTTCTTTTGTCTGACCTGATTTACCGTTGGCCCAAACATTTCAGATGCTGTTTATTTTAACAAATGTTTGCCAAGACCAGTTTAAATGACAGACTAACGATCGTTTTTCCACATTGCCATCATATCCCCCACCTTGATGTTTAGACCCATTCAGAAGATCTAACCACCATGCTGTTCACAGCTTCTCCTGCTACATTAACACCTTCTAACAGCAAACCCTCCCTCCACCGCCCTACTTCCACTTTCCCATTAGAAAAAAAATATTGTTTTGTCATAGCTGAAAGTCTGCTTAAAATGGAAGTGGTCCCACTTGTGAAAAGAAAAGATAGAGTACATAGCTAAAGCAACTGAAAACCTACCTATGAAATTCTCTTGAAATCAGATTATGACTTAGGAAGAAAATACTCTTGTACCTTGTCTAATAAGGCCCTACTTTCCATAGGAATCTTTTTACAAGYAGAAAGTTGGGATTATTTTGCATCATGCATTTCACAGCTTCCAAGACATGCAATGAATGATACTATCAATGTGGAACCGCCTGCCAYACATATGCTCCACAAGTCTATATACTTAGACCAGTCTTTTTGCTCCACAAGCTATATACTTAGACTAGTCTTTTGACTATGGGGAAAATGCGTACAGACTCATCTTACTTGTGGTGCAAATTCTACTATAAACAAGATAGCTTGTATTTTTCATAAATAGCTTCCCTGTCTCCTCCCAGAATGACTAAAAGCCTCGTCTTTTTAAGTGTCTACCTTGAATTAACTAACTGGGTTTACAGATGACTCTGTTAGTTTGAGATGATGAATAAATGCAAGATGGATGAGAAGACTTAAATTCCAATTGTGTACAAAGCTACTAAGCCATAACGAACAGACAGAATCAAGCACTACAATCACTAGGTCTAGTCCTCATTTTGAAATTGGTCTTATAAACTGCTGTTTCCCCGTGCTCACATTAGAAGTACTTCAGTCCCACTTTTACTTCCATTGTAGATACAAGACTCAATACTGGTTTTTAAGTTCCACTCTGCATCATCTGCCTAAACCCCATCTCCTTCAAGAAAAAGGTGATAACGAAGACAGAGCTCTTGGAGGGTGGTGGTAGGAATAATCACACAAACCAGAAAGCAATTTCTCCAATATCCCAACACCTGGATCCAGAACTTTTTATTAAAATTTCATTTTATGAAATGTGAGCAGTTGTGTCATCTCTTTGATCTTCAGAAGATTCAGAGTAATGTTTGAGTAATAAACATTTCCACCTCCAAGGTCATCAACTTAGAAGACCATCAACTCTCATGTACCAGTAATCCGACTTTCAGCATCAATGTGAATTACATTGTTTCCATCATGTTCTGACGAAGTACTAAATGTTATCAGGAGCTCTGTCACCTAGGTCAGAAAAATCAGCATTGGAATGAAGCTAATTGAAATAAGGCAATCTTAAATTGAAATGTGTTACTGCCATCTTCAATGTCAATATTGCATACATAGAAACAGTTAGCATTCAGATCTGAACCTGATCCAGACTCAGACTTCCCAGTTAGCAGCACAGACTGTGCAAAACAGCCACGCAACAATGAACTGGGTTGAAATCATCTAACCCTTACAACCGCAGCTTTGGAAAGCAGTCCAAGATTAACCTATCTTTGTGTGTGCTTGCCCATCATACCCCTGCGCCACCTCTCTTCCTAGCAATCCCACTCTAACATGGGCATATTTGGGTCAAATCTGGCAGAGGTCACTACCAAGAGTAAAAACAAACTAAATCAAAACATACAGTCATGTTTCACACAATTCCTTCAACAACACTTAGATTAACCTTGCATATGATCAAATCAGTATCACTGCTTTTTAGTGCAGTCTCAAGGAAGCTTTCATAAGGCAATGTACATACAGGTTAGATGCTATTTTCATCAGATGTATGGGCATAAAATGAACAAAAATGTATTTCCTTTAATAGCAGTGTATAGATTCTATCTGTTGGTGGCCACAAGGAGTGCCTGCTGCTGCAAGTAGAGAAACTGCCTTAGCTATATTTCTTCCTTTAGTTGGCTGTATAAATGCACTGTAGACAGAAGTGAAATTTAAACATCTTTTAAAACAAAAATTCAATGGAGTTCTGAAAATATTTGCCATAGAGGTTTTTTCAATTGTTAAAGCCTCTTACAAGCCAGTACTGCCTTTGACAGCTTCTGGAAGCCATCACATCTCAGCTCCGTTTTATGAGGAGGAATTAGAAACTACACATCTCCTTGGTGGCAAAAAACAGGCCAAGGTTCGACAGCAAAGCAATCTCGCTCTATGATTTCCAGTAGCAGAAAACACTATTGCTACATCACACAGAAGGCAGATCAGGTATATTGTTCAAAGTGGCAACGAGTTTCAGCATCGGTATCACCTGAACATACCTCCAACTTGGTGCTAACTCAGCTGTCTGTCCTCTCACAACTGACACAGACCACTGGTGCGACCGGCACAAAAGCATTAAATGAACACAAACACCGACTGTCTTATGTGCTCTGGCAAAGGCAACAAATACAATTATGTGCCCAGATCAGTTAGGGTATCATTCAGCTGCCCCACTCACATTACATAAGGTGAGGTGTTATCAGCAGTTGGCATAAACTCTGCAGGAATTCTTGCCTTATGGTTATTTATGAAAGCCACATTTTCTTCAGTAGCAATGTCTCCTTTCTGAGCTATACAAACAGGCATGAAAGTGGTAAGAGTAGGAGAGGAGGCAAAACTGGAAGTAATTTTACTCAGAAGAAATACACATGAGAGATGTAACTCCAAAACTTTCTAAAGTCATTAAACCCTACAAGGTGGATTTGTAACATTAGACAAAAGTAGGTCTTGCTATGTTAAAAATAGTGTTGAATACAGAAAATTCTAAAAAAACTCCAGGTAAACAGGTGTAAAGCCATTGAGCAGTGCTGCAGTAAAGCATTAGAAAGAACAGCCAGAGTCCTAAAATATATGCAGCAATTGGTTCAAAGGAGACTGATGACTGCAAGCAGAGTCTCTCTCAGGTCCTTCTCAGTTCTGAGACTTCGACATCTATGCTTTCAAGATGCATCTTTGACAAGAGATTTTACAACTAAAATGTACAATAAACTCCTAAGAAATTAGCATTTCTATTTTCATTCATTGACTTTTTAAAGTATATAGCACCGATGTTTTCAAAAAAACCCTGCATTTTGAAGTCTTGTACTTTCAAAAATATGCTACTACAAAATAAAAGCTGCAATTTCCATAGCGTACAGTCTTATAGTCCAGCCACAGTCAAAATCATTTTTTATGAAATGGTCTAGCAAAATCCTATAATATGGTTTCCATCCTGATGGAAATCTGTAGGTCTAAAGAAAACAACACAAAAAAACCTCATATACCCAACACTGCTAACCACCTACATAGAACAGCTAAATGTGTTTTTGATAGAAAGACATAGCAAAACAGCACTAGTGCCCATTATGTCTTTGGCACTGCTTTCAGCTATTTTCCGCTGCTCTGTGAACTTTAGCACTTAAATWGAACATCCTTCCAGTATCTAACGAGGCAATTACTCTTATCAACCTTTAATTTTATTTACTTGGCTCACAAGAGTCACTTGGAAAAAAGCGGCAATAYAAGCACCAGAAAAATCTTGATTTTTAGATTGTCTACGTAATAGCTCACTCTTGAACAATTATTAGAAACTTAACACAAGAAATAATTTGTTTTGGAATTTCAGGATAAAAAAAGAGGGGGAGAAACATCTATAATGTTTTCCCTACTGGGATGAACGTTAATTATTTTAGAAAAAGCTAGCAAGAGCTAATAAAATMACTCTTAAATTAACGGATACATTTAAGTGACTGATAAAGCTTTTAAAGGAAATTCTATGCCAATTCTGTTTTTCCATTTCTTTAGAAAATTTTCAGTATACTGAGACGTTGTTTATCTTTTTAAATCTGAAAAAATAGACTTCCTTAAAACAGCTTTGGTAGCTAGAATTTGGTCTATTTTCTTTTTTTCCCCTGTACTTAGAGTTTTCAAAATAGCAAGTAAGCCAGTGCTAGCTTTTTTGTTAATCAGTATCATGGCAACCCTTGTTGTCATGGCATCATTAAAAGACACTACACCAAATTCATACACTGTCCTTGGCAACACATACCTCATATTTTTTTGCAACCAATATTTTAATCACATTATAYTGCAATAAAAGTGAAAACTTATAGCAAGTAAACACTTAACCAATTATTTCTGCTAAGAAAATTCTAAGGACATGTATAGTTTGATTAGGAATGAAGGAAGATGAGAAAGGCTTTAAAAAAAAAGGAAACAACTCCCTCCCATCATTTTACATAATAGCATCACTTTGGGAGTTTATTTGGAGAAGAATAATAGGGTGATTCAGTTCAGTGACACTGCAAGGAAATTTTCTGCAAATGGTTTATTAAATATAGTACATTAAAACTAGCAGTATTTTATTCCATGCTTTGTATTATAAAAGCATTATTTGCATGTAAGAAAGYATTGGGCAAGTCAGTTGCACATTGACAAGTCAGTTGTGTATTTATGACTTAACTACTAYATTTGATCTTAGAATTAAGCTATACAAATATGAGGCTAAAATGAAGAAGCRCCTAGGATTTACAGTTTAAGGATCTTAAGGATGGAGATACTTCCTTGACTTTTTTGCAAAAGCAGAGCAAAAGCAAACACTTGCAGTTTAAAAAAGTGCACTTGGATAAAAAACAAAATAAAACCAAAACCAAAAACAAATCCTCCCCCCAAACCCACTATCCTCTGTTAGTCTAGACTTCCAGGATTTCTAGCATGAAATACTGACATACTTTTGTTGAGTACCAGGTGAATGTCTCATCCAGCCCTTCTAAGATTTGTCATATACTAGCTGGGGTTGGTCAGAACATTTCAGTCTGTCCACTCACATTCTACTTAAATAGATCACATTTTTCAATGAGTTTATCAGTTGCTCTTAGGAGAAGAAAAAAGCATACTTACCCATTCCCCAGGAATACAGAGGAAAGCCCAAGATGGAAAGTAWGGCAAAATAAGAGCATATGGGCCTTCAAAACTTACTATTTGTTCTTTACAAAGGTATGGAAATACACATTTCACTTACAGCAGGCTTATCACTGAATTATGCTGGCCAGCAGAGTCTGTTAGGGCAGGACCACATCTCCTCAGACATCTCTCCTACCTCCACTCCAGTCCCCAAAACAAGCAAGTGACAGGTGAAACTCTTTTTCAGAGCAAGCACAGCAAACGGCTTTATAACTGGGATGACAGAAAGGACAGACAGATCCCTTACTCACCAGGCGGGTAACACCCTACCGAGCTGACTGTCCAGATGGGTACTACCTGGCATTCGGAGGTTGGTGCTAAGCTTCTTTAGCTATTCCTGTCAAAACACTTCCAGCCCTTACCAGAAACAGTAGATGGCCTTAGGCATAACACGAAGTTAAAAAGTCACTGGACGGCTCCCCAAAGATGAGGTATGTTTCACAGGATGCTGTTCAGGACTTACTACACTTGTTTCTGATTAAGATAGCCCTCATCGAGCACTCAAAGAGAAAGTTTAAGACAGAAGACCTTTGAGTGTGTCCTACAAAAGGAACAGTAAGAAGATTACTATGTCAAAGATGCATTGGAAGGTTACAAAAGGACATCTTGGGCACTAAGRTCTTGTTATTAGGGACACAGCAAACAAGACTTTTGCAACAGCATCTCTTTTATTTGCCCGAGACTCAAAAACAAACAAAAATCCCAACACCCCTGAGATGCAACTTAAGAGCTATACAATGTATGGAAAAGCTGATACTGTATATTAATATTGAACTTTAAACACAGAAAGGACTGAGGAATGATTAATGCTTTTACTTTCTCAGGTAGCAGAGCTGGAAGAAGAGGGAATGGTAGCACCGCGGTATCCTCAGGAAAGGCAGAGCAACAACAGACACTACTGGTCAAAATGATCGACTCTTCCCTACACACAACACAAGCAACAACTAGCGCAAAGGATCTTACCTGTTTCACTTCTGCTTTAAAACGATTGCCCGTGGTACTTTACTTTTGAGGAAAGCAGATTGCCACTGATGTTTATAGCAAATATTGCCCTCACTAGTGCAGGCAAATTTTGAGAACACAAAAACAATTTTGCAATGGCTTTATAAGGAAACTCAGGTGCTATTTTTTATTGTTCACATTAAAAAAAAATCAATTTGTGAAGCATCTCAATTTCATTCTAAATGTCTGATCCATTCAATTACTGTAATGAAAACCTTTGAGAATGAAGACTGAAAGATTTTTAAAAATTTTTAGAAAAAATTCTCCAAGTGTCATTTTTTCAAATATTAAAAACTAACTTAAAATAGAGGCTTTTCAGTTCACCTCTTTTCCTTTTCCTGGCTTCAAAGGTTTGTGCTTCACAAGAGAAAAAAACCTCTTGTATAAACTCATAACCATAAAAAGGTGACTTTTCACAATTTAGACCAATTCAGTACCTAAATCCCTTAAGCTTTAAAACTCCCAGTTAAACACTTTATAAAAATCACAACACAATATACATACTTTAAGGAATAACAATTAAAAAAGCATTTCTATCAGAGTAGTTTGCATTCTAATAGATAGTTTAAACTTTTCTTAAAAAGGCAAAACTTTAAAACCTTTATATCTTCTAGATTAAAGGCCACAGTTTTGTTGATACAGTTGTCTTTTTAAATTTGCATGAAAATATAGTTTACTTTTTTTTTTTTTTTTTTTTTTTTTAAACTCAGGTTATCTTCCTGCCTCTGGCTCCCTTTTTCTTCTCTCTACCCATTTGACAGAATACACTAATCTGTATTAAGTGTTCTAGTTTTCCTTTGTGTTTTTTAAACTAGGCTTTAGTTATAGTCCAGTTCTGTACTTCTGAATAGTCAGAGGTTGTGTGAGAAGTCTTTATTAYCTATGTAAAGAAGGCAAATCAAGACTAGATCCATTTTCAGAAATTAAAGGCAAGTTGTAAAATCAAGATTCCTTGACTTTTTGAAACAGTATTTTAAGAAAATAGATGGTGTATCTGCAAAATATATTAGAATATTCAATCTTGAATTTCTTCATACATTGTAAGTAAATATTTTCATTATGTTGATTTTCCAACTGATATCAACAGAACTGTTGTTACTTCACATTCATTTCACATTTAAATTCATAGATTAACTCCCCACTTGCGTATGTGAGGAAGCCTTTGGAAGAAAACCTACCACAATGCAGCTTTTCATCAGTCTATTTCAATATGCTATACGCCACATTCCTTCAACTTTTGTACTCCACTAGCCTGGAGATTCCAGTCAACTAACCTAGATGTGTTCAGCCATGCAGTTTAATCTTTAGAATATATTCATCATTTAATAAATCAAAATTTACAGATAAGAATACAATGATGAAAGTTGCTGGCATTTTTCACATTTACCTGTTTCTTACAAGTGAGAGTGAACACTCTATGTGGTAAGCTCAGCCACCATTCCTATCATTTCCCAGAGTCTTCCAGTAGTTTCAKAATAGAAAGCAGGCAAGGACAGCATTTCAGCATTGTAAGAACACATTTAAAGTCAGAATTGTGAATTGTCTAGTGGATGCAAGGCTGCCTTCTTTATAAGGAATACAYCCGCAGTAAATCAGGTCAGTCACACTTTACCCGAAAGTCTTATCCATAGATTTAGTAACTATACTTTTATTGGTATACTACTTATTTCTTATTCAGGGGCATTTCACTGAGACTTAGCAAAATAGTCCTTGGACCAAATAGTTTACAACATGAGAAGCTCTTAAAATGAAACTAGAAAATGGTTAGGCTTTAAGTAACTATGCTGCTTGCATATAGCTTTGAGTTCTGAAAAAGCGTGAAGTAATACTCAACTTCCATACTGCAAATGTCTGAAAAAGAAACAACTCTTGAAAAAGAAACTATCCTCAGAAAGCTGTTTTTGCCATATTTCTCAGCTGCAGGAAGGGTATTATGAAGATTTGTTTTATCCATTAAAAAATAAATTTAACCTTTGCTTACTCACATCAAAAGATTATCAAAAAATACTTAACCTTTAACTCATGCTAGTTTTAGTTTAAAATACCATTTGTTCTACATGGCTGCTCCTTCCACTTTTAGTCTAAATCAATGATCAAGTGGAGAAGCTATTTTCTTGCTGGTAGCCCACCTAGTTTTCAAAAGGCCATATAAAGCCAGGATTATGAGATTACGTGGTGTTAGACAAGACATTTGACGAGACAGTGAATTTACTTYGTGCATTTATTTTAAAAGACCTTTTATATACAATTACAGACTAATATACAGTGCAGTGACATTTTATTTTTATTTTGTTGTTTAAAAGTTGGTTTTGTTCAGCAAAAACAACTTACATTAAGTAGGATTCAAATCACTGCAATAGTCAACAGAAATATCAATTGTCTAGAAAACTGATCAACTTTGAGGATTAATTTTTCAAAGTTCCAGCACTGAAGTCATGCTGAAACTACCACCTGACAGTAGAGGTAAGGCCTGGCATACAACTTATATAGGTGACCCAGCAAAGTGATGAGCCCTTGGAATGCTCAGGAGAAAATACTTTTAAAAACCTACCAACCACTACTAGAAGCAGGAATAGTCAATCACTACTGCAATGCAGTTTTGGTATTAGATATTTCATACCAAAGCATCTTTGATGATTTGGTATGAAGAATAGTAAATGATATTATGCTGGTACTCACATGTCCCCCAAAAAATGACAAAAACCCAGTGCAGAACTCACTATACATTTTTAATTGAGCTTCCCCGCCACAAATAGCTTGCAATAGGAAGGTGAAAAACAAACCACAATCCATTTACTTTATGGTTCTGGATTTATATAGTTATTTCCCTTGTAACTCCAACATTAATGAAGAACCCAAAGAAAGGATGTACAGGCCAGCAAAAGTTGCAAAATGGGATAATTACAATGGAAACAGGAATAATTTATTGTGAGGTCAACTGCACCCTTGAATAGTAGCCCCATCCATTTAGTTTTTCATCTAATGTCATGCAGCATTGGATTTTGTGCAGAAGCTTCTCAGATGATTTAGAATCTTATTTATCTATATGCTCCGTATCTGATGTTTACTTTCCAAACTAAGAAGTAGGCAGAGAGCTCTAACATCATGTCTAGTCATGAGCTGAAGTAGCTACTACTGAACAAAATTCTCCATTCTTTGGTCAATTTGCTCTCTTGCTTTTGCACAGAGGCTTAAAAATTGAGACCAACTGTTACTATCTCATATGTCACCTTCACAAACTGTCTTCACTCTACTATCACACAATGCCAGCTTCAATCATTTATTTTACTAAACCTCTAGGTAAACAATTTTCAATTTACCAAATGCAGCACTAAACATCTGGGACTGTTCACCAAATAGCTGTCTCCAACTGCTCTTCTGCTTGCAGCGGTTAACCTACTGGTGTGCTGAGATCAGAACCTATTTTGTTGACCAATACTGTCTTGTTTCTCTGAACATCCACTTCAGTGATTCCTGCATGTATCTGCTTCTACTTACCAACATTTAAGAACATCTGGACAAACTTCTTTGTTTATAGATGAAGAGTTTGTTCATAGACAAAGGAATAATTAAAAAAGATGCAAAAGAATTTAAAGATCCCAAAGAATGTGTTCACATCACTATCAACACTGTAAAACAGCCATAGGAATTTGTGAATAGTAAGCAGCCTTTAAACTAACATTTTAGGAATTCCCTATCTACAGTTATTTCAGCAACATCTAATCTTACAGAGAGCTGAGAAAATGCTCTGGCCCAGAATAAAACACCAGTTGAGAGGTTTATTTTGTTCACAACACAGAGCTCTAAATGAACCACATCTCCATGCTTTGAAAAACCTCAATACAAGGCTCAGAGAAGCATACCTTTTGGTAATCCTGTGCTATAACACTCAAACTTGGCCAAAACTCCTAAAGATGTCAAAGCCCTTTGCTGAAGCGTGGGCATAGGTTGAGAGAAACAGAAGGTATTTGGTTTCAACTTCATCCAATAAATATACTTTCTACAAATTATTTATCTACTATCCTGCAATTCATTTCTAACCAACAAAGCTAACATTTTTGATGCGTCTCAGTGTCGCAGTTGATGCTTCCTCACGAGGTCTTCTATGTTTTTCAGGTTTCCAAAGCTGGTAGAACAGGATTAAGCCATCGCTACACAAGTTAAGAGAAACACTTTATTCCTTCCAAAGTAAGAGCTTCCCTAGTAGTCACGGTATGCATGGCTACATACATAATATTACTGCCATTCTGTGTCTCTTGGCAAAGCAATACTAACACTAAAATATTTTTTAAAAGTATAATGAATTGCTATAACACTCACCCTATGAGTCCCAAACCCAAATTTTGGGTAGCGCAGAGAATCAAGACATTTTAAATAAGTAACAAGCTATAATAATAATACTTTGGGGTAGCTGAAATCATAGATTTCAAACAAATTAAGCTTCAACTCTTCTCCTATGCATTCTTTAGTACCCAATTACATACTGACTTTATCATTTCACATTATGATTGAAATGATATCATTGCACATGCTGCAAGAGCATATGATACTGCCAAGCCTTAGCGTTCAATCTCCATTCATTTGCCATTCTAGACCAAAGCAAGTTAAGCCGTTTTAGATGCTGCTTCATGTACAAAAGATTTTTCTATCTGAGCATCCAAGCCCCAGAAATCAATCACAAGCAAGTTCCTTTAAAGGCCTTTTAATACTCCTCATATTAAAAACACTGTCATTACCCTTTCAAGTTTAAACAGTAACTGGACTTTCATGCAATAACTGAATTGGCTCAATATCTCAAACAATTTAGTCCTGACACAGAACACAACTCTAAAGAGTTAAGTTTGATAAACTAACCTTTTTATTAAGTTAATAGTGTCTCCAAGGTAAATACAAGCAAGCTTGACAAATAAGAATTCCTGCGCATTTTAAAAATTAGTTTAATGAAGTGCCTTCAAACAGTAAAGAAGGCAAGATGGAAGAAAATTTCCTTTCTTCAGCTAAATCACAGCTTCTTCAATAAAGCTTCTGAAGTCCTATGTTTTCCAGTTACCCTATTCTGTAACGGATGTCATTAAGACAAAGGTTTAACCCAGACAACTATTTGCTAGAGCCTGAGTCACCTGAATCTTCAATAAAAAGCAACATTTTAAAGAGACAAAGGAGCAAGTTCCCATAAAATCCCTTGCTTTCCTTAAAAAGGCTAAACGCTACCTACAAAGGTCAACGTCCAAGCTCTGTGTCAAGCCTACTATTCCATCATGCAATTCTAACTCCATTTCATTAATGAGATTTTGAATCTAACATGACCAAACCGCTGTCATTGCCAGATGAACACTTGCTTGGAATTAAGAGACAAGTCAACTTCAGTTCTGCGAGTTAACTACACAAATAGGGACAGCACTCCCAAMAAAATAGGTAGAAGAGGAATGATTTCAAGTAATTAGTTTATGAAGACATCATAAAGCCCAGACCACCAACAGAACAAACAATTCAAGAGGTCTCTATGCTTAGGCATGCAAAAATTACTTTTACTGATGTTCTTGTTTTATAACAAATTAATGCATGAAAAATAAGAAAATGGAATATGTTTGTGGATTTGTTGTAATGCATATTGGCAACAGTAGGAAACTAATTTAGGGAAACTTTTTAAACAAAGAGGCTCTTACACAGAAATTGCTCAGTGTTAGGAATACGAGAATTCACACTGGAAATGAATCAAACCTGATCTTTCAGGTGTTAGTGCAAAGTTCTCAGAGATGCAAGGTTTCATGGCCAAGTGCTCCCTTCTTTCACAAGCAAGCTGCTAACTACATTAGTAGTCAGTACTACATTTTTATTATTAAGTAGTCTGGCTTTTCAATTACAGTCAAAAAAAGAAACTGAGAAAATCTTGACCATTGATTATCTTCCTCACTGCTCACCTTTCATTTTGCTAATAGTGCAACATCAGTTTCAGGCGGCTAGGTGTTGCTACTGTGGAAAGAGGAGGAGATCTAAAAATACTAGAATCTTTAAGTTAAATATTCTGAGGTTGTTCTGTACATCAGAAATGAAAAAAGTAAGAGTAGATGTTTTTTCCTTGTAGTACTTCAAAGGCAACGTAGAGAAAAATGCCTATGTGCTCTTGTTCAGAGTTTTTCTAAAGGCAGATATGCTAATTATTTAAGTCAATAAAAATATCCGGAGTACACATAAGGGTTGATTTTACATTTTAAACACTCATAAGCGTTCAAGACACATACACACCCCCCTCCTGACTGCTGATCCTGGACACTATAGCAACAAGTGAACATTTGTTCCCAAGGAATGCCGAGTATGTGCCTGGGGGAGGGGGAGCCGAATCAACCACAAACTGGTCTGCTGCTTCACTAAGTTATTATTTAACTTAAATCTTTCCAAACTCTAAAATTGAAGAAATAGCATTTACTACCCAGCATTAACTGTCTGAATTTCATAGACAGGTTACAGTGCACTTTGACTGTTAAGAACACAGCTTTGCTTGCAGTGAACTTCAAGGAGGATTTTTTGCCCCCTTGTTCTTAGTATTGAAAACAGCTGAATTGTTCCATGAATGTGATATCTTACTATTAACACAAGGAGTTTTGCATAAGTCTAACAAAGTAAACAATAAATGCCTTATAGAAATTTTAATGTCAAGGTTTTCTTTTCCTTTCAAATCATGCCTAGCCTTTGATTCCAGCTTCATCTTCATTTGTTCTCAAAACCTTCATATCTAAACTACTACTAAGGGGGTAATATCTAGACCAAAAGTCAAGTCAATTTTGCAAGCATATAGCTTGATGATTCCTGGAAAGCAGTGCACATTAAAAAAAAAAAAAATGCCCTTTGGTTGGCTAGAGAGCCTGGTCAGTGTTAAGCAGAGCTGCTGCTTAAGCAGACTTCTGACGTTGCAGCCTTCAAATTGTGGGGGGGAAGTAGCCAGTGTTTCTGGTTCTCCTTTAGGTCGCAGCATCTGAAATTCCAGGAGTTCCTAACAAAAGCCAGACGTGCAGAAAAGCAGCAGCTTGGACAAAATGTTTTTTGGAATACCCAGCAGTGAAATGCAAATAGAAGTGGAAAGTTCTCTCTTCCAGTTTAAAGCTAACATTGCTTGCGAAAAAGCATCGTCTCTAGTTCCTGATGTCTCCTATAAATTTGATGGTTAACAAGTTTATGTAGGATCAGTGTGGGGGCTTGTTTTCCCTCCGGTTTCACTAGCTCTCCTGTGTTCCAGAGAGCTCAGGCCACAGCAAGTTTCTGCTCTCTTTGCAGAGGTTCTCAGCTTTTGAAGGATCTTGCACTGGACGGGAACAGGACTCCGAGCCAGCGATCTCAGTGCTCTGCTTAGGAGAGAGACTCAGGAAAAATGACAGCATGAAAACAAGGCAAGTGGGGGAAACAGCTAGCAGATTTCTGGCTTGCTGTGGTTCTAAACCTCTGCAAAGGGAATTCTCCAGCAAGCGTGGGGGGCAGTTTGCATGCCTGACAATTCCCACTCCACACCCAATTTTGGGGGAAAGAACATCAGAAGTTTTATATATATATATATATATATATATATATATATAAAATCACATTACTTTTGAATTATTAGTAATAATTTCTAACTTGTTAAAACAACAAAAAAAGGAAATATTTACTTTGTCCTTATCCTTGTTCCTTTACTTCTCTTAGCTTGAAAGACTGTTTCACAGTTGTCTACGACCAGTTTTGATTTCAGACTGGCAGAACTAGCATGAAGAAGTGATTAGCTCTTGGTGATATGCAACAGGCTGTTCTAAGGAATTTCCAGGTCAGAAAGACTGGAAGTGCTTACGTCTTCACATTTAAAAAGTGGGTTTTTAGAAGGCAAGTTTAAAAGATGACTATCCACTTCAAGAATGTCTAAAGCTTAGAGCTGGAGACTGATTAATTTGCCTCCTACAAAGGGCATTTTCTACTTACTGTCCATCCCCGGCAAACTTTCAGGAAAATAAATATCTGTCAACTTAACATTCAATAGAGGAAACAMAGTTGGTCCTGGGTAGTGTCAGGGTGGAGCGCCACACAAGCTATGCTAAAACTGTCACAGTGCCCTTCCATTTTTACCTCTGGCCACTTGTCCCTTTGCCAGTGTTCTCCTCCCTCTTCTGCTGGCACTCGGTAAAACCTTAGCCAGCCAGCTCAGGAGGCTGATGTGGCTGAAAACTATTTCCTTTTTTCCTAAGGCTGGCTTTCAGCCAGTTCGGCTCACCAAACTGGCTTGCTCTGCAGTCACCTGAGCACGACTGCCAGTGCAAGAAGAGGTAGAGAGACCACAGCAGCTCAGGTTTAAACTGCTCTACCTTTCTGTGGAAACATAGTATTAATGTAGTTCAAAACAGATGTAACAAGCTTTGCAGTAAGACAGGAAAACAACAATTTGGATGCATCCTGTAGACTTCGAACAGCTACACTATGGTGCCATGAATTCAGCTGTTGGTGGGGAAGACAAACCTGTGATTCACGCAGGAGCACTTTCAGAAACTGCACTTTCCAGCTGCCTTACACCTGCCCCAGTCTGTTTTTTTTCAGTTAATGCACCATTTGTCCTGGCTTCCCTGCCACTGTGGTTCACAAGGTCAAGTCTGCCTGCTCTGCTGTGGGAACAGTAACATTCAAAACAGCAAATACCAATTCCTGCAACTCAGCTCTTACTCCCCTTTTCAGCTCAGCAGGAGTTCTGCGATGCCAGACTTTACACTAGATGCAGGAACAACTTTTACTACAGACTACTGCATTTAAAATGTGCAGTTAGTTCTTTGTGGACCAAGTTTGAGCAGCACTACAAAAAAATAAATTGTTTTAACGATAAACTAGTTTACATAATTTTCTTCAGATTTTATAGCTATGTAACACTTCAGATTTGGAAAGTGATTAGCATTAAAAATTCCATATTGAAAATTCCTGAAAGGCTGCAATTTCTGTACTAGGATTAATTATCTATTAGACAGGTTACCCCAGACTTTTTTTTTTTTTTTTTTTTTTTTTGCATTACATGCCATAAAAGAATCAATGGGCCATATTTTACATGAATTCCTCTGCCCTCTCCTCAGAATCCCTGAAGATCACTTAATTCACAAACAGATTGCCTACGTATTTGATAATTGCCGTTAGGTTCTTGCAGTCACTGAAAATTAGCTAATCTGTCAGTGCTTTTCTTTTCCCTCTTCCAGTAGGGCTTTTCATTTAGGATACAAAATACTATTGAACAGAACACGAGCACCATCTCCCACAAAAATCTAAAGAAGTGCATCCAACATCACTCAAAACAAATGACAAACATTTCTTTATGAAAGTCTTGCAAAGAAAGGTAAACATTTCATTAGATCTTTGTTCAGCACAGCCTGCCCACCTACTAAGCACTCAGGTTACGAGTTACATTTTCAGGATCTCAAGTGTCATTAGATGGGTAATACATTCAGTTTAAGGTGTATCAAAGACAGCTGTTTTCATTGAGAGACATCAAAATTGGAATGATGAACTAACAGCCAAATTACACCTTGCATTATAAATTATCATAATTTCAATCTGTAATCTTCACTGCAATAGATAATGAACTTCAAATATCCCCAGCAAAACAAGACAAACTGATTTTCCAAGATAGTGTCTCAAACTTTGCAACAGAAAACATTAGTATTTCTTTAGCATTTTACTTTTATTTCTTCTCTCTTAAAACTTTATAGTGCCTTATTCATGCTAAAATATGGGCAGTATATATAAAAAAGCACACCTTATCAAGCCTGGAGCTGCTGAAGAGAAATCTTTCATCTTTGACCCTCAGGAATCACGTTCAGCATAGCATGTGGTAATACCCATCTCTGTGGTGCTAACACAAGGTTTTGGAGCCGCTAGTGATTACAATTTCCTTATTTTGAGGAAACTGTTTAACTTGACACACCTTGAAAAATTTCCCACTGGGCTGAGTATCTATCCTTCAAGAATAAGGAGCTGAGAGGTTTCAAGTTAGGTAGCATTCCTGATCCTTCTGAAAGTATTGGTGCTATCCTAAAGAGGATGCAGACATTCCTGACTAAGACCATCCAGCTTCATAAGTGTTTTAACTCTGTGGGGGCAGGGGAAGGACAAAAAAAATCCCCCTCCCAAACCAAACCAAAACCAGAAAACCCAACACACAACAACAAAAAAACTCACCCACCCACCAAAGAAACTGGACAGCAAAATCTGATCCTCAAAGAGAAACATTGGATTAAAGGCAAGAGCTTTATCTTTTTATTTTGTTTTCCAACACATCTGAAAAACAATACAGTCCCATTTTAGAATAAACTGGAGTCTACTTAACTGCAAATAGAATGAACTTGAGGAAAAAAGCCTTTACTCATGAAAAGAATGCAGAAGTACCCACATGAAGCACATAATATCACACTTTGAAGATTACTTCAGTTTGTGATAAAAACAAGCAATAATTCCTGAATATATTCTGAATTACAATCAGACAGTATATAAAAGTAGAAAGTATAATTACTCTAGCACTTTTAGACTAGATGCAAATTTTACCCTTTACAACTATTACTAATGCAATTCAGTATTTCCCACAGAACCAAGGGCAGATCTTACAATATGAAACACTACATTCAAAAACAACAACAACAACAAACAAAAACAAACCAAAAAAACACAGCTGCCATAAAACTGAAGAATTCACTACCTTCAGACTAGGGAAACCAGAACATTTCSCACATGTCTGATTTTGATATAAGTAAGAGCAACTAGTTATTGTTTAAAAATGAAGCACTTCAAGAAGAAATCTTATAATTAGGAACTTAAACTGCACCCTAAAGATTCTTTTGTGTGGTCCTGTTAAACCAAATAAATGAATCCCATTTCAGGCATGACCACACAGTGGCATCATTTTCTTAAAGCAGTGCTGGAATTTATTACGGGCAGTAACTGAACAGACTGCAGTCTCATACTAAAATACTTGTTCTTACATAGATTCTCAGTTTTGCAGATCTATGCAATACTATTTTGAACTCCACAAAATCCTGTAATAGAAGTTTATAAAAGCTAAGGTCTACATGTTTGTAGCCCCAAAACTGGCTTACAAATTTTCTTTACAACTTCTAGGAGACACAGGTACCTTTACATTGTAAAGAGACTAGACGTTATATAATTACTGCGTATCTCTCCTCTTCCAAAAGGAGATCTCCTGTATGCACAAGTCACTCATCCTCAAAATTCAACAACCTTTACTTCTGGAAATAGCATACCCATGCTTTGGGGACAAGGATTAATCCTCTCAGTCATATCAAGGTACATTTAAGTGTAGTCCAGGTACTTCACATTCCAAAAAATATTTTCAATACTGTGGTCAAGTGGCTAAGCAGCTTTTTGAGGGAGGCAACCAACTTCTCACTTCCCACAACTCTCTGTGCCATGGAAAGTTATGTCTCTTCCTGGCTATCACACCTCTGAAGATCACAAACAGCTCCAGTCTCCAGACTGTACTTCCTAGTACGGCCTACCTTTTGAAAGAGAGGTGCAAGTTGAAAGCAACAATTATTTTCTCATACCCTGAACTGACACCTCAATAGTTACTACTAGAATACAAAAAAAATCACAGAATACCCCTCAGCTTTCAAATCATCAATATAATTGAAAACTCAATCGTAAGACAGTAGCACAGAAGATGAACATATTGTAGGTTACAAAAACAGACTTGCATCTCCTATAATTCAACTAGTTTCAAGTTTACTCTGTCAGGCAGGGATGATTATTATTTTTAAAAAGAACTGTTTTAATTTTCCTCTTATCAGAAGGGACACAAGACTAATTTATTTTGAGTCTCCTTGATATATCTCAGTTTCCTAAGACCCCAGAGGGTACTAATGCTACAAAGGTTTTTCAGTTCAAGCAAATCAAAGACATGATGATAATGTAATTATTCTTACTAGTGTCAGACATATGACTCTAAATCTCATCCATCTGGAAGTTTAACTGATGCCTGGACAAGAAGTCCAGACAGTTTATGCAGTTTAACCACTACCGCTTCAGTCTGCCATCAACTAAGTAAAAAAAAACATAAGGTGATATAACACTAATTTATTGACCTGGATTCAAAAAACACCCAGAGTTCCTCTTGGAGCTTGGTCCTATATCAGTCCTCTACCTAGAGATGGATCTCTAATAACATATAACTACATTCAGTGACCACAATGCCTAAATTCTAAAGGGAATTTAAAAAATGGGCATCAAGAACTGAAGCGTAGGGAACACATGGTATTTCACTCAACCTGAGCAGCAACTGCAGCTCCCTTGTGTCCTAACACTTGACAAAGTTTTCAACCCTGTAACTATATCGAGAGCTACAGCCTTTTAAAAAATGAAATATCATTGTTCAGAAGCGAGCTTCCTCCTTGGTGCTACTTAGCAGATTCCAAGTTCTGGATTTCAACTTATAAAACAATCATTGCTGGGTAGGAGTCCAAAATTAACGCAGACTCAAAATAACTTACAACAACATGGGTTTTATCTTTATCTTGTTTAAAAGTAACAGTCAAGTTTCAGCAACATTACAATGAAATTATAAGAAGTTACWTTAGTACTCATAAGTACTGCAAAGAGAAAGGGCAGTGAGCGGGTGAGCAGTACCAGCCATGTAACCTTCTCTCCTAAAAGATCTCAGCTCACTCATGTTATTTATTAACTCACACTGGTACCACGCAAAAGAGTGTACAAATCTATATCCAAAAGCACTTGTGATCTAGTTCTGACATGAATACAMATTACAGTCCAAAATGGCTTAAATTTTTCACCCAAGACAGCATCACCACATCAGGAGATGTTGAATGAAACATAAGAAAATAACTGCTAGATACTTCCCATGCAGCTCAGGTAACAAACAGGGAATACAACAATAAGTCAATTGGAAAATTCAAGGCCTGCATCTACTGGGATCAGCTAAACTTTTGATACAAATTTGAGCAGTGGAACAGACAGTCCTAGTGAACAGGGAACAACCTGTAACAAGCTGAGCCATGTGGTCAAGAGTGAAGCGACTGTGCATTAGACAGGAATTTTCAAACSCCAGACTCCAGGAATGCTTGCCAGACAAGCACAGAGCTTGCTGATGCAACCCTACTGCATCACTTACGTTTGTCACTTCTGAACTGCTTGAAAATGCATGCAGTACATAAGCAAAATAAAGTAACTCAAAATAAGTTCTGCTCCTAGGTACAGGAAACATTTCCTAAGTTGTACAGCAAAGTTTTACCATTCAACAGAATCTGCACCAAATCACTTGAATAACGCTGTTAAAAAAAGAGAGAGAGAAAATGTCTATCCCTGCAAATGATTCCACCTTGGAATAAACCATGTAACTAATTCCATAATGGTGGGAAACTGCATTTAGTACAAGTTCAGAATTTTATACCTAAGAATTCTGTTCAAAAATTAATAAAAAAACTTACTAAGGTTTCTAAACAGATAACTGTAGAAATTTCTAAAGATAACTAAARCAAAGAGATACAATCCAAAGTATTCAGCTTCAAAGATGTCCTCCCCAGCCAGTAGTAAGCCAGTTAATACTATGGGAACCACTACTATGAGGTTTCAGGGACAGATGTCGTAAGAACACTCCTTATGGAGGTAAACAAACATTCCCCCTTTATAAGATTAGCAATTCTTTAAATGGACAGCATTGTTTCACAAAGTAATTTTGTAAGGTAGTATTAAAAAAAAAAAGGCAACTTCTGTTTTCTATGTTAGTTTCTTTGGTCTTCTGAGCCCCAACTGTAAAACTGAGCATTAATTAAGAACTGCTACATGGCTGCTGAAACACATTAGTATTTTGGCAGTCCCTTCCTACACAACACCTATTTCAGCATCAGTAAGCACCAGAAACTTCATCTCACAAGTCAATATGTTCATCTGGTGAGTTTAGCAACAACATTTTTGGTATGAAGTTAACATCAAAGTTACCACTACATTAAGATTACTTCACTCCTTTTGGCACAGCTATTTCAGTCCAAGTGCACACTTGAGCATTTGAGGTTCACAAAGTACCAGCTCCATTCACTCTCTAATCTTTTTCTCCCTACAGAGCCACCAACACAAGACCAAAAAAATCATAGCACTATTCTGCTTGTTACTGCTAAAGCTCATCACCCTATCTGTGAACAAAGTGGCAGTCCTAAATACATATTTTAGTTAGAAGCAAAAACCATTACACTTATCCAGTACACAAGAAGAGAGAGCAGCAATAGCAAATTCACTGTCTGAACTGCAGAAGGATCTATGGTATGATCGCATTCTTTGGGAGCAGGATTTCTGCTTACCTGTACACTACTTGAATTTGCTCATTGGTAGGTCAGAATTGACCTTAAGAGAAAAGGGACATTGATAATAGCAAGGCACAGGTAGGGACAAAAATAAACTACAACTGTAAACACAGAAGTGCCAGCAAATGCTTGGCATTCAGGACATCTTATACAAAGCTGCTCTACATATCAATGAAGCTATTAACATGAAAACATTTCTGTGCAAGTTCAATAAAAGTTTTCCTGTTGATATCAAAAATAGACTTAATACCATTTCCCTAAAGAAACTGGAAGGTACAGTACTTCTAAATAAATAAATAAAYAAACAAAAATGCAGTTTCCACCTGCTGGCAGAAAACAGTAAATACTTATCTCATAAAGGAAGAAAGTGCTGAGAGAAGTTGCGTTCTACTTAAGTAGCTGTACCTTAAAACCCAAATTCAAACTATTAGCATATGAGCATCTTTAAAAAAAAGAAACACACAAACAGAAACCCAGAGTTGTACTAGCCCAGGAAACTGGAATGTGTCCAACATGCTAAAAGAATTCTTTAGCATTACAGAAGATATTCAGGTGGTTGAAAACCAGTCCGTTGATAGTCTCACTAACTTTTAGTGTCAGCCCAGGCAGTCTGCWGAACACCTATTCTCTTGCGTCCTTTTAAGTATCACGTACCCCAAAGCACTACATACTGATTATGAAACAGATTGCACGGTGTTCAGATGAGGAAATACAGAACCCAAACTAACCACCACCATTTCCTGTAATCATCATGCAAGTATTTGGGGGGGGGGGAAGTATTTGGGGAAGAGAGAAGGAGAGGAGGTACTGGGGAGCAATAACCATGGTAAAAACTAGTGAAAAACAAATGGACAGAATTGCGGAAGTTTCAGAAAGAATTTCTTTCTTCAGAGAGAATTTAGGATAAAAAATATAACTGACAAACCTTCTGAAAGAATGGCTTCCTTCAAGTAGAGTAGCACATCTGCAAATTTTCTGACATCATTCACCAGTTGCATGATGTATTCTGGATCCACAACAGGATTATCATAGCAGTCAGAGTTAGAGCTAACGCTGCTCAGAGAGCTGCTCTTGGTGCTGCGCCCCATTCCCCAATTTCCTGAATTAGAGATGGTGAAGAAGTTGGAGGTAGACAGTCGGGCTAATCCCAAACCACGCTTGTTACTTCCACCGTTCTGTCGCAACATCCCAGCAGCCGCTATGCTTATAGAGCTCTTGCCATTAACGTTCAGCGTTGCTTAATGTCCATTTGACAAGCCAAAAGTGAAGCCCTTAAAATTTGGAGGAAGGAGTGGGAGAGACAAAAGTACTGATTAGTGTAGAAATATTTGTGAAGTAATACTGTGGTACTGATGAGATCCAAAAATTCTTTCAAAATGATAGTACTTTACAGTAACATGTTTAACTGAAATCTTCTAAAGGTTTTTGATTACTTCAAGCTATTTTAATCTGCAAAGCAAATATACAATGTTATAGCTGCATAGAAATCAGCTGTATGCAGAAATTGCTTTTATTTCAAGAGCTAATGATACATGCTCATTTCATGACAAAACTTTAGCCTCTGAATATTTTTTKKGGGAAACTAAGAATCAAGTTCATAACATGCTTACCGAGACCTGTTCTAAGGCATTAAGTGTTACTGTAACTTAACAGAACTGGAAAAAAAAAAAAAAAAAGATATAGAGCATGAACAACATCCTGACCTGCATCAACCACCAAGTGGTATTCAGCATCCTGTCTCTTATGATCATAGACAACTGTGAAGGATAGATTTTCCTCGTGCAGATTGGGCCCAGCAAGAACCTTTTGACCTATCAGTTTGTCTAAGGAAGGAAAACACCCTGAAAGAAGCTATGTGGGCTTTTAAGTCTATTATCTTTCACTACAAGTTGCAAACAACAGACAAAAAAAAATGAAGAGATATTTTTAAATATTTTAGTATCACAGTCTATCTATAAATCTCAAAGTAGTTTATTTCAGGGGTGCTGTTTTGCTTTAGTACAGCTTAGAAATCCATTCTGTCATAAAAAGGCACAAATTTGGGGGGATTAAGTTAGTATAACTCAGCAWCCACCTGTGTTCATTTAATTTAGGAAAAACGGAATGCTACTGCAAATTTCCCCACACCAAGTTAAGCCATTCACTTCAAAGCAGCAGACTCCAGGTGGTGAATGCAGGTATGGTTCCAGGAGCTTTCACAATGCCAGGTATTATTCTCCCAATACCGAGAGAAATTCTCAATGTTTACACTGTATATTAAACACTAAGGGAAAAACAAAATTGGAACACGTCAGCAAAAAAAGCGTAAAATTGTTCGCAGACATATCTGCGGCAAGTCTCTTATCTGTAGATAAAAATAAAATTCATTACAATCCAGTTAAGTACTAGATGCAGGTTAAAACCGGGTATTGTATGTATTTTTCTACCTGGGTTGACCAATTGAAGCAGCAGCATCTTTCAAATTTTGAACATTCCCATGTATTTCAACATGCATTATTTTAATGCATTTTATTTTTCCATTATCTCCACTTTATTTCTCTTGGCAATATAAATACACAAGAGGAAACATGGTTAAACAGCAGTTGTTTTTGTAATTAATCTGGCAGACCTTTCAGGGAGCATGTATCAGGAAGAAGAAAATTTTGAAGTTCAGCACAAATTAACTGTCTTGATTTCTGTTTACTATTTAAAGTTAGTACTTAAGAAACTACATAGCAGATGATATAAACAATGCAGACAATTCAGCAATCTCAAACACCTTAAGCAGATTGAGATGAGGTTTACATTAAATATTCTTAAGCATTATGTTTAATCAACTTTCTTCTGCTCCACATATAATTCTCATGGCTGTAAAGGTGTTCAGCAATTCTGCTTTGCAATTACAAATAGGAAAGAAACCCCACACATGACCTTTTTTCCTTCTAACAGACATGATATCTATTTATATCAAGACACGGAGATTTCCACATTATCTGAAAGACACGCGTCCCTTTTAAGTCTGGCCAGTCTGAAAGTCAAGATAAACCAGTGTGATGTGTTAGACCTGTTCTCTTCACAGGTCCACGCTTTTAAAGCTGCATTATTTTAGGGGCGTGCAGCGGTTTTTTAATATACTGATGAAAAACAAAACACGCAATGATGCTACAACTATTTTGAAAAAAAAAAAAACATTGAAGTGATGACAAGGTAGCTCTGAACGGGAAAATCTTCAGAGAGCCTTCTGCAATAAAACATCAGTCGAACTGAAACCGAACTGTTCGGCCCACGAAACAGTCACCTTTTTCCGGCACATACCAGCTCTCGGGCCCGCTCCTCCGCGGGCGCGGAGAGGCAGCGCGGAGCCTCCCCCGCCGCGCGCATGCCTCGCGGTATTAAGTGTTTCATATTTCTTCGCGAGACGCCGGCCCTGCGGAGAAGCCCGCCAGCCTCTCCGCAGGCCAGGAGCGGGCCGTGCCCGCGCCCGCAGGGGGCCGGGGGGCAGAAAACCCCCAGATGTCCGAGGAACGCGCTCCCCCAGCGCCAGCTCCCGGGGAGGGGCAGCGGGGGGGCGCTGGGCGCTGCGCGCAGCCCCGGCCCGCGGGAGCCCCTG